>NC_142502.1:149610000-149920000 GCF_057876585.1 Rhinolophus sinicus | reverse complement strand
AAATGACAGATGAAACATCGGGTTGTCCATTTTGGGAAAGGGTGAGAATATTTAATGTGTGGGAAGGATGTTTAGTGATCAGAAGAGTGGAGACTTTTATGAGCTCACCAAACCCATTTCTTCTTTCTCCTGGACCCATACTTCAACTACATTTCCAGCCTCCCTTGCAATTTGATGTGGCTGAGTTATAGCTACTGAGTTATAGCCAATGGAATGTGGGTGGCTCATAAAAACCTTCCATGCATGATTCAACATTCTTTTTCCTGTCCACTGGCTTGAATCAAAGGATTCTGAAGCTCTTAGGAATTATGGAGGCACAAAGTGAAAGGAGCTGTGTCTGAAATGTCTTCCAATTGACTTGATATGAGGGAGAAATAAACTTTTATATTTTATATTAAGGCACTGAAATTGTGGAGTTCATTTGTTACACTAGCATGTGGCATGCATTACTCTCACTAATACAGTAGGTATCAAATTGCTGTGGTATTTAGATTCCTTTTGAACATTTAAAAGAGTGAAGGAACAGATTTTGTATAAAAAGTCAAATATTTGCAATATGCCAAAATTATATCCTTTGGAACTATTTAAATTTATAATGCAAAAGTTTAGATGTCAACAGAAATACATGCAGTTAAAGATTTTAATACGGGGGGGTGTAAGTGAAAATGTTGAAAGACCATGGTTTTGAGGTGCTACTATTTTTCTTCAACTTATTTCTTGATAAAACCCAGGTGATATTGTGCAGATTAAGAATCCACAGTCAAACACATTCAATTAATTCAAAACAACTACCCTGGGAAAAACAATTATAAATCATTTTATCTATTTATCAGGGTTTTTTTGTTTCTTTCTGCTGAACTTCTGTTTGAAAACACTTCATTAGCCTCTTTTTACTGAGGAGTAATAAAATTGAATACCTTTAGAATACCTAGTACTATAGACTAGTAACCAATTCATACTAAAATTCGGTAACATGTGACTATACATATGTTTCCTCTTACCCATTTTTTAAATTTATAAAGTCAATAATTCTGAACATTTAAAAATCTCAGAAAAAAAGTCATTAAAAAACAAAAATAAAAACTTTTCAAGATTTAAAAGTTTTTAGGCTTTGGGGAAAAATGTATTTTAAACTAACTTCTTAAATTGTTCAAATATCAGTCTCACATGCATGAGTCCAATGGATCAAAATGGGAGCGGACTTTCACTGTTTAAGAAACCTGGAAAAAGACTTTTGTGTCAAAAATAAATTACTTGGCCGGCTGGGTGGCTCAGGTGGTTAGAGCTCCGTGCTCCTAACTCCGAAGGCTGCCAGTTCAATTCCCACATGGGCCAGTGGGCTCTCAACCATAAGGTTGCCAGTTCAATTCCTCGAGTCCCGCGAGGGGATGGTAGGCAGCAACCCCTGCAACTAAGATTGAACATGGCACCTTGAGCTGAGCTGCCTCCCGAATGGCTCAGTTGGTTGGAGTGCATCCTCTCAACCACAAGGTTGCCAGTTCAATTCCTCGAATCCCGCAAGGGATTGTGGGCTGTGCCCCCTGCAACTAGCAACAGCAACTGGACCTGGAGCTGAGCTGCGCCCTCCACAATTAAGACTGAAAGGACAACAACTTGAAGCTGAACGGCACCCTCCACAACTAAGATTGAAAGGACAACAACTTGACTTGGAAAAAAGTCCTGGAAGTACACCTGGTCCCCAGGAAAGTCCTATTCCCCTTCCCCAATAAAATCTTAAAAATATATATAAAATAAGTTACTTTTTCTCATCATATACAATCAAACAATTTTCTGTGTGCCTCAAATGTGTTTGGCTCATTATCAAAATATTTTGAAACTTCATTGTTTTGCCTTCTAATGATTTTAAAGGAGATTACTTTGCAGATGTATGCAAAACTTTACCATCAAAGTAACTCAATGGTGATTAGATAGATAGATTGATTGATAGATAGATAGATAGATAGATAGATAGATCTGATTAATCAGTAAGTCCTCTGTCCCAAACCTTTTTAATGAACTTACCTCATGAAAGGAAATTCTGTTTTTAGCAACTAAAATGACCTAATGATTATACCTTTTGATATTTTGACTATATAACGTATCTTTTCAATAATCCTGATTTCTATCAGAAAATTGTCAGTTATGGACATACCTGAAATTATCTTAGTCATTAAGTCAAAAAGTAAAGCGTGGGTGTTTTTTTTTTTCCCTCAAATAGCAAAGGTAAAAACAACACAGTTGGCCTGATTTATCCGAATTGGAAATCTTTTGGTAAAATTCACCCATTGACTTCCAACCCTCCACAATATCATTGTCAGGGATGATGGGCCTTGCTGCCCAAATTTCCCTGCAGGACTGACTGACATCACTTCACCTGCTGAGAAGGTTGGCCATTGAGAGCTCTCAGCTGTCAGCCCTTCCTGTGACCTGCTCTCTGTGGACAAGGGAGCTAATGTCATGACCTGTTTCCAGGGCAATTCTTACCTAATGATTATTAATACATGGATATAAATGCCTCTCTCTCTCTCCCCATAATGACAGGGACTCTGAAGGGCCATCTCATCTTCAGAGCTCCTTGTGTAATCACAAAAGCCTTGTTGTATCTGAATCACAATCCCACTTCTCCCTCCGTCCAATCCTGCTTCCTTCCATTCCTCTACAGGTGTTGATCCCCCTGAAAACTCTCAAACTTCCTCCTAATAATCTTTCGCTCTCAGGGTCCATTTTGTGGGGAACCCAATCCTAATTATCAATTAACATTTGACTAAGTATATGTGCAGGATAGCTATTACTATTGTCTAGGACTACCAATTTAATACAGGAGATTACTTTCATTTGCATATTTTTCGTATTTGTTATGTTGATTGAGCTTTTCCAGTTATTTGATACTCCAATTGGGTAGCTAGGACAAGGATTACTATCCACATTTTATAGCTATGTTTGAAGAGAAGTGACTTCTTCCTTCCAGACGAAAGTTATTCATGTTTTCTTCTACAGTTTGCTTCATTGCCTATAATACCACTTCTCTAAAAGATTCTTCTTCACAGTTGCTATAAAATTCCATCACAGAAGTTTGTATATCCCCCAACTCAAGAATATGTGGTAACTTCCTAGTCATCCTGGCAGTATGAAATTCAACACCATAACCATATTTAGACTTTTTTCAAGATCTTATACCCAAACCCTATTGACCACACATACATTATATTGCTTTCTTTCCTTTTGTCCTTCCAACATGTTGATTGTGCAGCTACTAGTATAAACAAGATATATTTCTTGAGAACTCCCTATATGCCAGGTCCTATAGCAAGTGTTTTCATGCATTATCTCACTGAATCCCTGTGACAACTCTATGATGTTAATTCTATTATTTCCATTATACATGTGAGGAAACAGGCTTAGGGAGTGAAATGATTTTCCTAAGGCCACAAACCTAGTATGTCATAATACCGGGACTCAAATTCAGGTAAATCTAATTCCAAAATCCACACTCTTTACCTCTCTACTAAACTTCTATGATAAATCAAGAAGTTGAGAGATGAGTGAGACATGGCTCCTACACTCAAGGATTTACTGTCTAGTACAGGAAGACACTGTAACACTTGATTATATAACAGCTTTATTGAGATATAACTCATGTATAACTCACCCCTTTAACATTGTGCAATTCCATCACTCCTTAGCAGTTACTCATTTACCCTACTCCCAATCTCAGTTCTACGTAGTCTACTAGTCTACTTTCTGTCTCTATATATTTGCCTATTCTGGACATTTTGAATGAATATAATCACACAATATGTGGCCTTTTTTGACTGGATTCTTTCACTTAACCTGAGATTTTCAAGGTTTGTCTTTTGTTGTAGCATCTATCAGTATTTCAATCACAGTGGAATATTATTCCATTGCATGGATATACCACAGTTGTTTATTTACTCAACCATGAATTAGTCGATGGACACTTAAGTCATTTCCACTTTTTAGCTATTAACAATAATGGTGCTATGAACATTTATGTGTAAAATTCTATGTAGATACATGTTTCTATTTCTCTTGGGTATATGCCAACTGGAATTTCTGAGTCATGTGGTAATTCTAGAGATCTTTAACCTTTTAGAGAACTTCTAGCCTGTTTTCCAAATTCTATACCATTTTACATTCTCACCACCAGTGCATACCAGTTCCAATTTCTCCACATTCTCTCCAACACTTGTTAATATATACCAATTTGATTATAGTCATGTTAGTGGGTATGAAGTGGTATCTCATTGTTTCTTTCCCCATGACTAATGATATTGAGCATTTTTTTCAAGTGCTTATTGGCAGTTTGTATATCTTCTTTTCGTCTGTGTTTCCCAGTGATGCTAGATATTTTTTTTATTTTTTGTATAATTCTTACCAGTTGTGATTGTTTCACTGGAGAATGGTCTCCAATAGGTCCTCCTTTCACTTTTCCAGTGGAACTCTCACTTGATTATATTTTTATGAAAGTAGTGAAGGTGCTAGGAAGCCTTAGTAGTCAAACAGAATGGATTTAAGTCTGGACTCTGAAAGTTACTAGTGCATAACTTTGGGCAATTTATATAACTCCTCTATGTCCCTGTTTCCTTAACTATAAAATATGGAGTAACAAAAATATTTACTTTTAGAATTGTGACAGGATTAATGAGATATATGTAACATGTCTTATAGCACATAGTTCTCAACAGATGTAGGTAATTATTAATAATAATGCTAATAGTAATTATTATAATTAGGATATCCCACCAGGAATTAAACTTGTAAAGTTTTTTTTTTTTCTCTCTCTCTCTTTCCTAGTGAAAGAGATTTCCACAGAGGACAAGTTGCTCTGATGCACTGAAGTCACTTCCCCTTTCCCAAGCGAAATATGTGGCTTCACTGGAGTCCCATTAGGTTATCTGAGCCAAAAAGGGCTTGGTATATCTACTGTGCTATATGTATAAATTAGATATAGTTTCAGGATCAAAAGGGACAGCAACCCTACCCCTGATGATATGAATATTCAAGAATAGTAGATCCAGGATCACAAGAAGCAGACATCGGAATGAGCTTTAAATTGTGTGTTTTCTGGAGTTGCCATTGGATGGGAGTGAAAGGTGTTTTGAGCCCCATGCCCTTGGAAGAGCCAAGACTTAAAAACTGTGAGCCTAGGGAACACTGGAAGAATTCAGCTCTGAAAGAGTGACATTTCTCTCTCAAAAGTCTATAGCAGCCTGCGTAAAGAGTTACATCAAAATCAGACTTGCATCCATCCCCTATAGCAGTGGTTTTCCATTGGGGGCAGTGTTGATCCCTGGAGATATTTGTCAATGGTTGGAGACATTTGGTTGTCACAAATGGATGTGGGGTGGGGGAAGGTACTACTAGCATCTAGTAGTTAGAGATGTTACTAAGCATCCTACGATACATAGGACAGCCTCCTTCAACAAAATTTTTTTCCAGACCAAAATGTCACACATGCTAAGGCTAAACAACTCTGCTCTACAGGGATGTGAGGTAACACTCTTCAGCAGCCAGGCTTGATTACCAACCTTGCTTACTAAAATCATCTTACTCTGTACTCTCTCTGCTTACTGGGTATGTCAGCCAACATTGGCTGGTTGTCCTGTGCAGACCAATTCCAAAATCTCAGTAGCTAAATACAAAGAAAGTTTATTTCGTGCTCATACTACATTCCGATACAGGTTCAAATGCTCATCACACAGGAACCCAGGCTGATGAATGCTCCATTGCAACACATGCATCCACAACCACTGCAGCAGAGGGGCAGGAAGGAAAAATCAAATACAGGGCTTAAGGGCTTCTACAGGGAAGGGAGACATGTCATTTCTGCTTACATTTCATTGGCTAAAGCAAATAACATGGCCACTTCTTTCTTCAAGGGAACAGAAAAGTATATACTCACTACGCACTTAAAAAGAGAACCAGAACTTTTTTTTTTTTTTTTTTCAGCACTAATGCCTATCACAGGGTGAATATCCTTCTGATTATCCTTTTTAGATTATGTAAGCCTCTAGAAACTTGGAAAATTTGAGGGAGGGAGCAAAGAAAGAAATGTACTTTTTTCTCCTAACATGGCATTTAAGATCTACTCTAGGTAATTAACTGGAAAGAAAATAAGTGATGATATTTGTGCTCAGTTTGTAGAGCAGTGCATTAAGGTCACATTTTGAGACTGGCAGACAGACAGACAGACACACACACACACACACACACACACACACACTCCACAGGGGGCAGAATAAAATAATGGTGGTAAATTCCACCTTACTAGGGTCAGAAAAGGTTTAATAAGTGACTTGCTTTTAGCTCAGTCCTAAAATCTGGGTTAGGTATTCACCAAGTGAGCTAAATTCTCCCACAAAGAAGCAGAATAAAAGGTACAGAAACATGAAACGGCTTGAAATGTTTAGGGAAACTACCATGAGGTGCTTAGAGGTAAGGGATAGGAAATGTTAAGATCTGAGGCTGAGCAGGTAGCAAAGAAAAACATCACAGAGTCTCATATGGTGACAGTGGACATTTGGGTTTTATCCTAATGGCAATGCAGAGCTATTCAAGGGTTTTAATCTAGGAACTGATCTGATAGATTTGGAGCATGGCAGAGGCAGTAAGATCAATTAGGAGATGATTACCATAACCTACAGAAGGTGCTAAAGAAAGAGTTATGAGAAGTGATAATAAGGAGGTAGAGATCTTCCCTCTCAACCCTCTTTTGGCACCTCCTCTTCCTCCAGTTCTAAGAGCTGTGGAGACGCATTGCGCATTACTGGACCTTCTTCTCAATCTATCTTCTCCCCTTAGCGATCCCATCTAGTCTATGGATATTAAATGTTAGCCATATACTAATGACTTTTAAATGTATCTTTGTCTCCCCATCCTTCAGACTTGCATACCTAACTACTATTAGGTTGGTACAAAAATAATTGTGGTTTTTTGCAATTGTTTTTAACCTTTTAAATGGCAATTACTTTTGCACTAACCTAATACGTGATATTTCTGCTATAGATGTCTGTCACCTCAAATTGTTTGTGTCAAAATGGACTTCCAAAAAATGAACATTTTATAACTCTTAAAGAAATAATTGACTTAGGCAATGAGCATCAATAGGTGCTTAAACCATGATATGAAAAATTATGGTAAAATAAATATTCTTGCAGTGCAAAATTATCAATTTTATAATGGTGGAATCAGGCTATTATCACCTGAAACCTCTTCAGTTAAAAGGTGGACAACCATACATTAAGTGTCAACTGATGTGTTGCAATAAGTACAGCACTGAAAATGTTTGACAAAAATCTAATCAAGTTTTTGAAGTAAATTCTAGTTTACTGATAAAACAGGGATAGAGGAACAAGTTAAATGACATTAGGAGGACAGTCAGGCAAATGCAGAATGTCAACTACATCATAGGACAACTGAGCCAAACTTTACCCACTCAATGGCATAAAAAAAAGGGGGAAAAAAAGCAAAAACAAAAACACAGCAGGATGGGAAAGGACTATTCAACTTAAAAAGAGACTTAGGAAACGTAATACTTAAGAGCAATAAGACATTTTGCATACTGATTTGAACAAACCAATTGTGCAAGCATATGCAACTGTCCTGGGAAAGAATGATTTCTGGATTGGTGAAGTTTTGATAATGATATTATGCTAACATCCAAGACTAGGAACAATAAGAGAAAATTAACATATCCCTACATAAAGATTTCACAAGAAGGTAAATTCTTCCTGGTAATGCCATAAACCAAATGGATAAAAAAATGTTTTGACAAGATCAATAACTACACCATAAGTGCTAAAAGATACATCAATTTATTCTAGTAAAGAGGGAAATAAAAAACTGCAATAGCAGCCAAAACTTGAGTCTCAACTGATTTTGTTTCTAATAATCCACTGCCATTCTCCAAGACTTTGAGATGACAAAAGCCAAAACAGCCTGTTAAATTCATCAACAAATCTACACCATTCAGGAAGCAACTGCCAGTATTGTAGTGCTCCCATTCATTCCTTATTTTGGCAGGGAAGGAGAGTGCCAAAGGGCTTCCCCTTGGCCCGTCCTAAAATACTAGCTCTTACCATAGCGGTGTAAATAAGAAACTGTGTGCGGTTCTGCCAGTTTCCTGAAATATTCATTCCAATAATTCCCTGAGAATCTGAGAAATTGACCCAAGCTACTTTTGGAAGTCCCACTCAGCCTACCATGAAATAAACTCAGGTAGGAACTCCATTTAAAACCTGGATTCCATGAAGATCCCCAGCTCTAACCAGCTGTCTACAGTGGAGTTACAGGTTCTCAGGAATCAATGATCAGATTGAGTTACATCCAGAGTTTCCCATTTCTCAACGCACAAGTATTCAGGTTAATGACTGCCAGCCTCACTGGGAAAGACAAAGTCGAAGATTCACAGTACGCCTGGGCAGGGTTTTTCCTCATAGATATTAGGTTCCCCTTCACTGGATGATGCTGGATCAGTGAACCCAAAATTCTCTAGCACGTTGGCTCCAGAGAGGAGCCTCTGTTCACCTGACCTAAAATAGCTTTTATTAAATAAATCAAGACACACCTTAATTGGCTTTCTGTCTATTTCATTCTTGGGGACCCCATGATTAATTAACCACAGACAGAGATTTCTGCTACTGAAATCATTCCTTGATCCCTGAGTGTAGCATCTGGCTATTAAAACAATACCCACTTTGCTTCAGACTGTTCACAGCCATCACCTGGGCCAGGCCTCAGCTGGCTTCTCACATTCCCACTGAGACCAGGAATACTGTTTTTATTGTAGCTCCTTCCAAAAACATCCCAAGCCCAGGGGAGAAAAAAAAAGAGTCTGCAAAGCACTTTTAAATATTTGAGTATTTCCCGTTTTGCTCTATTTTTATTGGAAAGGGAGAGGCGTCTTCAGGGCCCTGCCAGGATACAGGGAGGAGACACATGGTCCATTTAATCTACTTTCTTATCTCTCAAAGTCTTGAAATTCTTTCCCTGCATTGTGCCAAGGACTTTCTGGACTATTATTTTACCAAAGGAGACCAACACTGGGTCCCATTTGCTTTAGCAAACCCAGAAAAACTTAAAACTACAGACAACTGCTTGAGCTACCACACTGAATTCAGTATGTCTTAGGAATAAACCCAAGACTTTGGTGCTTTTGACAGAAGCACCAATAAACCTTTACCGTCATACCTCAGTGATATGTCAGCTCTTTATGCTACCGTCTAGTTTGCTGGGACCTTAACCATGATACCACTTTGATACAAGTAATATATCATTTTGATCCAATACCCACAAAATATCATGATGATAGGACATGAAGATCAGACAGTAAAAATGATCATTGATGTTTCTGTAAGCCATATGTATGTCTGTGAAAGTCTGTAAAAATAAAGACCTCTGACATGGCAGTAAAAGGCCTGGGTGTTTGTCGATCTGACATTGCAGGTTACTCCTTTCAAAATGGGTATCATAAATTTTGAATGTATCATATTAGTATGTCTTACTGTCATTAGCAAGGTGATCCAAATTATCCATCTATAATTGAGATTAATAATAAAAGAAAGCTTAGCATCTAGTCCATGGTTTCAGAGCAAGTAGCTGTCAATCGATTCTTATGACCTGGAAGCTGCGATGGTGCTTGAACTTTCTGTCGCAGACAGATACTGAATAGAGACTTGCTAAGGGCACGTAGGAGATACATGGAGAAGACTCCTCAAGTTTGGACAAAGGCCATGCCCTCTTCAGAAGCTAACATTTTTATGGAACAGTTCCTGACTTGATATTAACTCTGGAGGACACTGGCCATAGGATTCCATTTGGCTTATGCTTCCAGTAATAAACTGTGTTCCATATAACCAACCCAGCCATTAAGTTTGTGGTACCCAGTAATTTAATAACTGAACATAACCTACCTTCCTATGCCTTCTGCAAACTGCAGCACTTGTTTCAACTCACATGCATATCCTAGGAAGACTTTCCTATGGGCAATTGACTGGGGACATAAAAGTCAATTTTACATCCTGATTTAAGTAGTGGAGGGTAGTGAGGCATTCTGGTTTAAGGATGGCTGCACACAATATGCCTATACCAGATGGAAGACGGTTGCTGACTTTTAGGCTAACGGAGAAGAGAAATTGCTTCAGGAGGCAGAACTTGTGCTTTTACATGTTAGACACTTTTCATGGAAGCAGATCTGGCCTGAGGTCAGGATATATACTGATTCCTGGGCAGTGACTAATAGTATGGATTATCTAGGATTTGCATGGACTAAGGTCAAAAGACTGGTAAAAAGCAAGATTATGAAATGGGTTGTATCTATGAGTCGATCTCCTAAAATAGTCCCAGAGCTTGGAAATGTTTGTGCCTCAAGCAAATGCTCAGCAGAAGGTCCACAGTGGAGAACAGATTCCTTAACAATCAGGTGAACAGGTTGATCTTTTTGCATGGTATTTGATCAATGATGTCCTCAACAGAGTGGCGTTGGGATAGGAGATATAAGAGTAAATGGAGCAAGGGAGAATACACTGAAAAAGATAAGAGACATGTAGAATTTTTGCCAAATGCCTCTAAAAGCCCAGATGAAACCAGATATAATGGGTTTACAGCTGCAACGTGAGCAAGTATGAATTCTTCTTCAATATCCTGGATTTAAGAACTGAAAAAAATAAATCGATCCAACTGTAGGGCTTTATCTGTGGCTATAACTGGAAGTACAACTTGCAGGGAGAGTTGGTTAGGGTGTAGGGGAACTATTACTCTACCTGAGAAAGTTTTGTTTTCCAACATTGGTAATTAAAAAAAAAATGTTTTACAGAGGTAATAGTTTAACATGAAATTCGTTAAGATTATCATTAAAAGACATAAAACAAAGCACAGTGAAAGTAGGATTGTGAATCACATTAGAAAGGTAATTCAAATTCAGTCACGTTTGTTCAATTCCCTAGCAATGACTGCACAGGGCTGGCTACAAAGCTTCTTCCTCTGATTTCTGAAACTAACCATGCCTGGGGCAGGGGTGGGGGGGTAGGGGGGGTAGTAGAACAAGGCAGGATCTAAGGCCTTGAGAGTTTTGGTCACAGAGTGGTTGAGGTGATATACCATAGGGACTATGCAGAATAGGCAAAGAAGTGATAGGTGATGGACTGAAAGAAATGGGATTATAAGACTAAAGAAGTGCATGAATGCATCCAACCTCTGCTCTGGCCATTAGTATTTTCTTCACCCATGCATCATTTGCTCCTTCCTATGTCTTTGCCCTACTCTTCTCACTAGAAATCCCTGCTCTCACCTGCCAATTCATATATTTTAACTTTTTCAAAAGCTTGCTCAAAAAGTGTTTTTTTAATCATCCTAATTATACCTTAATTTTAATGCACCCTTCATCTGCACATTGATTTTGTTCTATGTGAAGACTGCATTATAGAAATTTGCACTTGTTAATGTTTCTCTGAAAGCGTTTTCACTTATTTCATGTGCATTTGTTCTGTTTCCCTACCCAAACTAAAAAATTGCTAGCAATACTCTATTTTTCTTTTTCACTCTGACCTGGTGGATTTACCAGTTGCTTGCCTATTGATTCAAAAGAGATGTTAAAGATGTTGAATCATATGGATAGGTTCTGAATTGTCAAATCAAAGATATTACTGATAAATCTAAATTTTGTATTTTTATTGAAGAGGAAAGGTAAAAATTTGAATTTGAATTTTGTATTTCTGGTTTTTTAAAATACAAGCTGAATTATAGTGCAAAGGCATTTTGCCATGAGGCAAAAAATAGTGAATTTAAAAATCCACAGTATTGGAGCCAATAAAATACACCTTTAGAGTACTTTAATTTGGGATTCAGCAGGGGAGCATGAAAAATATACATTTAGGATTATATGAGAGAAGGATTAATAGTAATCATTTTTTTAGAGGAGATTTCATCCATAACTGAAAATTATATGGAAAAAATACTAAAATCTTTACTAAAGAAATGACTGTAAACTAATCTATGGTGCTGATAGGATAGTTCTTGCACCATAAATTGTTTTATTTTTAAAATAACAATGTTAGTTAATTTAGTACTAGCATTTTTCATGGGGTCCTCTTACAAACTGAACCCTTGGGTTTCAAATAGACTTTATTTTGACAAATGCTGCTTTGTAATGTCATAGAAAATATTTCCCCTGGAAAAAATTGCTTTGTTTATTCCATTCATAAAATATTTTGGTAGGGTTTAATAAACTCTATTTTTCTAAACAATTCTCAAAATAACATGCTTATATATTTTATGGGATGTGTCAAAAATTCTGAGCCTTACATTTTTAGGTACTTGTTCAATGACCACATGTATGGATCTGACAATGACCTGGCCTTCAAGAAAATGGTCCATTTAAACTAGTTGCAAATAACATAATTTAAGTCTAATCTAGAGTAATAGTTGTTTTAAAACTATTTAATATAATTTAAATGGTTAGTTATAGATTGTAGATAGATTATTCATTTGTGCTGGGTTGTATAAAGGGAATTCTGCATTAAGGAGAAGATTGGACAAAAGAGACAGTCCTTCTGATCCCTTTGATCTTTGAGACTACATGCACTTATAAACAGGTCCTAGCTGCATGCACTTGTATTTATATCACATGCCAGAATCCAGTAAAGCTTTAGGTGGGGCTCACATGGAGGAGCCAGGGAGCAGAAGGACATTGGGCCACATCAGTCAGATCAAGCTTGGTGATCAGTGGGATGACAGAGGTCAAAGCAGTCTCATCCTGTCAGATTCTTCTGCATCCTCAGCTCCTGCCATACTTTTCTTATTCATTCTCTCAGTACTTTATTTTTGTTCAGACACATTTATTATTGAGAGTTGGATAGAGTTATTATTGAGAAACTACTTGCATATGACATTGCTCCACCTAAAGCAGTGAACATGAACCAACATAGTCTTTGCCAAGATGCAACCTACATCTAACTGCAGGGACAGATACAGCAGAATACAATTATGATATCTGTTACAGAGGAGAAGCAGGAGTTGATAAAAAAGCATATAGCCTAGATCTGACTTAGTTTGATATATAAGATATAAAGTCTCATAGGAAGTGATTAATCCAGGATCGAAAGGACAGATAGGCATTAATTGGGAAAAGAGAGGACAATATGTACAGAGGTGCCAGTCTGAGGTAGCAAGGGATATGGTACTTTCAAGAAACTGGAGTATAAAGAATAGGAATGTGGAGAGGAATAAAATGATGCTAATGGTGAAGCAGAAGACAGTTCTTGGAATAATACATTGAAGTCAAAGTAAGGAGTTTTAATTTTATCATAAAGGTAATAGAGTTTGTGGGATTATAAGCAGGAGACTGACATGTGATGAGACATGATTAGAACTTATTTTGTGGGGAAGAGGGGCAAAAATCACCCTGAGTATAGTATATAGCATTGCTTGATATATAAAATCTCAGTGGTTGTGGTATTCATAATAGAAGGGCCAGGGTGAAGGCAGAGATTAGTTAAGAGGTTAGTTAGATAACTGCTTTTGCTAACTTTTAGCTAGGCCATTGGATGTCTCTAGCGATAATCTGAAATGAGATTTCCTGTCGCTATCTTTTAAGGTGTAGTTTTCATACATTAGAGTAAACAGGGAAAGACCAATTGAGAGGCTATTGGAGTAACCTGAATAAGCTAGTGGTGATGCACATGGGGGGCATGGAAGGATTCAAAAGACAAAAAATAGAATCAATAAGCCTTGCTGATGAATTGGTTATGAGGTAAGATTGGCATAAATAGAAGCATAGTTATTTACTAGGCTCATGAACAGAGAAAGAACTGGTTAGTGATAGAAAATTGTGAGTTCAGTGTTGAACATATTGAGATTGAAGTGTCTGTGAGACATCCAAGTGATATGCCAAGTGGGCAATAGATATATATTTAAAGCATGGAGGAAAGAGCAGGGCTAGAGATACAAATGGGAGTGTTTTGCACATAGATGGTAATTGAAGCTATTGTAATGGACATAGAATGGAGTCTAAGTATATTAAGAAAAGAAGAGGTTAACTGGGACACTCAAACCTTTCAAAGTTAGATAGAGAAAAGGGGGCCAGCAAAAGATAAGGAAAATAAGTCATCAGAGAGGTAAGATGAAAACCAGTTAACATCAGCCAATGTTTGTGGAATGGATGAACGTAGGAGAGTTCTTAGGAGATAGTATTAGATTCCTAATCAGCAGAGCAAAGTGTTTCCTGGCAATGCACCTGGATATCACAAATGGTGTAGAGATAGTGATGTTTGCTTGGAACATCCATTCTTGGCTGTAGAAAGCAGAAGTATACTACCGCTACTCCCAAATATATGCCCTCGTTGCCCTCGTGCTTGGTGTTGGATGTGGCTGGGCCCACACTGGTCTCTTATCTAGGAGGTAGGCATTGATAATGACAAGCTGGCCTTAGTCAGCATGCCATCGTCACCACCTAAGTCAGTTTGCATGCTTTAGGCTTATCAGAAAGGGACCCAGGTCATGGGAAATGACATCCTAGGCTAGGTCCTCTGCTGACCAGGCTTGAAAGCCAATCCCTCCCTCTCCTACTTTATACATTGTATGTTCTCCACTCATGGGTGGGGCTTGAAGGAGTACAAAGGGGCAAAAAAGGAGTAATCATAGATCTAGATTGTTTAGAGGTGATTGCTTCAAAGAGTACTTCTTAACTTTTAATATGTATATAAATTACCTGGGGTTCTTCTTTAGAGGAAGTATAGCAGATTCAATACATCTGATTTGCTGCCAGAGATCCTGTATTTTTAACTAGCTCCCTATGTGACTGCTGCTGCCCACACTTTTAGTAGCCAAAGGTTATCTTATATTTGTATGCTAGCAATCAGGAAAATAAAACAGCCACCTAAGTAGCTAGAGCAGAAACTGATCAAGAGAGAGATGGTATGCTATATGAAGCCCAGATCTGACTTCTAGGTTCGGGAATAAATCCTCCAACAACGTGTATGGATGGTGGTGCCCAACTAATGTGTGTTGAACCTGGTTATTTAAATAAAGGGCTCCATCATTACCGGCTTCTTGCTCCTTAGGTGCCTTTTCATTTCCTGTGTCCCCAAATAATTACTCCAGAAGCATAATACATAATATAAATACAGATCTCTTGTAAATACAGATATAAAGCAAAATTTCCATGAATCAGTAACATCTTTAGGTATGATTTCTCGGGGGAATATAAAGAATATTTCTGATGATAAAGGCAATGGAAAAATATTTCTAGTAAGAAAACTCAGTCCGTTTAATTTTTAAAAGTATACTTTTATAAGGTATACATCATATAACGAGCAAGTACGCCTTTGTGTGTGAAGGAGCCTGGGAGAGTTGTATTTGGATCAGCAGTTAAATTCTCAAATAATACAACCTCTACACTTATACAACTTTTACCTTCTGTAAAGTATGTTCAAAATAAAAGAAAAAGCTGGAAAATGTATGGCATAAAGAAAGGCAGAGAAAAAAGAACTACGGAATATATAATATAAAGAGAAGCAGATAAGGAAAATTAAAAGGAGGATTTTTACAGGGGAAAAACAATTTCATTTTATTGTAAAGACCTAAATGAATAAAAGAAGACTTTGAATGTGAAGATGATTAAAAAGACAAAATCATTAGCTAAAGATATTTACAAGTTTAGACTCTTTCATTTTGAGTGTAATTTTAATTAGCTGGACACTGTTGGGGAAAGAAAATGAAAGCCTACATCATCTACTTACTCTTTAAAGTCTATTCCACCTTAATTTTCTGCTCTTCAGTTCTTAATTTTCTCTATTTTTGTTTTAAGTAATCCAGTTATCAGGCTAAACTGATTTTCCCTCAGCCAGGTTTAGCATTCAGTATTTGTGTCTGTGAACCAAAATTCACCCCATTGCTTTAGTTTTATTCTTTCAACAGCAAAAACTCTCTACAGGTAACTTTTTTCAGTCCTTTGTCTATACAGCAGGGTGCTTTGTACACCCATGACAGTTAGATGACTAATAACAAAGGCTTCTATTTTTACAATAATTACGCTCTATTTACACGGCTTTCCACAAAATTTACTCATAAAATTTAGAAGGCAGCAAAGCTTTAAAAATCTGTAGTTATCCTGTTCATTAAAACCACTTTTCTGTGTGCAAGCAATTTGCTTGTTTCTGTGTCTCTGACAAAATAGAAGCCAAAAAAATCAGTATTAGTTAATGAAGTTTAGGATTTATGTCTGTGTGAATAAAAATTTTAAAGATAACATTGATATAAAACAAAACACATCTGTTTAGAATAACTTACTTTAGAAAGGGTTTATCTTGAAGATATTATCTAGCTTTTTAGTAAGCTATTTATTTTGCATTTGGTAAAGAAAACAAAATTAACATAGCTAACCATGTATTATGTGTCTCTCAGTTTGCCCTGTCTTCCAAAAGAAATTCGCTCAAATAATGTAAAGTAACGATGTTGGTGTGCCTTGAGGTCTGATGATGAAAGGCAGTATTTAAGTGGTGACAATTATTATTATTATTCTGCCATGGATCAAGAGTAACAATTGGCTTTTAAAATCATTGTGGACAATTTCATTTTGCTCCCCTATATCTCAGAAACGACCAGACCATAGAGTTCTCACCACATGATATACACTCCGACTAGAACAGCACATATACAGTTATGTGGAGTATAAAAATAAATACCCTAGTAATTTAAACACACCAAAAGTAGCTTTGGCTTCCAGTCATAGCCATCCAGCGTGGTATAGTTTAGGGGTAGCAAAAAATCCAGCGTACATCATTAGTTGTTTCTAAAATTCCAAAATGTAATTTGTATTTCTTAAGTTTTTCCTCACCTTAAAATACAAATAGTCCTTAAGATAAATTATTCTTTGCACATTATCATTGTTGCATTATTTTAATGAAAAAGAGTTCCACCTACTTTCCAGATACAGAGTTTACTAAAGGGGTAGAATAAAAGAGGGTAACTAAGAAGTTTAAAGACGAAATTAGAGGAGTTGTTGAGGGTGGGAAAATGTGCAGAACATTCAATACAGGAGTAAGAGAGATCAAGTTCCTGATTTTACCCAAGAATATGATGATAATTGACATAATCATTAGGAAGTATTATCAAGGAATGCTACAGAATTTTCTTCTCTGAAAATCTTTTAAAATAGGATACTTGGGTCTTTCTGGCATGGTTTATGAGTACTATTGAATAGAAGGTGATACGATAAATCTCCCTTTGAAAAGTCTCCTTCATTAATGCACTATTGGAATGATGTACCAATTTGCTTACAAGTTTGGTATGCTTCAGCAGCATTGAGATTTTACTCCAGTATCTCTTATCTTGCCCATTTTGCCTGAGACATATTGAAAAGTATCTTCAGACTCTTTCACAAAAATCAACTGGAGTGCTTTCTAAGTATATAGATTCCCTAAGGCTCCATCCTTCTTTGGGGTCAAATACACTCAATTTGTGAGTCTGCACACACCTACTGAGTTGAGAGAGGGATGTTTTAAGATTTAGAGAGTGGAAAGGCATAGTATTTTCCAATAAGTGATATTACTGTCATGTGCTGGGTCTCCACACGAGGTATATTCTCCAACCTGGGTTGGATGTAAACCCTCTGGTTCCATACCACTCCCCACTACTCTTACCATAACATTTAATAATGTTACTGTAATCACTATTTAGTTGGGAAGCCCATTATTGACTCTCAAGTTTAAAAATAGGACCATGTGTTTCTTGTTTACTCTTAAGTCTCCAGAATCTAGTACAGTTCCAGAACATGGCAAATGCTCCAAGTAATAATTGTTGAATAAAAGAATGAATTAATAAATAACCTGCTTGGATACAATTTTTTTTAAAAGAAATTTGCCTTTCTTGAAAAATGAAACAGAGAAACAATAATATTAGTAACTAACAATGATTAAATTTTTACTGTGTCAGAAATAGCTCTAAATGCTTTAAATGTATTATTTACTTTGGACAGCCCCATAAGTGAAATACTGCTACTACTATTACTATGTTTTCATAATAAATGATAGTCCAGCAATTTGCCCAAAACCACATATCTAATAAGACAGAACCAGGACTGAAGTCAAGACAGCTGGACTCCAGAACCCATGCTCTAAGCTATTACTCTGCATAATGTAGGTGATGATTAAGGTACTGTGCTAGGAGTAGTAGTGGGGGGTGCTAAGAATAGGCTCCTGCTTTCAAGAGGGTAGACAATACTTAACAATACATGCTTATCTGAATGACTTGCTCCCTCTTTTTCTCTGAAATTTAAGAGAGAGAGAGAGAGAGAGAGAGAGAGAGAGAGAGAGAGAGAGAGAGAGAGAAGAGAGGAGAGGAGACGACAAAAGAACAACGGAGGGAGGGAGGAGGTAGGGTGGGAGTGGGTGGCCAGGAATTTTTTCAGCTATCAAAGAAGTAACTAGCATGGTGTGTGTGTGTGTGTGTGTGTGTGTGTGTGTGTGTGTGTGTGTGTGTGTGTGTGTATCTTATGCTACCAATTTCAATACTACCACCACAATGTTGATATATGTTTTAAAACTATCCAATGATGTGGCATAAAATATATAATTCATTTTTACTAAGATCATGAAACTTCTTAGAAGAATTTTGGTTTATCAAGTCTCGAAACAAAAAATGCAAAAATAATATAAGGTAAAAAGAGTGAAATAACTTTTGACTTGTGAAAGAACAGGGTTCAGGTGCAGGATGAAGCATATCAAAAGCATATGAAATGTTATTACTTTGAAAAGAAATAAAGGAATAACAAGTTTAGAAAATTAACTGTCAAATTACATTTTTTAAGAGGGGCAGTTAAAATGCTGATGAACAAATATAAGATGATGACTCAGGGGCACTAAAAATACGAAATGTGTGGGTTCTACTAGATAATACAATAAGTACTGGGAGTTTCACTTTATAACCCATTGTGATTAAACTGCATACTGCTGAAAATGCAGATGTGATACTACCATAGTAAAAGCAGCCTTTTAAAAGATGTTCTAATTAAATCATGAAAAATTGGAAAGAAAATGTTGAGAGAAGCCATTTTGAAGATTTTATTAATGATGCATTCATGTAGAGGGCTTTATTAGATTTGAACTAGCAAAAGTTAATGCTAGTGCACAAAATGATAGATAAGCATTTCCCTCCCCTCCCAAAATATTCTTTCTTTCAGGGCAAAAAGTTTTTTTGTAATACAAACACCTTTAGATTCAGTTAAATTCTAGTAATAAGAAATGTTAATAGTTGAGTTAATAAAGCTTCAATTAATCTATGTCTGTATATGACTTAGCTGTATTAATTTCCCCATTTCTTACATAGCACTCTACCTCTTAACAGAGGATTTCTTTTAATATTCAAAAAGTTTTGTTTTTTTTTTCAGGAAGCCCAGAAGGTGTTGACTTTACTGGAAGTTCATATCAGGTGTAAACTGTCCCATTAAGAAGCTCTTGTTAAATGTTTCTGAGGAAACCTAGGGAGGACTCAATTTAGGATTAATCTATTAAATGTATTAATTGTTTCAGTAGGTGACAAGTAAACTTTCTTTTCTTTTTTTTAAAAAACACTACTATCTGATCATTCACTGGCTAATAGCTCATTATTCTTCAAAACTCAGCTCAAGATTCACCATAACTAGGAAACTTTTCCTAATTCCTCTCTCCCTTTCTTGGCTCCTATGTGATCCCTTATCAACCTGTGGACAGCCCACTCCTTACAGAACTGGAATTCCTTATCTGAAATCATAAAATCTAAAAAGCTCCTAACAACAAAAACCTTTTGTGTTTGATACAAATTTATCTGAGGGCAAGACCTGACCCATGAGGTTCTCTGTAGAAATAGTAATGTGTTCGTTGATTATGGCAGTGCTTTTCCAGATGATACTAGTGGGTTGGCATGATATATGGCATATGCACAATACTACTTTTCCAAAATGTGAGGAAATTTGAAACACATCTGGGCCCCAAGAGTTTGGGATAACAATTGTGGACTTATGTTATTACATCACATTGCAGTTATTGGTGAATTGTCTGGAAAGTCCTGTGACAAAGTATTATGGTTTATTTACCTTTATAGAGTGATCCTGATTTGCTAGGGACTAAATAGTTTCCTGGGCTGCACGTCATTCAGTGTTAAAACTGGATAAATCCCAGGAAAATGGGGACCTTTGAATCTCAGCCCCAAATACAGTGTCAAGTAGCTACTAAATATTCAAAACATACTTGTTGAGTGAATGAATGAATGAATGAATGAATGAGCTGTCTTCAAATATTCTGTGGTCAGTAATAAAAAGTCTAAAAATATTTAATCTAAGTGAAAAATTCACTGAAGTCAATTTAGACTGCTCCCTACCAGAATGATGACATTAAAGTGTTAACTTTTAAATATACCTTTTTCTTTTCTTGCCTCTTTGATCAGGTTTTTATTCAGAATTAGCTGTCCAAAGTGATTTGTCCTTTATGGAATAAACAAATTTCAGTGTATGCCACAGGCTGCTTTCTTTCTGTGGTGGTTGCTTTTCTGCAGGCTTCTTTTTAGCCTCTGGTTTCTTGGTAGCTATAGCCTTTTTCCTCACCAAAGGCTTTTGCTGCTTCGTAATGCCAATAGCCTTCTTTCCTTTCTTCCCTACCACCTTCTCATCGGAGTTGGCTTTTAGCACTACAGCTATTTATCCACCCGGAGCTGGTGATTCTTGCCCTGGTGAAGAATGGTTTCCGGCGCATGGTCTTTGCATATGGGTTCAGCTTCAACATGATTCTCAGGTTTTTCACAGGATTCTTCTTCAGGGCTCTGTGCTGAATCTTCTTGTGTGGTGCTCAGAGGGCCCTTTGGATCTCTGGGCTTTTCAAGATTTTGCTAAGTTCTGTTGTCATGCAGGGTGTCATGCGGGGTCTCAGCTCCCGCTCCCCACATACAAACGCAGGATATGGTGAGACCAGAAAGGAACACCCACGGAGCCATAGGTAGGGGAGTCACACCACTATATTCTCGCTGGCGGCTGGGTTGGAGACACAGGAAGCAGGAGTCATACTGTCCGCAACCCGCAGTTCTAACTGCAATCCGTACTTGCCAGCCACCATCTTCTTGCTAGCCCCCATTTTCTGCTAGCGTAGCCATGGCAGCTATACTAGTGGCCAATGGCTCATTGGTTACAGCTGACGGCCAACTAGCCACAGCTGATGGCCATCCAATCACAGTTGATGGCCATTTACTACCTGAGTGAGCACCTTTCCACGTGAGGGCGAGAGCCTGGAAACTGCACTCCTGGCTGTGTCCCCACATCCGTATTCAACATCTTATGCATGAGAAGGTTGTAGTTGCTCTTGAGGGAGGCAGCTTTACACCAAGTGCCACACAGATCATCTAACTTGCAGACAGCACTTTCAGTCCAAATGCAGAAACAGCCCACCTGCCTGCCAGGAGCAAGTTTCAAAATGTTCAGCTTGCATACATTAAACAGGGTAATTCCAAGGATGTTTCTGAAGGCTTTGATGATGCCACTGTCCTTGTTACAGGTGACGCAAGGTCGCCTGGGCTGGATACAATGACAGTTTCTCATTTTGCTCTTGCCAGCTCTTATTTGCTGAGAGGCATACACTTTTTTGATATCGTTCCAGGCTTTAAGTTTCTTAAGAGACAAAACAGCCTCCTTAGTCTTCTTGTAGCCTCCAACTTTATCTTCAACCACCAAAGGAAGTTCAGGTACTTCCTCAGTATGATGACCATTAGACATGACCAGACCTGGTAAGGCTGCTAAGCAGAGCAGATGGAGCATTGCTTCTGTGCTGTGTTCATTCTGTGGTGCCAATGGCGACAGGTTTTGGTTGGTATAAACATGCAGCCCCCGTGACACATATTGCCAATGGCACTCTGGCCAGAATGGTGAATCCCACCACCTCGAACTCTGGGAATTCCAGCCATAGCTCAGGCTGTACCCCGTGACTCAGCACTGGTTTGATGACCTGCTAATTCACTGACAGCACAGGGTTGTCTATTCTTCTTGCACAAGTTGGTGTGAAGAAAGTTCACAATATCTGGTCTAGTGGGAGTCTTGAACACAGCGGGCAAAGTGACATTTTGGCCTGATGATTCCCCCTTTTGGAGTATACCGCTATCAGCGAATGAGCACACGCCATGGCGGAGAGAGGGGACTGCCATGCTCCTCTCAACCCGGTGGCTTCCACAGGAAAAGCTAAACGTAAACCTTTTAATTAATTTTTGTAATTTTCCCAGCTATCCATTTAGTTAAAACCAAAAACAGGTGAGCCAAAAGTCCTTGTTGGTATATGCTGAAAATTGTTCATATTTACTTTGACACAGTAACTCTGACATCTAGATGGTAATGTGTGAATATTAAAATGAACTTATTGGAAAACTTTTAGTTTTCTCTTTGGTCTGGTACAAATAATGAAGTGAAGCAGTACATGTTTCATGAACACCAGAAGGTGTTTGTCTATATCATATATTCTCTATTTAATCCTAGTTTATCTTTCTTATTATAACCTGAAAATGGTATTTTTAATTCCTGGATGCTATATTAATATAAGACACTTCTATACTTATAATTCATGATGAACTTTAAAAAGAAAAACTCTGTAATTACATTTTTCTTATTATAATACCATGTTTCCCCCAAAATAAAACCTAGCTGGACCATCAGCTCTAATGCATCTTTTGGAGCAAAAATTAATATAAGACCCAGTCTCATTTTACTATACCAGGTATAGTATAATATAATATAATACAAAACAATACAATACAATACAACATAATATAATATAATATTGGGTCTTACATTAAGTTTTGCTCCAAAAGACGCATTAGAGCTGATGGTCCGGCTAGGTCTTATTTTCAGGGAAACACGGTAGCACAAACCCATTGTAGGTAAAGGTCCACTCTTACTATACCATCTCTTTATTTTATAAAAATCCCCTGACTGATCAATTTTCCCTATCTCTTAGCATCCCCCCACCCACCTAATTTGTATACCTGTCCTAAATTACATGGTTCATCACATCAACTATTTTCTCTCCAAGCTCTCAACTACTGTTCTTCCATTACATCCACTTAGCAACATCTCACCCTGGCCAATTTGACAGACTACTTTATCTGCTACTCTTGAGATTCTGAGACAAGCTAGAGGAAAACCTCAGGACTATCCATACTGGCACTATTACCATTCATCGTTTCCAATCTTAAGGCCTCAATGCCATCTTATAATATTAGGTTGGTGCAAAAATAATTGTGGTTTAAAAGGTTAAAATTAATTGCAAAAACAGCAATTACTTTTGCACCAACCTAATACAATCCTAAAATTACACCCTGTCAGCTCCCTTTTGATCTCAGAGACATTTCAACATCTTACCATGTTCTTCAATTTCCTTACCCAAATGAACTTGCCTCTTACTTCACAAAAAAATTAAGGCTATCAGGTTTGAGACCTCAGATTATTCCTTGACTCTCCGCCTCCTCCTGTTCTCCCCCAGCGAATTTATCTATACCTGCATTCATACTAACTTGCTTTTCCTAAGTCTCAAAGTTTAAGGTCTACTACTTCCTGTTTAAGACCTCCACTTCCTGTGCTTTTTATCTTAGTACATGTGGTCTGTTCCAAGATTACACTCTCTTTTATTATTTTCATGTTTTATTTTCTCTTGTTTGTTTTTATTATTCTATAAATATGTTCAAGTGTCTCCAAGTCTTAAATGAACAAAACAATAACAATAGATATTCCCACACACACACACACTCTCCATACTCTTCCCTACTTGCCTCTCCACTCTCCTTTATTGTTTAATCAGCTGCCTTTAAAGGGGAGGCAACTCCTGCTTCCTATAACTATCCAACACTCAAACTTCCTGTGATTAGTTTCTGCAGAGACTAGAGTTTGGGGAAAAAATCACCAACAAGTTTCAGGTAACTAAGTCCAATGGTCATATGATTTGGTCCTTATCCTAATAAATCACTCTACTCCATTTAACACTATTGACATTTTCTTGAAACTATTCCATTGGTTGACATTTTACAGTTATTTCATTCTCTTCCCCCATCTCTGTCCATTCTTTCTTCATTTCTTTGTAGATTCTTTCTCCTTGCCTGCCTCTTTCACATTGGTGCCCCCCAAAGTTCTATTTTTCACTCATTGTAATTTTTTCTTTAACACACTCTCTTGCACAATTGCATCCTTTTCATGGTTTTAACTCCCACTTATAATGCTAATGACTTCAAAAATGTTTCAGCTCTGACCTATTCCCTCCCCCTTACATTTATATATCCAACTTCCTACTAGACATACCATTTTAGATGTCCTATAATAACCTTATATGTAACATATCCTAAACTGAACTCATCTCCTACCCCTCTCTCTACTCCCCATTTGTTTCTGTCATCTCTATAGTGTGATGTTGTGATTTGTAATAAGAAATATATATTTGATTTGACAGAGCTCCTAAAACCATCTGATAAACCTAAGTGATAAGAGCAAAGAGAATGTTTTGTCTTTCATAATCATTCATAACAAGTCCCTTTCAACCACACCTGAGTTTATGTTAATGGGGTGACTTTTGGAAAGTCCCTAAGAATGGGCATCTGGTTACCAAGGGAACCAACAATGTGATTAAAGGGTTGAAATTCTAGCCTCACCTCCTGACCTACAGGGAGGGGAGAGGTGCTGGAGGTTGAGTTAATCACCATTGGCCAATTATTTAATCAATCCTATGTAATAAAGCTCACATAAAAAATCCTATCTAAAGGGCTCTGGAGAATCTTCACTTTGGTGAACATAGGCAGGTGCTAGGAGGATCACACTTGGAGAGGACATGGAAATTCCACACCTGGAGAGGACATGGAAATTCCACACCTGGAGAGGACATGGAAATTCCACACCTCTTCCTACATATTTTGCCATAAGCTTCTCTTCCATCTGACTGTTCCTAAATTGTATCCTTTTATAATAAATTGATAATCTAGTAAGAAAACAGTTTTCATGAGCTCTGTGAGCCATCCTTGCAAATTATCAAACCTGAGGAGGGGTTGTGGGAACCCTCAATTCTAAGGAAGTGGTCAAAAGCACAGGTGACAACCTAGACTTATAATTGGTGTAGGAGGAGGACAGTCTTGTGGGACTGAACCCTTAACCTGGAGGATCTGATGCTATCTCCAGGTAGATTGTCAGAATTGAAGTTGCAGGACACCCAGTTAGCATCTAGTGGAGGGTCAAATTGCTTGGTGCGGGGAAACCCCCACACATTTGGTGACCAGAAGTATTGAGTATAGAGAGAGGAAATAGAGTTTCTCCTTTTAAGGTAGCAATGGTGATGTATCAAAACACAATCTGAAATTGTCACTCCTCTGCTTAATTAAATACTTTTATGGCTCTTCATTACCTACTGTCAAAGCTTCTTAGCCTAATATACCATAAGACCCTCACTGACCTGGCATTCTTCTATCTGTCTCCCCAGCCTCATCTCTAACCAGTCCCACATTAATGTGTAAGCATTAGAATCTCCAAGCCACTTAGTTTTTCATGTACTTTATACTGCTTTATGCTTTGCACACTTGTTCATGCTCTCTCTGTGGCCTGATGTGTTAGTTTAACTTTTCTTACTCTGTGTAGCTTTTACTCATCTTTCAAAACCTATCCCAGGCATGATTTCTTCTAGGAACAACTTTTATCAACTAGTAATTGTGAGAAGAAAAAAAGCCAAAACAATTCACTCTGCAAGGGGAGGACTGAGTGAGATTTTAAACATCCTCAGTACTCTTTTGTGGATTATTTCAGAAGTACATGCTGAATATCAAGGGCTCACTCAAGAACACCTATTCCAAGAGCACATTTTTTTCTCTTCTCAATATCATATTTGGGCACATAGTTCTTTCAATATTTTGTTTTAATTTCTTTATATCTTCTATTCACATGGAAATAACACAAAATTACTAGGCCAAAAGTTGTTTTTATATCTCTTTTTATGTTTTGCCAAATTATTTTCAGAGTTATACAAATACATACCACAATAATTTTACTGCATCCTCACCAGCATTGAGTATTTTTATTAAAATTTTCTTTTGCTTTGTTAATTTAATAGTGAAACAAAGTAGGGAATTTTTGTGTTAATTTGCATAATTTGCATACTTGTGATACTGTTCATTTTTCCACATATTTGTTTACTAGTGGTAGTTTTTTGTTTAGCTTTCCTATTTTAATTTCCATGAGTTTTTCTTGTTCTCGCATGCTCATTTATAATAGTATCCTGTTCCTATCTTATGGATACAGTATTTTATGAAATATGCATGAGGTATTATTAGAGATTATTTTTCTTAATTATTTTCTGTAGGCTGAATTCCATCTTTCTTTGATGGTCATTTCTTTTTGTACTTTGTGATCATCTGTCATATCACGGGCTTGGCTTAATTCCAAGTGATCCCTTTTTATCTATTTGTGTTTACGAATGTGACAATACAAACAAATAACTGTGTGCCTGAACAGAGTTTATCCACTGGCATGCTTCGCTCTATGGTGCGTGAGGTGGGAGCCAGTACCACGCTGGAAAGAAGGCTTTGCTATGGGGCAGCTTTATCACACTCCTGTATTCTCCCCAGAGAAGAGGTTCTTTGGAAAAGGAAACTCTGACTTTGTTTTCTTTTTTAAGTTGGACAATAAATGCTAGACTTCTGGGGATTCTGCACGTTTGTACGTGTGCATGTTTGTGAAGGAGGGAATGAGACGGAGCGGGGACAAACAGAAGTGACTGAATTCTCTGTACAGACTGAGTGCTGCTTCCGAACCTTTCTTTCCAGCCCCGTGCCTCACTCCCTGATGTTTCAGAGTCCAGCTGTGGGGCTCAAGAGTGTAGATCAGTTAGCCCGTTCCACCAATTCTAGGCCCTGGCTCCCTCTTCCACTTACTTTTCCATTTTGCAAAAATGGGTTGGAGCCAACTATAATTTTATATATATATATATATATACATACATATATATATATACACACACACACACACACACACACATACATATATATTTGTATATATATATATGTATGTATATAATTACAAGAAGCGGAGTACAGCATTAGGAATAGAGACAGTGGAAATGTAATGGCTCTGTGCGATGTCAGAGGGATAGTGGATGGGGAAGGGGGGTTCACACAGTGTGAGGGATATAAATGATAAACGTCTAAGTATTACTTTGTCTTGTGCACCTGAAACTAATAAAAAATAAAAAAATAAAAAATAATAAAATGGGTTGGAATTCCTCATCCATAATCTCTTTATTGTTGTGATATGTATTAGGATTTTCCCTTTTGGACATAGCTGTCCAAATAATTTGCTTTTTTTCTAAATTTGAGATTATTATATTTTTAATTCATTTAGATAAAAGTAAGGCATGAACACATTACAATTTACATATGATACAAATATATTCTTACCATCTTTTTACTTTGGTTTATTTTGATATAAAGAAAGTTTAAAATTTTAATTTTGTCATCTCTCAGTCTTTCCTATGGTTTTTAGTCTATTGTATCTATATTGGGAAAATTCTACTTATTTCAGACTTTTATTGTTAGTGAATTATGTGTTCCCTTGGATTTTCAGCATTTTATTTTCAACAATATTTTATTCCTCTAAATGTAGTTTAGTGTATGGCAAATTTTCACACTTTTTGTTTTCTTTTTGGGGAAAACCCCCTTCTTCAAACAAAATCTTACATGGAAATTTAATTCATAAAAATGAGAAAGTGGAATGGTTTAGGTGAATTGGTATTGGGTAGGGGTTAATTCACTTAGTCCCCACCCTCTCCTGTTTCTTTTTTTTTTTTTTTTCCTTTTTTAATCCCTGGTTCTATATTTGAGAGTGTGTCCTCAGTTTTTGAGAAGTAAATTAAAAAGCACTGGTACATTATGTAAAGTGAAAGTCAAAATTGATCCTATTCCTAAATTGCCAACCAATTATCCAAAAACTAGCCATTGGTAAGCCTTTTCTTCCCCATTGAATTGTGAAGGCTTTATGACATATTAATTTATTATACATAAAACATTCTATTTAAAAGCTCTCTTTCTGTTCCATTGAACTAGCTATCTCTTTTTAAACACAAACTTTACTGTTTTAATTAGAATGGAATTGTTTTCATGTGTAGTAATTAAAATAACACTTTTTTTCCTATAATTAAAATAAAAATACTCTTGCCTAGGCATTATTCCAGAGGATCCTAAGAAAAGTTACATTACCTTTGGGAGGTTCAAATTTCAATCTTTGGAATTCTAAGTTATTAATTTCTGTTTAGTTTCTCTATGGTCTTATTAATTCTTTCCAAGTTTCCCTGTCTTATATTGATAGCACTGTTAAAATATCTCAGCATAATTGTATTTCCGTTCATTTCTTTTGGTTCTGTAACAGTTTTTTCCTTAGGTATCTTTGTCATTCTGACTTTGCTATTTGGCCCTTAATATCAATTCCCATGTGATGATGGCTGGCTTTGGGGTAGGCCGAAATCCATCTGTGGGGCCAGTCCATAGGGTGCTCAGAAAGAATGCAATCAGTGGCTGAAGATCAGGAAGAAGATCATTTGATGAGGGAAGAATGGCAGTGCCAAAAGCCCTGGTAGATGCCAATAATGGTAAAAAAAAAAAAAAAAAAAAAAAGGAGTGCCCAGTGACACCTAGTCAAAGATGAAGCCAGGGATGATGTTGGGCATTGGAGTGGGCAAGTAGTGGGTGCAATGGGATAAGTAGCCTGGGATGAAAGCTGGGTACGGGTTGGGAGAGAAAATGTGAGAATAGAACAGAAGCGTGCCTACCTTCAGGAGTGTGAGATGGTACCACCAAGGTATTAGCAAGATACTAGAGAGGAGTAATCTTGTGCTTGCTCGGCTGAGAAGCAGGGTGCTGTCAGAAAAGGAGGTGCCAATTACACCTTCTTTGGAATTTGGGTCCTTTCAGTTCTCCTTTATAGGGAAAAGGGCCGGGGGAGTAATATCTTCACTTTTAAGTGAATCTTGTTGTAAATTCCACTTTGAAATTAACACTGCCACCTTCATTTCATTCGCTTAAGTTTGTTTTACCTAAGTTTCTTTTACTTTATGTTTGGCCTGTCTGCATTATTTTGTTTAAACCATATTCTTTTCTTTTTCTTTTTTTTTTTGTAATCAGATATTGCTGATTAAAAAAAAAAATCCAACTTGGGAATGTTTGTTTTTCAGTTAAATGAAACCATTTACATCTGTGGCTGTGGTGGAGATGGCTGGTTGTTCACTAAAGATGTGTGCCCCTCTCCCATAGCAGAGTTTTAGCTCAGAAAAAGTTGTTCAGCCGAGGGGCTGAATGCTTGCGTGCCCTGGTGCAAGTGAGTATGTCTTCCCCACACCCACTCTTCTCCCATATTCTGGCTGAATGTCAACGCCCAGGATGACATTTGAAACTGAAGATGGCTGAGCCCTGTCTGCTAATTACCAGAATGACCCAGTGCAGTAACCCTCACATCCTGCAGCACTAATTTTCACATTGGATAGTTTGTGAGCAAAAACCAAACTTTTATTGTGAAAAAGCAATACAATTTTAGAAACTTTTATAGCAGCTAGTGGTACTCAAACTTACATGATTCTTTACTTTTTTTTTCTTGTCCTATTTTTCTGTTTCTTTGCTGTTAATTTTTCAATTGCTGTTTATTGGCAAAAGCTCCTTTGTTTTATGTACTGTATTCTGTGTTCTGTAGTATACTTCAATGATTTGTGAAGTAAACATCTTGTTTAAAACATACTGTTGGTCTCAAGCTACACCTGTATTTGCCTTACAAGCAAAATTAAAATAATGAGTGATTCTCTTTTTAGGGAAGTCAAGGAAGTTCATGTTTTCTAATTCTACTCTAAAACTCTTCCTTTTTACTACTTTTTGCTAATTTAGTGTGGATTCACAAGTATCATTATTAAAAATTATTTCATTTTTCTGAGTTTTTATTCTATTTTTTAACCATCATGATAATATAAACGATTTCTGATTTATTTTCTCTACTTATTGCTATACCTCTCACAGACTTTGGTTCTCGTTTTTCATCCCTGTCTGACACAATTTACCATCGATTCATTTTCTAGTAGAAGAGCATCTTTTACTAATCTTTCAGAAAATATACATGGCAGGTATATTTCTGTGGCTTTTGATATCTGAGAATATCTCCTCAGTGCCATTGCACATGAACAATAACTTGGTGATTATAAAAGTATTGGAACATTGCCTTTTCCTCCAAAAGTTCTGTAGAAATGTCTCAACTGTGTTCTGATATTTATTTTTGCAGAGGCCAATCTCATTTAAATCATTTCCAAAAGCAAATATGGATTGGATTGGATTGCATATATATGTGCGTCTTTGTACTGATGCTTACAAATTCCCACATCAATCAAAAAACTTAAGGTTTTACTAGGTTATATGTCTAGGGATTAATTTCTGTTCTTAAGAGTTATTTAGCCTTGTCAATCTCTAGTCTTGGTTCTCATATTAGGTCTTGAAATTTTTTTCTGTTATATCTTTACTTATTGTTTTTGATGTTTCTATGTTCTTTATAACTCTTTAGGTTTTAATTCATATTTTCTCTCTTTATGTAGTCATTTATATGTCTGGGAACATTTCATTTAGCCTCTGTATCATTGATTCAATTCTTTGTAGTCTTAAGCCTTATTTTTTTTTTTTCCCTGTTTCTAGCAAATCTAATTTCGTTTTATTTAGTGTGTTCTTCATATTATTCTACTTTTTATACATCTTGTCCTGCTAATGTTAGAAGGGTGACTGTGTGCCTTGGACAATCAGGCAGGAGTGGAAGTTTAGGCTTCCCACTTGGCCTTTGCTGGAGGGGTGAAGAGTTTGGAGCTTCAGTTTTTTTCTGTGGTGCTTGCTTGAGTAGAGCAGCCATTGTTTAAAAACTTTCTGTCCATCTAGGCTATTCTTTCTGTTCTGTTGGCAAGACAGAACAGGCTTCTTCTGGGACTTTATGGTCCACAGCCATTGCTATTTTCTGGAGTTTCTCCAGCACCCAGTCTGGAATATACGAGCCATAAAGATAACCCTGGGAACTCACCACCATGTCCTTCTGTTGGTCCCAATGTCCTTAGCCGACCTGCCTTCTTTTCTCCACCTCTCAGAGTGTTGAAATAAGAAACGTCCAAACCTGTAGAGAATTTTTATAAGAGTTTATTTGAGCCAAAACTGATGACAGTTGCAGGGAAGCAAGATCTCAACTACTCTGGAGAATAACAGTTTTGCAGTTTCCTATACACATTTGAAATTAAGGAGAGAATAAGGAAGACCACATGCAGGTGGGAGAAAGTAAGGCAGGGATTGGATTGCAGGATAGTTAACAAGATTATGTGCTCTCCTCAGGGTGGTTACTTTAAAGAAGTGTTAACCTAGATGCATGGAAACGATGGGCAGGTCTTGTTTAAGGAAAAGATAAGGCTTTTATTAAAGAAGTTATACGTCTGGGGTGTGACTATCCACCTGACCAGTTAGGAATTTATGATCAGAGCACCCTATAAGGTTACTTTCTGTAGAACCCCTTTTTCATCCACAAGAGTCTCCTTATGTCTGTTTTATATATAACATCCAGGATTTTTAGTTTTACTTAGTGGGAGGAATAGGGAAAAGGACATCTACTTCATATTTCAAGAAACAGGAGTCTTTAGCTGAAAATTTATAGATAAATTGGGAATAATAAGGGGCACGGAAGTGTATGTACTTTTTTCCATTTTCCAATCAAATCACCATAACTTATATTTTCAAAGAAAAGCCCTAGTTTCCTGGTGTACTCTACCGTAACTAGTCAGGTGCACAGGGGAAATCAGGTCACTTCTAAAAAATGTGGCCAATTTATAATCTTAAGAACAGTTGATATTTTGATTCTATAGTTAATTTCAGAGTCATTTTTACTGCTTTCCCTATGTTACAGCATTTGACTCGAAGAACTAGTAAACCTCAATTTGCTTTAGCGGCTTTGAATGGGTTTTTATTGTTTCTTTCCACTGCCTTCAACTCATGTAATTTTAAAACTAAATGCACACTGTAAAAATCAATCTGGTAGCATTCTTTTAATATCAATTTTTATATAATTAGCCCCCAAATTATGTTCAATTACTGACAATTAAACTTATGCACTTTGAGGAACAACATTTATTTCACACTTAGCAGCATTTAAAAGAAAGGTGGAACAAATAACATAGGGGGGGCAGTCCCTCCCTAAGGAGTTATATTTTATTATCACTGACTAGAGAATAAAAATGCTTTCCCATTGCAATCTACTCTAGGGGCCCACGTTTTCTTTACTCAAGACCAGTAGATTGTGTAAGAAACACACAAGCAGAATCACACATACCTTAATAACAGTTTTTGTAAGATAACTAGTCTTTTAAAAACAGATCCTGAATTTTTTTTTGTTCTTTTGACAATTTTCTTGAGTTAGTATTCTTATCAATGCTGTATGGTTAATGGCCCCATTGAGACTGATGGCTAGAAACCAAACAATGAAACCATAATAGGACAAAATATGAGAACAACAGTTAAAGGCAGAAAATTGTGGAAAACTTCTTATTATAGAAGAAATGTTGATAAAAGTCAAGCAATTCCAAAACCAGACTGTATTTAATCAGTGCTTAATGCTTGTTATAATCCTGCATGACTCTTTTTATGGATTACTGACTTTTAAAAGACTTGTACCAACTTCCAATTGACAAATTACATTTTATCTTATTATTGGCTTATATGTACATAAGTACATTCCCCTAATACTTGGTAACTAAAGGTGATATCATCAAGTCCGAATCATATTAAAATAATATTTGAAATACCACTATAATTTCTCTTAATAATTCAAAGTCAACTACTATGAGTAAGCCAAGGTTTGAACTATCTCCTAGTGTCAAAAAATAATGAACACATGTTGGATTGTATGCACGGTGTTTAGCAAAAGGAGCACACAAATCTGTTTACTTTGGTCTTTCATGACTTTGACCTTTTAGGTGCTTCTTGTTAGTAATTGGGTGATGAGGAGTTGTAGCCAATTTTAATGTTTGTAATTCATACTCAGATATGCAAATTGATGAGCACATTATAAATTTTTTAAATTATGGGACAATTTATAGCGCAAAGTGTCATTGCTCTAGGGGCTGAATGGTGGCCTGGGAACTCAGAGCTGAGCATTTTAATTTTGATTAACTCTCAGTATGACCACAGGCACAGTACCTTACTTTTCCTGTATCTTGGATCATTCATCTATAATATGTGTGTAACGATTTCCTTCCTGTTGTTGAGGTAGGCAAAAACTATAAGACAGAGAATGGGTTAAAACAAAATACTATACACACACACACACACACACACACACTCACACTCACACACTCACACACATACACATACATGAAGGTCTGACAATTAAGTTCGCGAACTTGTTGCAATGATGTTGCTAAACTTTTTGGATATCAGAGGGATTATTCATTATGAATTTGTACCAACTGGACAAACAGTTAACCAAGTTTACTATTTGGAAGTGCTGAAAAGGCTGCATGAAAAAGTTAGACGGCCTGAACTTTTTGCCAGTAATTCATGGCTCTTGCATCACGACAAAGCACCAGCTCACATAGCACTGTCTAAGAGGGAGTTTTTAGCCAGTAAACAAATAACTGTATTGGAACACCCTCCATACTCCCTGATCTAGCCCCCAATGACCTCTTTCTTTACCTAAAGATAAAGGAAATATTAAAAAGAAGACATTTTGATGACATTCAGGACATCAAGGATAATATGACAGCCCTGATGGCCATTCCAGAAAAAGAGTTCCAAACTTGCTTTGAAGGGTGGACTAGGTGCTGGTGTCGATGTATAGCTTCCCAAGGGGAGGACTTCAAAGGTGACCATAGTGATATTCAGCAATGAGGCCTGTAGCACTTTTTCTAGGGTAAGTTCACAAACTTCATTGTCATACCTCGTGTGTGTGTGTGTATACAGAGGGTGCCAAAAGATGTACACACGTTTTGAGAAAAGGAAAAACTGTATTAAAATTGTAATACTCAATATACACTGATAACAAAAGATGGTAATGCTAGCATTCATTTGATTAATGCCATCTTTTGGGCGAATGTCATACTACACATTGCTACAGTAATTCAATTCAACTTTGAAAAGTAATAGATAGATAAAATCTCTTAAAATTTGTACACGTTTCTTTGGCACCCACTCCCAGTATATTTTGTGTACATATGTATCTATATATATATATATATTTTTTATATTTATTTTTTTTCACACTAAAGACCAATATGAGAGTAAAGATTTTATAGGTTCAATAAACATTAAGTGTTGTGTCACTTACACATAGAACAGATGGCCCATTGTCATAAGAAGTATACAAACACCGTATCCCAATCTAGAAATTTTATTAAAGTATATGTAATATAAGAAATGAAAATTTTGCAATAGGTGTCAGAGACTTATATGGGCATTCATTATTAAATAAACTTCATTCCTTAAATCATGTGTTCTTCGACAGTATACGTCATCTAAATGTATAACAATGCATTTTTAAATGCTTTATTAGATATATGCTTTAAAGGAAACCCTTATTTCCCCACTCCCCTTAATAATACTTAGGTTTCCATTAGGCCCTTAATCTTTACACCTGGAAAACAAAAATCACAAAAAGGAATCAACTTAAAAGTAGGACATTACAAAATAACATTTAAATTCATGGTAATTCACAGCAAAGGGTAAATCTGTATTTTAAACTCCCCTAGTTGTCCTACATATTAAATGATATATTGTATCCTGAGAGCCACAGACTACAAAGGCACAACTGGTGAGTTGATGATAGAATTTGAGCCTCTCCACTTTTCCATATGTTGAAATATTCATCTTTTTACCTTAATACATAGCTCTACAACGCTGAATTTCAGCAGGGAGGCCATTTTCTGGTTATGGAACAATACAATTTTGAGTCCTAGTGTCTTCCCAAGCCTCCCTTGCATTGTGAAGCTGAAAGCTCTAGCAAACTAACACCTGCTAAACATAACTCACAGGCTGAAATCTACAACTGGACAAGCTCAGGAAGATATAATAGATCAAATCCATGAAGAACCTTACAATGAATTAAGAAAAACTTAAACTTAATCCTATAACCTGACAGGCAGTCAGCAGACTGACTTATGGGGAACTGTAATGTGGGAATTAGACTGTATGCCAGATGGCTTCTAGAAGTCAAATTTTGAAAAAAGAATAAACTGCAGTCAATGGTAAGCAGAGGTAGGGAGCCAGAAAAGGAAAATGCAGTAGCTACATTTTGAAATAACACACAGGGATGAACTTACATGTTACACTATATTCCCTTTCTTTTGTTTCTCCCAGCCAGCTTCACAAAAGTAGTAATGTTTGACTACTTAGAAGCCGGAAACCACATGCCAGTTTGAACAGGTGCGAAAACAAAGAATAAAACACTTTCATTTGGAACATCATCAGCTTTTCTCTTTGTGTGATCCCTGATATGCTTTGTGGGAACTCACCTACTAGTTTTCTTATTGCTATTCCCATGCTTGGGAGTTTTATTTGATGAATACATAGCATATTCCCTTGGTCAGTTGAAAGGGTTCAATATAGGAATGACCAGTTAATTTATCTGGGACCTAGTCTCATTCCAACAATTCACCATTGAGAGAAGGAACAGTGCTAGAATTTTTAGATTCCCCTATGTGGCTATGTGCCTTTTCTCTGTTACCATCACCACATAATTGTGAAGTGCTATGATATACTTCAACCTAGGGAAAGACATGTGAAATTGGCACTGCCAATTATCAATGTTAAATGTATGGTCAGTCAGTACTAGGGCCTCAAACAAAGAGGCAGCTTTTTCCATGTGGTCAGTTGAGAAATTGGATGCAGGCAGAGTAGGGAACACAATATCCCTCCGCTATAGGTGATCTCTGTTTCACTAGGTTTCCAATTGATATTGCCGCACGGTAATCCAAAAATTTGTGATGAGAACATCACTCTGATTTCTCATTAACAATCCTTCACAACTGTATTGAAATCAGGTACAAAACAAAGATTATGCCAGGCTTACTTTTATCCTTTTGGAAACTATTGCACATCCAACGTTGCTGCTGGGTGCTTAGTTCCTACTCTTTTAGAGTCCCTGTTGGATATGATCAACTTCCTTAAGGATGTTATAGAAATAGTGGAAGAACTTCTCATCTTTAAAAGTCAAGTGATTTAGGAAAATCAGCTTATGTATAATAACAAAGAGTAACATGGCTACTGAATTCAAATGGGACAAGAACAAATAGAGATGATGCCTATTCTCTCAGGAAATATACTAGAAATATGTAAACCATGGAATTTTTTGAGATCTTAGAGATCACCCTAACTGTTTTCCCCGTTTTCATTTCATAATTGAGGAAATAGAGGCTTACACTAGTTCTGGCTTTCCCAAAGCCATTCAATTATTGGAAAGAGCTAAGACTGGAAGGCAGGGCCACTGGCTCATGCTCTGTTCAATATACCATGTTCAGTCTATATAGCATGTCAGTTCAGATAACTACCCAGGACTACATAATTCATATCCCATGCTTTCATGAGCCTGCATCACAGCTTCTATTTATAAAGTTATATCAAGGCATCATCTGAAATATGCCCCATTATGTAGTTTTTGGAGAAATCACTCAGCATTGTGCTATAGGTAGCAATGTTCATTTCCTAGTGTAAAGTTGTACACATTTCTGGTGTATTTCCTGAGATAATAGGCATCATCTTTGTTTTGCCATCTATCACTTAACTTCAGTCCCCGTGATACTATTGGCTTGAAAGCCTGTTCTAAACCCCATCCAGTGACAGAGATGGTGCCATCCTGCCTTGATTATATCCAAAAGCCTCATCTCCAAAATGAGGGTGGACACTTCTCAGATGACCAATGCCTTTTGCCTGACTCCAGAAAAATGGTTGCATTCTGCATTCCTGGCCACTGTGCTTTGTCTATATAATGGAGCTCTGGTTGCAGTGCTTTTTGGAATAACGGAAGACATTCAGTGGACAGGGCTTAACCCACCTAGTGCAATCTCAAAGCCACTTCTGGCTACTTGGGTTTTATGCTTTTCTTTTCTCTTCTCTTTGAACCATATCTTTATTCCCTGTGCTCCTGGCAATGTCATGCTATAGTAAGTGGGGAATTACCATCTCCTAGTTACAGGCTTCAACATACACCCAGAATGTTGAATCACAGCATTCCCCTGCCCCCTAAGGATTATTTATCTAGCTAGTTTTAAGACGAATGCAATCATTCCAGAATAGGAATATCAAGGAAATGATGACTGAGATTAAACTACTTAAAATTCTTCAAAACATTTTATATGTAAAAACACAGAACACTTTATATATATAACAGTTTGCTCAAATTTTCAGTATGCGTTATATTCATTTCTTTACTACAAATGTTAGGAGTGAATTCATACTTCCTACTTTAGTTCATCTTTGTTCTATTTTAAGAGCATCTAATCCTCATCACCAAAATGAGTGTTATATAGGTAAGTAGCAGATAATGGAAAAATAAATGGCAGATTTTAGTTGCATTATTTTATTGTAATTAAAAGTCATCTAATTAACCATATCCTGTTTCTTTTAGTATGAGTAAGAACATGCTAATCACATCATTAAAACAAATGGTAAGTATATTAAGTGCATCACAGTGCCTCCAGACATACGTTAATTTCATTTGAAAAATTCAGCTGTCTTAAAAACTCTCTTAAAAATTCATCAGCAACAATAAACAAACAAAAATTATTAGTAAGCTGAGAAACTTAAAAGTCTGTGTAATAGCCACTCAGGTTCTTTGGAAAAGTTTTCTTTGATTCATATCAACACAATAATACTTGTATAATTTGGTTAAATGGAATTGTCTAATCATGATATTTGTCATTATGCCACTTTGTTTAGTGTCATATATGTATATTTTTTAATTCACCTTAATAGGATTATATTAACATTACTGTTTCAAGATAATGTTCAAATAATGTCACTTTGTTTATACTCTTACTTGAGTAAAAGGTTCTGTTGGGCTTTAACAGAGTGTGGTGGATGAAACCAGTTTGTTTCTCTCTCAGGGCTGTAACTTTCATGAAACATTTACATCGCCAAGTTCAGAGTTACTTGAGAAGTAGTCAGGCCTAAAACAGGTATTTTAAAATTTTAATTCCTAGGTTGGCTCTGATTTAGAAATAAAACTTCATCGAGGAAATGAATTTAAAATTTAAATATTCAAATAGTAGAATTTCGGGCAAGGCTATGGTGTCACAAGGAAACCATATAATTTTGCCACAAATGATCTATGTTTCTTGTGGCAATGACAAAATGGGAAAAGAAATATATTAAAAAATGAAAAGTTAGTATATCAGTTAACACCTATAATACTATAAATAGCATAAAAATCCAACTCAAGATAGCCTAAATAATAAAGGGGATCACTTGGTCAGGTAAGGAAAATCAAGAAGTATGGCACACTTCAAGGGTACTTGATCCGGAAACTTCAATGTGCTGCCAAGGACTCAGTATCTTTCTGCTCTCCAGTCAATTCTCTGTGGGGAAGGGACTCTTCTCAAGGCTGCTTTCCCCTGCAGTGAGATGATGGTGTCCAGCCTCAGTGGGGTTCCATACTTTGTTTTCAGTTCATAGGAGAGCAATTTTTCAAGCAAGTCAATGAGATCCTTCTGAAGTAGGAAGGCTGGGAGTAAGGTTAACTTTCCCTAATAATATGGATTATGTAAGGAAGGATTAGCTATATCCCCCCTACCCCTGCACACATGAATTCTGGTTTCTGAAAGGATGGGGAAGGTGGGTAGGTAACTAATATCTGTGGATTGTAGATTTAGTTAGAATTTTTTCAAAGTAGACTGGACATGTATGAATGACATATATTATCCTAGTGCCTGCCATTTTATTTAGGAAAATTTTCACAAAATTTAAAACCGTACATCTTAGCATATGAAAGGACTTTTATTAAGAGCTATGTAAATCAAACCTTGCAAAACATGAAATTTTGGGTAAATGTAGTCACATTTCTATTAACAATGATATTAAGGAAAGATATATGAACTATTTTATAACTTCTGCTGGACTCATTCCAAATTTTCACATCTACCAGCCTGTTTCACTGCTTTTTTACTTTTCTTTTCAGGCCATGGGGAAAAAAAAAAAAATGGAAACTCTCTCAAAGACTAACAATCATAGCCGCCTCGTTGAGGAGGGAGTTTTGGTTGCAAGAAGATCCTGAAGCAAAGATTCTAAATCAAAGATTCAGGGGCAATCTGAGCTTGCATTTAAGATCCTGCTGCCTATAGCTGTGGCCTCTATGTTACGCTCAGTTGACGTATAAGCATTGTGAAAAATATATTCTAGTACAAGCTCTAATGACATTAGCATTGTGTATTTCCTATATTGTTGTAGATAGAAATTAGGTCTATTTAATTCAAATAGACTCTTCCTTAAAAGCAGTACTTGAAAATTAAATTTATTTTACATAATTGTCTTAAATACTTATTGCATACCTATTCCATACCTAGCAGTAAGCAAGGTGTTAAAAAATAAAACACATAGAAAACTAAGTCCCTTTTCACAGGCTAATTATTTCCCATTTCAAGTAAGAAATATGCTGTGATGCTCTGAATAGTTGATCAATTTATATTGCAAATATCATTACTTTGACTAGATAATTTTTCCAGTAGAGATCAAAGCTGTAAGGAATTATGGGGGGAAAGAAACCTAAATAACCATAATTCTCCCATATAAAAATAAGATAATTAATTGGACTTGATCTGTGTAAGATAAATCCTTTGGAGTCTGCATTTCCAAGGAATTGCAGTTGGCTTTACATGTAGTGGTTACTGTGCTTTATAAAATGAACTTGTATGTTCAAATCAGTAGCTAGGGAGAAGCACATTTCTCTGTCAGTCAAACAAAAAATTCAATGATAGAAAAGAAAGTTGAAGGAATTTGTGAGTATCCTCTCCTCTTTGTGCTTAGGGAGTGCACTTCTGCAGCAAAATAAAAAATATTTTAAAAAATTACTTTTTAAGATTCTTTCTTTGAATTTAATATGTAGACTTAGAAAACAGTTATCACTAGCATTGTTTACTCTGAGTAATACTTTTCAGTCACATGCAAGCTGTTTAATTTGGGGAAGAGTTGTTGATTTAGATAAAACTTTAAAATGAAAAAATGATTACAGTGACATATATACTTCTGAACCAGATTTTTTCCCAATTTTCATTTTTCCTTTGTGAATGTCTTTACAAAACCAATATAGTTTGTGAAAAACTCTTTTGTTTATCAATCTAAGTAGACAACTCAAGTTCCAACCCGTGTCTAATGCCTCAACATTTTAATTTGTTAATTTGTTAATTCCCTTTTGATAATACATGGGTGTTCTTGTTTAATTAGTAGTATCAGTGAAAGAATCTGAGGTCTCAAATTATTTCCAAAGTCACTGGGTTATCTCCTTAAAGATGATCAGATGGGTTTTCTTTCTACTATCCTATTACAGGAGGTTTTTGTAAACTAGTGTTATAAACGATTATTTTTAGTTAAGAGAAGCCCCAGGAAAGATTAAAAAAATGGATATAAAGACATTCCAGTTCTTGATCTTATCTTTTTCTCATCTCAACCTTTAGAGAGTCTTGCTGGAAGAACACAAGGAAAGGCAGGAAGGCTTCTTACAGATCTTTGAGACCTCCTTCCACTCAAATCCCAGGGGAGCTAGAACGCTATACCTCTGTGGTTCAAAAAGTCTTTGGACCAGAAAAGAGGCCTTTATCTGCCAACATTTCAAACATATTCAATCAAATATTGATCTAGAAAATCAGCTACTTTTTCCTGTAGTAAAGAAATTAAATTAGTACTACCTACTGAAGGCCTACACATGGTCCTCGGGAAGATAATGATGGTACCCTAGGCTATTCCTAGGATCAAAAGTTTATATGGACACCAAACTGATTTAACATTTTCTGTAATGCATGGAGACAAAAGGGTGAAAGATCTGCTTGCCAATAGTAATGTGCTGGAGATTATCTCATGTGGCGAGTCCTTGCATCAAGAAGCCAGGTTATGGTTTTCAAATCTATCTCATCTCTGAAAATAAAAGGAATGGAATGTGGCCTGTTTCACCTCACTGAAAGGTTTTCATCACCAAAAATATCTGATGGCTCTTATTCAAGTTGACAGTAGCACAGGTCTCTCTGACTCATAAACAGTTCCTCTCTCTATTGTATCCTGTGTCCAAGAAGTACCTGATGTTAGGTTATTAAACAACAGGAGATTTATCCAGCTATTCTTCCATAAATATGATGATTTCAAAAAAAAATCATCAAAAGCTTCCCAAATTCTAAAGTCATTTGGAATTTCAAGCTTAATTAATGAAATAATGTGTTCAAGTTGGTATATAATATAAAATATCATCTTTAGCCTCTACATACTATAAAATTCTGGCAGCCCAATTCTAATTAGAAATTTTAGGTTGCAGAGAAACTTGTCTCTACCAACAGTACCTATGATTTATTTGTATGTTACATTTATTCTCTTAAAGAGTTATTTTTCTTGAGGTGTCTTTAACTTTACTTAATCAAGCAAACAAGAATGGATTATATGCTTTACAAATTGTACATGCTCAACTCAAAATTTTTATGATTTAGTAAAATTAGAAAAATAAACTCTCGGTCCTTTGAACCTTATATGTGGTAGCAGAAAGAATAAGTATTATGAACCTACTAATTACAAGGCAGCATTGTAGAGACCAAGCATGTGAATAGCCACTTTACTCAGTAAAGGTAATACTTTTCAGGCTTTTGGATTGTTAGATGTTTGGCACAAAGATTAGAATCTTAGGTAAGATCGGGCATATTTTGAAAATCTGGCACTAACTTTGGGTTTTTAATGGCACTGACCCTTTATTAGAAAGATTATTTCACACATTGTCACCATGAGATCGTTCAGTTAACTGCTTTGACTGAATAGACTCATGTAACCAAACTATTTCTCTGAATTGGCTTGTTTTCAGCATCGTGGCAATGCAGTCAAACAATTCTGGAAAGAAGGTGTTCTTGAGCAACTACTGTATGACAGTCCCTTTGCTAAGTGATGAGAATATAGGGATGACCAAAAATATACATGGACTCTGCTCTCAAATAATCATATATTAACATAACTTTACTTTTGTGGTAAAAGATGTGAAGAGAGGTACAGACATTTGTTAAGCACCTGGTTTGTGCAGAGCATTTTGTTTATTACATAAATCAATATAGAATCTTGTATGATGGTTTAAAAGATTAATTGCAAGTTTATGAACTAAGGAGATCTGACTTAACAGAATTCATACAGAAGGAAAAATATATGCATATATGTATATGGAGAGTTCAGTTTATGGCAAGCTTAGTGGGAGACGGAGGTGTAATGTGACTTTCAAAATAACTCAAACAGTTTTGGAATGATTAATAGAAACCCAGGTTATAGATTTAAAAAGGAAAAGGCATGTGTATATTTGAAACCAGTAACATGTTTTAGGCTCCTTTTTTGGGAAATACAACTTAAAAAGGATAGTGAAAATCTGTTGGTGTCCCAAGGAGCTGAATCCATGTGATGAAAGGTCCTGGAACCATGTCCATAAGAAACATTTGAAGAAAGTGCCATGATTGGCAAACAGAAGGGAGATTATGATAGTGTCTTTAAATAATTAATATACTGTCATGGAAAATGAATTAGATAATGTTGTATAGCCATACGTGACAGATTTTAGACCAACAAAAGGGTGGAAGTTACATGATTAGATTTAACATTAATGATAAACCTTTCAACAATAAAAGCTATGTGAAAATGTAATGAGCCTTTTGTGAGATATAGATTCTATGGTGTTAGAAATGTTCAAATAGTGACTTGAATAAAACTGTATTAAAAATGCACTGATGGTAACCACTTTGAGCACCTCTTGTAATTGCAGAACACAAATGTGACTTGTATTCACCTTTGTTATCAGTATACATTGAGTATTACAATTTTAATACAGTTTTTTCCTTTCTTAAAATGTGCATACTTTTTTGTCATTCTATATATATATATATATATATATATATATATATATATATATATATATATATATAATGTCTATATATGCAATAAAGAAACAAAATGACCATTTAGTGTTCAAAAAGGAATACATGAATTTTTCCACTGTTAAGCGGGAAAACAGTATACCCATTATCAATTTACTTTGATTTTTATTTTTTACTTTTATCTTCACCTCAGGACATGGAATATAGTTATATTATGAGAAAACCATTATGAGTGCACTTTAGGTTCAATAGTTTATCAGCATAAAAATACGCCTTAGCACAACAAAAGCTTTTCCTACAGGTATGACCAATGTAAATTGCCTCCATTGCTTCATGCAGAAATGTGCCATGGACTGCTTAATTATAATTTTTCCCATTAGTTTTTTTTTCTTCATTATTGTGCCCTCACTGTAAGTTCTATAATGAAACTTACAAAAGAAAAGCCACAAGATGCTGGGGATAAAATGAGAAAAATTAAGAGGAGGTAGAGAGACAGGTAAACGAAATTATTATTATGAATGGTGCATTGCAAGATTTCTGCATTGCATTTCACATATAAAAGAATGGAGCAATTTTTAAAAGCTACATTTTAACTGTGGTGAAAGAGCAGGTTAATTGGTTATAAGGAAGTGTACACAACACAATGCAGTTGGGTTGCCCCTGGTGAAATCAATTTGTAGTCAAGCATTTCTTAAGAGAGACCTTTGTTTTTTTGGATGGGCACTTCTATCGGTTTATCAGTGAAGATATTTGTGAATTTGGCTGCAGAAGATGCATTGCCAGTGAGCAAGGTGCCAAGAACATGGGCTTTAATAAAAATTCCAAAGGAATTCCAAAGGATTTCGCTAGTTTAGTTGAGTGGTGATACGTGCTCTCTAATCTGCTGCCACAGCATGGAATATGATTTTTGCACTGCTGTGTCACATTGGCCCATGATAAACAAAGCTATTTATTTTATAAGAAACAATAGCAACGTGATATGACAACTTGAGTTGGCCCAGTGCAATTCAATTGTGTTATTTTCTGATAACAGGAGTATAGCTCATGTCATTGCTGTATGTCATGTTCTCTGTGTAAATTTGGTAGTTTTTTCTTTTTTTCCAAGCCTAAAAGACAAATCCAGCTTTTATCATCTTTGATAAGTTACATAGAAAAACCTGCATTAAACTTACATTAAAAAACAATAAAAAGAGAAGAATTAAGGATTATTATGATTGCAGTCTATACTAATAAGTAATTAGATGGCTTTCATGTGATAAAATTGTTTATCATTTGATTTCTTTCCTTTTTGGGGGGTGCGATGGGTCACAGGTATACACCCAAAGAAACAGTAGTTTCCAGGTCTTTTATTTCAAATTTCTTATCAGTTGAGGTACTTCTATTGTAGATAATCTAGAATAGTAATTTACTTATGTAAAAAATACAGAAAGCTTTCCTGAAAATCACAAATAAACACACCTATATTTTCAAATAAAAACAAAGAATTTAAATTCCATGCAACAAATTTTTAAAGTTATTTTACTATGAGGTTTTCATAATAGGAAAGTAGAATTTATCAGAAAAGTACTTCCTATGTTTTAATGTTTTCTCCCATCTGAAAAAAAATACAACAAACATGTATACTAGACTTTGAAAGTGTTATAGCATGCTTGCTTCCTTTTCAAACTCTGCTATACATTCTCTATGGCCCTGTATTGAGAAACCCCAAGTGCCCACAAATACCAGGGAATAACTACGTCTTTGATATTAACAGACACTCTTCTGTAAGAAAACAGTTACAGAAACTTGAAGAGCAGAAATAAAACACACAAACCAAAACTATGTTTTTGCTGATTGTTTAAGAATTAACAATTCTTTACAATCATCATAACTTAATCACAAGTAGTAATGAATTTTGTGACTGAGTTTTGAGCAAGATATTGACTATTAATTTTTGAGTTGTCATTTTTAGTAATCTAATCGTACATTCATCCTTTAGGGCTTTCATTTTAGTTATTCTTTTCTTTCATTTGAGATATTCACTCATGATAAACTCCCATCACATCTTTAAGGACAGCCATTTTAAATCTTTTGTTGTTCACATTGTTTTATTCTAAAGCTTTATTGAAAGCTCTTGCAATTAGCAACAAGCCAAAATGCTCCAACCTCAATAAAACGGACTGTCTCAGAGACCTATGGAAAGGATTATGACAGGTACTCCATGGGACAGGCTTCTGATGGCATTCCTTAAATAACTTTGAGATCATAACTCTGTCCTGAGTAAGCCTTTCCAGAACTCTAGTGGAGAAGCCAATGGGTTCATAAAACTGCTAACCCAAGATCAAGCAGAGCAAGAATTAATAACATGGGACTAAATGAACTGATAAAGAATTATTAGAATTTTTATGGTCTTTTGTTTGGAACATTGCTAGTTCTTTAATGTTCTGCTTTCCGGATTTTAAGAAATTCCTTTTTCTTAAGCTCTCTATAACTGACAACAATTTAGTAGATTATACTTTATAAACGAAAAATGAAACATTTGTGTTTTTCTCCCTACCTGGACCTTCCAGAATTCAGAAATTCTTGAGTATTCTTATTTTTATGGCAATATAGTTATTTGCATAAGTTCAATAAGAATCTCTTCTTATAAGAGTGCACAAATGGGAAAATTCGGTTCTATTACCAAGAATTTGACTGCATGGCCATATTTGAGAATGATGTGCATAGAACCGGATATGAGCAGGTAGTTTTAAGGAACTAAGATAGACTTGATGGAGCCAATGCTTACAAAGTGCTCTTGGAAAAAAATAGCCTGGTACCTGATTTCCAGGGTTCCAAGTATTATAGACGAGTAAAGAAGATCACTTCCTGGCGGGCCCAGGAAAATTAAGCTATTTTGGGGGCCTCTGAGAAGAGAGGAATTCACTTAAATCTATAGATAATGCTGGTGAAGTCTGATGACAGGTTCTTAGCTTGGTACCCTCGCCTTGAGAACATTGAAAAAGTCTAGTCTGAGGTTCCTTATGAATGTTCCATCAAAGTAAACATAAAAAGGTCTATGTGATCAGTTATCATTCTTGCTGTACTTATGTAAATGATCAGCCTAAATTTAATGAGATGATATTTTATAAGCATGAGTTATTTTACTTTGATTATCTTTGATCAAAATGGGAGTAATTGTAGAATGAAATTTTGTTTCAATGGAAAACTGTAACCCATCCTTGTGAGTTATTAGAGTCTAGTCTTATTCATTATCTTTGAGCTATTTTTCTCCTCTTTGTAAACTGGATCCTGCACATTTTGTCAGTAATTAATGTTTCCAATTTTTCTTCCACCCTCCTGACTAGGCACTGAAAACTCTTTTTCCTTAGGCCCTGTAAGCTTAAGTTAGATGACTTGATATAAGTTCAAAGGCTTTATCACCACAACAGTGTGGGACGCTCAGAAATTTCACCAGAACGCTTGCACGTTCCAATCTCTGCTCCTGGAAATGACCATGATTGCGAGATTATGTCTACCATTCTCACTCAAGATGCTTCAAGCCCAACATCTAAAAATTGTCTCAACTGGCTGCCCTTTGGATTTAAAAACTGAGTTTATAGTTTGCTCCAACCACCAATCATTGTTTTTCTCGCCCTTTGCAGATCTCCTACCTCGTAACTTCTAACCTGAATCTCGTTCCACAGCAATCACCCCAGCCTCTTTTTTGTCAAACTGCTAGGAAAGTTATAGATAGGGGAAATATGCAGCCCCACTCAGACTTCAGAGTTGGTATAAAGATGATTGTAAAGTAAAAACATTTGCACTAAAAAGTTGCACAAATCTTACCTGAACTTCCTTTATCTGAATAAATAATGCAGAGTCTTCAGAAAATATAGCTGCCATTAACCCCCCTCAAGAGATTTTCCTGTGACGTCAGCTACCACAGAAACAGATCGTCCATTTCTTGTAGTATCTAAAAGCCCAATAGAACCTTCCATACCTTTCCATTAAAAAACTTCAATATCTCCCTTTTGTTAAGTTTTGTATATAAACCTTTTATCTCTGGCTATTGAATTACTCATTCCTAAACACTCCTGCAGGTATACAGTGCACACATAAATAAACCCTGTCTTTTCTCCTGTTAATGTGTTCACTACAGTTAATTTGCTGGCCTCCAATCATCAGGCCCAAGGTAAAAGAGTAAAAGTTTTTCTCCCAACAGTGACAGTGAATGGTAGAATGCTGGTGCACGTATAGCACAGAGCAGGCAGGGCAGTTAAGATGCAAAGAGTTTTAAATGAAAATATGCATTATCCACCATAGACAGAAGAGAAACATAGTGTGAAGGCCAGCTAGTGTGCAGAAATGGCTCCTCATGGAAGCTTTCCATAATTAATTCAGCACAACTTATGATTGCTCTCCTGTCTTAGAAGCCCTATTTGCCATTATGCTTAGAGGGGTTCCAGATCTCACAGGTGAACTTAACCTTAAGTAAATTCACTAGATTGATTTATAAAACCCGAGGGTCATGGCTAATTTACTTTAAGAACCAAATTCCCTAGGAATCCACAATCCAATCCCAAGACTCAAGAGAAATGAAAATATATGTCCACGAAAGGATTTGTACATAAATGTTTGTAGCAGATTAATCCTGAAAGAAAAATCTCAAAACAACCCAAATGTTAAGTAGTACAACCCCACAATGGAATACTATTAAACAATAAAAAGAATTAACTATTGATACAAACAAAAATATGAACAAATTTCAAAAATAGTATGCTGAGATAAAAAAGTCAGACAAAAGAATTCACACTATGTAGTGGCATTTATATGAACTACTAGATCAGGAAAAACTAATCTAAAGTGACAGAAATTTTAAAACGGTTGCTTTTAGAAGGAAGGGTGAACAATTGACTGGAAAGGTCCTTGTGGGAACGTTCTATATCTTGATTGAAGTGGTGATCCAGGTATTTCTAGCTCATGGAACTACATATTTAAAATCTGGGAGTTCAATAAAATGTAAATTTTACCTCGATAAGATTATTGCAAACAAATTATACAAGGGGAGAGACAACACCATGGAGTGAATGTGAGAAAGTTGATAATGTGGAAGGGTTGATGTGCAAATGAATGCAAAGTTTCAAAAACCAAAACAAAGAAACTGGCGAGAGAAAGAGTAGGCAAAAAAGAGTAGGAATACACAACAAAGAAAAGGAAGCACAAAACAAATATTGAAAAATTAGGTGATTAGAGGAGTTTGTATGTTACTTCTTATTCTCATGTAAGCATGAGACACAGAGTGAAATTAACTGGCTGTTAGGGTGCCAGAAATGACTGGGGATTCCTGGGAGTGCCCATTTGGGGTTCTTGTTGATTTGCCTTTACTGTCCTGAATGACAGTGGCTGTTTGAAGTTACTGTGTTTCCCGGAAAATAAGACCGGCTCTTATATTAATTTTTGATCCCAAAGACGTATTAGGGCTTATGTTCAGGGGATGTCATCCTGAAAAATCATGCTATGGCTTATTTTTCGGTTAGGTCTTATTTTCAGGGAAACACGGGCTAATAGATTCAGTCTAGGAGGTGGTGTCCCAGGAACTATTGTGGCCTGGTTCCTGGGTGGAGGGCTAGGTTTCCAGAGGAAGTAAACTGGTGTGATCACAAAAGATCAGCCACATTTAGGTATAAAATGTTACTCTTCAGTTAGAGTCATGGTGGACTTGACCTAAAGACTCAGAGATTTAAGAGCATTTGAACAAACATAATTCACATTCTTATCCAAAATCTCATCGGAACACTATAAACATTTCATTCCTGTAATGCTCAGTGAAGAATCCCTTGAGATATTCTGTATTTCTGGTTCCCAATTAAGCTGAAACAAGAACAGCTTTTTGAATAGTACTAGGTTGGTGCAAAAGTAATTGCAGTTTAAAAGGTTAAAAAAATAATTGCAAAAAATGCAATTACTTTTGCACCAATCTAATATTTTTGACATATTCATTCAACCCAGGTAAGGCAGAAATTAGTGAAAACAAAGGAATGAAACTATACTATCTGCTAAAAAAAAAGTGGGATTTTTTTTTTTTTTTTTTTCAGTATTGGGTAAATGTTTGTGTGGTTCTGATTTTTCTAAATGGATGATATGATTTTTACTTTCAGTTTTATGCTGAAACAACTCCCTACCTAGATAGGTAAACCCTCTATGTACATAAAGTACATGAATCCATGTGATTTAATTCTGACATTTCATGTCATCTCACTTTCAAATCTTAAGTCATTATTTTTTTAAAAGATCTCCTCAACGTAGCATTTCTTTTCAAATTCCCTGGAAATCTCATAAAGACTATATGATTGCCTACTTCAATTTACAAAATGAATTTCGTATTAGCTAGGTTTTTCCTAATATATTTTCACATATGTAATATATATTTTCATAGATTTACATATTATGTCAGAGTTTATGATTTGAGTCATTGTGCCCCTAAAATTTGTGATGCTTGAAAAACATTTTTGATAAACAAAATTCATACTGGTGTTGACACATATAGAACATGAATTTCAACGTACAAAAATCTAATGGTTTAAATTTATAACCTATACAATTCTTAACGTTTTTATACCTGTATGTTCCTAACCTTCATTAACATTTAATTTCAATTTATTTCACATATGGGCATTTTTTTATTTGAGTTAAATTATATATGTTGTATGCTTGGTGTCATTTGTAGTGTGAGCTAGCTTTAACATTACTCATTTTCACCATTTTAAAATTTATGTTATATTTTCTGATGCCATTACAGAATTGTATATCACTTATTTGTCTGAAATGTTAGCATTACTGTTTGAAGGCATATTGCTGAGTTATTTGAATTTAATCAAATAATCTATGTAAGAGTTTAGTTTTCAATATACCTTCCATATAAAACATATTTAGTTTTGAATGCTCTTTGAATACATACATATATTGTATTTGTGATGTATTTACTAAGAGCAATGGGTAATTATAAATGACACAGATAATTGCACTTCGAAAAATGGTAAGATACACTGGCACTATGACCGCTGAGGTTTTTGTCACTTATCCACACTAAGTAATTTTGTCATTATCCACACTAAGCAATCATCATCCCCAGGGATGTCTGTTTTTCTTTCTTTTTTTTTTTCCTTCATCCTTACAAGGGGGTTTCCTACTTATAACCACCAAATTATGTTTAAATTTTTGTTTAAAAATTGGCTATTAGAAAGTTTGAAATCATTAAGAAACAAAATAAAATGAAGTTTTAAATACTGGTTAAACTTAATTTGAGGGTACTTCCCAGATACAGACACTTCTCTGAGAACTGCTCCTTACCATAGAGGTGCCTATAATGGTTAAATGTGGCTGTCACCTATGGCAGCGGTTGATTGAGCACAAGTAGGGATGTGAAGTTAGAGTGAAACCAATCTAGAGGCTCACCATGGCTAGACCTCTCTCTTAGGAATTCAGGATTAAGGATGTGGACAAAAAGAGTCCTGTGGAAAGTGACCTCACACGGTGATCGGATCATAAATACCTAACTGGTCAGGTCATAGTGGGTAGTCACACCCCAAGCATGTAACTTCTTTAGTGATACCTTTATCTTCTCCTTAAGCAAGCTCCATCTGTTGTTTCTGTGCATCTAGGTTAGCACACTTTTGAATGACTCTTTTTAAACCTCTCAGAAGGAAAACCACCCTCCAGAGAGCGTGTAATCTTATAAACTATCCTGTAACCCGATTCCCATCTTGCTTTCTCCCACCTTCATGTACTCTTCCTTACCTTCCCTCCTTAATTCAAAATGCGTAAAAGGAGCTGCAAACTGCTATTGTAAGAAGCATTTTGTTTTTCTCAGTCTGTTGAGATCTTGCTTTCAGGTGTATCTTCTCTTTGGCTCAAATAAATTTTTATAGAAATTATCTACAGGTGAACATTCTTATGTGGACAAGGATTAAGAAGACATGGGAAGAATTGGTCCATTATAACAGAGCATTTGCCTGAAAGGTCATAATAAATTGGCACTGATAGGTTGGGGGAGAGGGAGATGAGAGAATGCATCATTTGAGCCTGTGCATGAGGAGTAGAGAAAACTGGTGTACACAGATAGGTAAATTAGAGAAGAGAGCCCATGCCACCCCAGAGATTCCTATGTAATGGCACATAAAAAAAATCCTTATAGATTTCTAACTCCTGGCTCCAAACCCTGGTTCAGTCAAGCAGTGCTCTCGACCTTTCTGTTCCATGAGATTTTCCATTAGTTCTTTTATAAATTTATCTTTTTTCATTAGTTTAAGTAGGTTATTTTCCTTGTCACCAAGAGATTCCACATAAGTCACCTGGCTGCATATAGCTCTATTAAACAGAATATAGCAAAATTACCAATACCACTCACCAATTCTCGGTGTCCTGGGAATAGAAACATATGTGAAATAGGGAAAAGAGTGTTTCTACTTTTTCATGAGTTTCAGGCCAGGTTTAGACAAAATTTCAACAGGCAAAATGTGAACATGATACCTTGCTACCCCTTTTCTGAGCTGCAAACTCCTAGTGTTCTTTCTGATTCTCTAAGCTCTCTACCACAGCGTTCCTATTTTTAGGACAGAAGAATAAATCTATTTATTTTCCAAATTGTCCAATACCCAAAAAACTGTTAAGTAATTTTACACAAAAAAATTGACACAGCATTAAATGGAAGTCCTATAACCCTTGGAATGTAAAATTGCAACTCTGTCCCATACCTACAACTTACCATATGGTCTTGGTCAAGTTCCTTAATCTTCTGAACCTCAGTTATGATCACATCTCTAACTTAGGAATCTAAGTTAGAGATTGGTATCTAGATACCAATTCACAAGTATCAGTGTGATTTCAGTTAGCAGTAACCAAAAACTCTGACTCAGTTATGTTAAACGATGAGGCAGATGAATTCATTCACATAACAAAACATCCTAAGGGTGTGCAGCTACTGGAATACTTAAATTAACAGCTAAGTAAGTGACTAAGGATCCTAGAATTTTCCATCTTTCTGTCACCTATTTTCTTCAGGGTGACTTAGCAACCCCCTAATTATTAGATGAATTCTGTAGTTCTGGTTTTATTCCCTTCTGAAGTGTGGTTCATATGTCAATATAATAAAATCTGATGGAAGAAAGGGGACTTATTTCTTCCTGTGAATACTTTATCATCCTCTTTTCCTTAGCACGAAGTAATCTTTTTGGAAGCCCGTCAACAGTCTTTTTCCATATCTCATTGGCCAGAATGAGTTACATGCTCAACTCAAATCAGTCATCGGTAAGACAATTTTAAACCATGATTGGTTCAGACTTTTGTAACTTGAGTCACAATGAGGGTTATACCCAAAATCCGGGTTTTACATGCAACCAACCAATAGCAGGCAACCAACAGTGTCTTTTATGTCACATGATATCATTAGCATCAAAATAAATAATGCAAGTGATAATTATTTTTAAATTTTCAAGATCTAAATATATATATGTGTGTGTGTATATATATATATATATATATATATATATATATATATTCATGTATATTTGTTTTATAACTAATAAATAAAAACTAGCATTCTGACAATGTAGTTGCTTTAAGTTATTAGCAGGAAAGAAATTATACTAAATACTTTCAAACTAACTCTTACTAGCTTGTGAATAATTATTAGCCTTCTTATTCTCTTGAAAGTTATTTGTATTTTAAAGAGAAGATGCTTAGTAAGCCAGCTGATTCACTAATGAGTGTATTTTTCTGGATAAAACAAAGTGATATGAAAAATTTTGGCAGTGTGAGGCAAATTATCAAGAGGCCCAGGGAAAATACACCCTTCAGTTGCCTCTGGAACCCCACCCTGAGAGTCAGCTCTCCCGAAGGTTTCCTTCGCACCAGAGCTTCTCACCTTCCTGTAGTCTGGAACTCAGAGCTACTACACAATGCCAACATTGTCCTGCAACTTTCATTCATATGGAGTCCACAGTGATCTTAAGAATTCCTCTAAGTATATGTCATTTCAAAATTGTATTTGGATTTGGTAACTCGCTGTATCAAATTGGGCACAGTTTGAAAAATAGTGGAAATTTTACCTTGCAGAGCTTCAAGGGTTCTTGAAGGAAATTTTAGAGCTACTTGGGTTATTTTTAATATTGCCTGTAGGTGTCTCTCTATCTGAAGACTTGATTGTTCAGCCTAGTGAGAAAATATTAGACATGACTAATACTTATATAATTTTAAGTTTGGGCCCAAAAGATATGCAGACAACACTATGACTGGTATGTTTGAGGACACAACTGTATTTTGCTGAACACTAACTGAGCAGAAATTTTCCTATTACATTTACTTATATGGCTTAGTAGATTACCTATGGCTCTGGCACAGTGGCTTTTACATAATAAGCTTTCAAAAAATACTTTTGGATCTGAAAGAAAGGAATTGCATTGAAAATGGTCATATTTTTATAGACCTCCTACTGTTAAATTGGTAACAAAATTCCATTCTTTAGATATCACCAGAGTCCTGTTGTCATTTTATGACCCAATTTTATAGTACTTGAGTCTCTCACGTACCTACAACAAACTTCTGAAATTTGTCTTCTCCCTGAAATTTTCCTAATTAATTATGGAAAGACTAAGTACTTTTGCTCATCCTATCTAGTCTATAATAAAATTCAAGTATATTCCAATTACAAATTGCTTTCAATTTTATCACTGCAGTTTCCTCTACAATATAGGCTCTTTGTTATGTATTACATATTTGTTAATGAATGTGTGTATAGTGATATAATGATTCTTATTTTCATGAAAGAAAGATTTTACTATCCAGTGAAACCATTTAGAGCACCTGTGAGCTGGTGGAAGATATGTGAGATAGTTTCTGATATTAGTTTTATAATCCACTCCTTATGTTTTTATTACTTTTTTCCAGGTAGTTAATTGATAATTTGGAAGTCCATGTGGCCACTAAGGAGTAACATCTTTTGCAAGGCCAACAACTTTGATGAGGCGGTGGTCGCTAATAAATAGATCCCTAGTCTACCTTTCAAAAGGCCACATTTTAACTACCTGTGGTGCACTGTTTGTGCAGGGAAATAGGCCTTTGTCCTCACTTACTTCATAATGAGATACCTTTGCTTTAAATTGTAACTGTTAGCTGAAATAATTGTGTATTTTGTGAAACTTGGAAAGGTATGGGAAAAACTATTAAAAATAAAACATTTTAAATAAAAATTAATGAGTTTGAAAAATGTTTAAAAGTGAATTTATGTTCTTTAAAAACTCTACTCATTTCAATAATATGCTTGAATAAATATTTTAAATGCATTTTATTGAAGTTTAGTTGGGGATAAACAGAAACAGTCTATGTAACTTACTGCTTCCACTTAGATCTTTCTTCCAACATACTTTAGACCTAAACAGTGCCAGTTTTATGCAAAATAAATAAACAAATAGGTAAATCTAGGGGAGGTATTGAACTTCATAAGCTAGTTTGGTTTGAGGTGAAGTTTGGTTTTGATTTGTTAATTTTAGTCCCTTGGCCTGCTGACCTAGCTAAAGAGTAGATAATGGAGGAGAGATGGATTGTTTTTGTAAGAGATTTTTTTTCTACTTAAAATTTGCTACTGGAGCATAAGAGTGGGAACAGGGAATGACTGCAAACAAAGATCTTTTTAAGCAGTAAAAATGTTTTAAAACTGGATAGTGGTGATCGTTGTGCAATTCTGTCAATTTGCTAAAAAAACAAAAATTGAATTGTACACTTAAAATAAGTGTATTTTATCGTATATAAGCTATACTTCACTAAAGCTATTAAACACACATATAAATAAAATAATAAATGACATTCACACAAAGCGAAAAACGTGCTTCTGGAGAGATAATAATATATCTCATTTGTCAATGAGCTATATTTATAGCATACTTGGTTACATACTAAGTATATTAGCCTGCTTTAGTAAGAAGATGATTAAAACTAAACAGAAAAACAAAATTTATTTTAATAAACATCAATATTAAGTGGTTACTGTTTCAGATTCATTGACAGGCATCGCCTTTTCTTGTTGGTAGAGTTTTCCTTTTATAAGATTCCAGCAAGAATCAAAGAAAAGCAAAAACTTGATCTTCTTAGTAAGCTTCCATCAAAGTAAAATGTGATCGCACATTTTCTTAAATTTCTAATTCACCCTGTAATAGGATAATCTCTTCTTTCATCAGCTGGGAGAAGGGGTAAAATCTGGAACTAAAAAATAAACAAACAAACAAACAAACAAACAAAATGAAACCCACTTTTTTCCAAGTAGCTTAAATCAGATTTAGGGGCTGATTTTCAATTTTCGTTCTTTTATTCCTGAAGTTGCAAAAACTATATAAATCCTATATGGTGAAACTTTAAAAATATAGTCAGTGGATTGTAGAGCCAGAATTCAAGCCCAGGAGATTTGGATCTGGAGCCTGGGTGCATATCACTACATTTTGGTCATTCATACATATAAAGATATGTATGCAGACAAAGAGGGTGTCTTCAAGATGAACCCTTGGAATATTTGTTTCCTGACAAAAATTGATTGAGGCTTATGAAATTTATCCATTGATTCTATAGAAAAGAAATTATAAGACGATGTCGCTGAGAAGGAAATTAATAGTAGTAATGAGATGTGTGAAGAACAATAGCACAGGGATAAAATGAAGCTTTCCATCGAGAATCCTGGTTGTTTAGTGAGCCTGAAATACTCTATATGCAGGTGCTATGCTCAGGATAGGAATGTTAAGTTGTCATTCTAGAAGTAACAATAAATGAATTCTGCTCCAAGGTGGGAAGCCTTTACCAGATTATAGCTATTCTCATTCTCCCAAATGCCAGAGATTGTACAAATTTTCCCAGGGAACAGGAGATCAAAAATGGTTCAAATACAGATAATTAATTTTCAAGATAAGGCAACCAGTCATTTGAAGTGAGCAATTTGAAATATCACATATCTTTCTATGTTCCAGAATTACACGGATCACTGCAGTAGCTAATAATAACAGAGGTAGTGGGAGAGAGAGAACTATGGTTGATTAATATTGAACCTGAAATGAGAGCCTTTAGCAATTATCTAAAGGAGAATAGATGAATAAATCTTTTCAGCAATTAACATATAAGTCTTAAAACAAGAAAATAGTCATTACAACATAGAGATTATTAATATGTGAACAGCATGGGCCACAGAAAATCAGTTAATATAAAAAATAAATAAACAGAACAGAATGACCGATCTGAAAGAGAGCTTAAACTAGGGAAGAACGAATATTTCTTTTAGTCATAGTTGGCTGAGAGATTCTTTTCTATTTCTAGTCAAGAGAATTTAGCAGTTAATACCAGAATTACTTATCATTTTGCTTAAATTGTCTAAATAATAAACTGTTGATTGTCTTCATTCTGTGAATTCTAAACCCATCATTCTAAAGCTATCATTTTGCGGTTTCATCAAGTTTGGCAGCAGGGTACCACAGGAAAAGAACAGACTTTGGGGTTAGAAATATAAGTTTTCTCTTATGAGCTCTACCTCTCACTAACCATGTCCTTAAGTGGTTTATTAAATCTTTCCTAACCTATAAAATAAAGATAATAATATCTCTGGTGGTGGCTACAAGTCATCTTTTAAGAGGGGCCTAGAGATAGAAGTCTTGCTGATAAGGGATGAAAGGATTTATCTTGAAGTTGCATCTGGAAAATTAGCACATTGTTTTCATTTAAATTTATTTGAAGTGATGGAAATTACAGGAAAGTCAAAGATCACACCCATACTCAAATCACTCGTTGGAACCACCATGGAGTGCAGGGTTAGCAGGAAGAATTTTTGGATAACCTAAGCATCACACTCACTAAGCACTCAGCAAATATTAGTTCTCTTCAATGTAACTCTTTTCTGAGTTCAAGTTTTACACAGGTAGATATTAGAATAAAAATTCTGATAACTGGAGGGGGAAAACATCACGTAAGCTGCATGTCTGGCAGGCTAGTCTCAGACAAGACCTGTCTTGGTTGGAAACATACAGAAGCACTAATTACCAGGGGCATGTTGAATTACAGAACAGAAAAAAGAGGTTCCCAATATCAGAATATCTTCTTTCCTCCTCCTTTCTCTCTATTGATTATGAGTTCATGAAAATAACACCACAAGTACATCACCACTGTAGACAATTTAGAGAAGACTAAAGCATGCCAAAAAGAAAATAACACTTATAGATAATCCCACTATAGAGAAGACACCACCATTAACATTTCATTCATTCAGCAATTCCTAGGAATGTCTACTGTGTACCATCTACTCTTCTCACAGTGTAGGCACAAAAATGACAACTACGATTCATCTTCAAGGAGGGGTAGAAAAAAGGGATTTTGCCAGCCTTTTATCTTTAACATGTAATGTGCAGATTCAGAATTTATTTTATATTCTCTCTGCTGTTTTCTAAAACTTAGTATTTACATTGTTTGTAAGCTAGGGGAGTGATGCCTGGTCTCTCTGCTATTCCTGTGGGTACCACTTAGCAAAGCAGAAGCTCACTTCCCAACCAGAGTCTTCAGAAAGGGTGGGTGTGAGATGGAGGTTACATATAGAGACCTTTTCCTGCACTGCAAACCTGGCATTTCTCATCTGAGTTCATCTTTGAAGATGTCAGAGAGCTTTTGCAATGTTTTACAGTATTTTCCATTATAAGTGTGTCATGTAAATCAATCATGGCTTCAATTTTTCTGTCAGACTCCTATAACCTTAAACCAAAGCTTTCAAAATTAATCAAAAGAGTAACTCAATTTAATTTTTCATGAGAGAATAACAGTATGGGGACTGTCTTTACCTATCTCAATTATAAATATTTATTAATAAATTTTGGTTAATAAATTGTTACAAAGGGAGTTTAAAAGATGGATGATTACTTAAAAAAGAAAAAGGTCTGGTCTTAATTTCTGCATAAATGACCAACTGCTTTTTAAATACAGTTTTCCCCATTTCTGTGCAAAATATAGAAAACCATTACAAAAATTAGAAGCTAACCATCCTACATTCTTGATACACCCATGGTTCAAATTCACTCATTTATTCATCTAACCACCCGCCCACACAGCCTATAAATATTTATAGAGCATCTTTGCCATGCTAGGCTCTTGGCTGGGCATCAGGGATAGATAGCCAAATAAGAACCAGTTAGTCTCTATCATTGAAAGCTCACAGTCTCATGGTGAAAAAAGACACATAATCAGATAGCAAAAATACCATCAGTTAAAGAAAAAGTAATTGCAGATATTGTGGGCATATAGTGGAGGGGCTAGTACCAACCTGGGAGCAAGAAAGAAAGGGTTATGGGAAGGTTTCCTGGAGGAGGTGTACCTGGGCTGAATTTTAAAGGGGAAGTAGAATGGAGCTACAAGTTGGAAGAATTCAGAGGCACTCTAGTCACAGAAAAGCACATGAGGCAAATCAAGTAGATGAGACAGTGGAATGTGGACAGAGAACATTCGAGTGTTAACCAAGGCCAAAGAGATGGATAGGAGCTAGACTGTCATCTAAAAACTGCTTCATAACATCAACTTGAATAGCTACATAGTATTCTATCGTTATCAGTGAGCCATAATCTATGTACCTGTTTCCCTAATATTTGGTATCTTGATTATTTATATTTTTTCATTGTTATAAAACATTTCTGATGACAATTATTGTGCGTAACTCTATGTCTACATTCCTGATTATTTACTTAAGAAAAATATTTTAAGAGAATGCCTTCAATTGCAACAGAAAAACCAACTCAAAATGGCTTAAATAATAAAGGAAATTTACTGCATCCTATAACTGGAAATGCAGAGTAGGGAATGCCTCAGAGTTGGTCAATCCATCAGCCCAGTAATGTCACCAAACATCCAGTTATTCTCTGTCTCTCTGCCCTGTATCCTCAGAGTCAGCTTCATCTGAAGACTAGTTCCCGTGCAGTTGTAGAGTGGCTGCCAGTAGAAAACAAAGCTGTGTGATTTCTCAACTTTGTCCAGTGGGAGAGTCGAACAACTGTCAAACAAGAGGCTAAGATTGCTCACCATGCAGAGCCAGTTCTGAGGTCATGCACAAAGCCATACAAAGATCACTGGCTCAGGCTGGGATACAGAAACCAGAACTGGTTTCTGTCTCATCAATTTTTAATGTTCCGATAGGTGACTAAAGAATATAAACAAATAATTTCCAACTGAGGAAATGAAATGAAATAGCAAATATGGATAGGAAAAAATACCTCTTAACAAACTGAGGATTTTACCATCATTTTTTGTTTGCAAACAAGCCAATAATAAAGGAATTATGCCTTTCTTGAAGTTAGGTAGAACTTTTCTGAGATGCTCTACTGTTTGTACCATAAAAATAGTTTTAAAAATACTTATTATGATAATTAAAATAATAAAAATAGTGAAAATTTTCCTTCTGCCAGAGAGATATATACCTATGTAGACTCTTTTCTATGAATACACAAATATATGTATTTTTTACCAAAAAATGGCACAATACCTTCCATATTTTATGTAATTTTCTTTTTTGAACTTAGAACCTATCACTTCACAGTAACATAATAACATATGTTAGTGTCAATACATAGAAAACTACCTCATTCTTCTCAACAGCAATATAAAACTCCATTACATGGATCTACCAAAATTTATTTTGCTTTTCCCCTTTTGATAGATTTCTAGATTGTCTAAAAACTTAAGTAAGTGGGAGAGGTAATTCCAAAGTTTAGTCCTGGTCTTCATGTAGCTAGAAAAGATAATAATTGATGAACTCAGTCTGGAGCAAATGTACTGCAGGAGAATGCAATACCTTATAGACAGCCTTGCGGAGAAAACGGACAGCATCCACTCTTATGAAAAAGGGGTATGGTTTTCTAAAAAGGAGATGGAGATATATGTCAGGATTGGAAGAAGAAAATGCTGCTTAAATGCAATAGAAAAGCCTATAGCAAGCCTGAAGACGGAGAAGCAGAATATCTTTAGAAGGAGAGCGTTTAACAGCATAGTGATGTAAAATTCCTCTTTCACTCTAAACTTTTCATGAAGTAGGCTTATGCGCACACAGGCCTTGTGTGAATGATGTGTTTATAGCAATCCCAGAAAGAGCGGGCTGTGTTTCCAAGTGGGATGACATAAGGAAGAGGGACAGTTTGCATGTGACAGAACTAATTCCATGGGAGCAGGCTCTTGGAACCAGAGAAAACTAGGAAACATCTATGCCTTTCTATCATCCCGTCAGAGCTCCCAGAGTACTGGGAGGAGTGCAGAACAGTTCTATTAATAATACAATTAAAATCTCAAAAGGTGGGGTAACTCACCTGCCATCTGTGTTATGTTTTTCTTTGTGTATCTGTGAAAATAACTTTCTCAAGACAGGTTTTTAGAAGCGGGGTTGCTGAGGCAAATGATATGAACTGTAGCAAAGGTGGCTTGGGTCAAATTTGGTAGCTGATTCATGTGCTGCTTTGAGCACTCTGTGAGAAGCTGACCAACAAGGCATATGCTCTAGATATGTGTGCCTGTATAAATGTCTTTCTTTTGGGGGGGTTTCTTTTTCTCTTTCCCATTACTTGCAGGCGTTTTATAATCAACGTGTCTATATAAATGGAAACATAGTCTGTGTTCACAGAAGAATTAGTATTATTAAAGTGTCCACTCTTTCCAAAGCAATCTACATATTCAATGCAATCCCTATCAAAATTCCAATAGAAATTCTCACAAAAATAGAAAAAGTAATCCTAAAATTTGCATGAAACCACAAAAGAACCCAAATAGATAAAGCAACTTTGAACAAAAAGAATAAAGATGGAGGCATCACATTTCGTGATGTCAAACTATATTACAAGGCTATAGTAATCAAAACCACATGTTACTGGCATAAAAACAAACAAGCCCAGAAATAGACCTACACATATACAGTCAACTAATTTTCTACAAAGTCTCCAAAAATACACAATGGGGAAAGGATGGTCTCTTCAATAAACATAATGAAATTGGACCCTCGTTTTACAACATACACAGATATCAACTCAAAATGGATTAAAGACTTAAATGTAAGACCTGACACTATAAAACTCCTATGGATGGGGAAGGAGGGTGAAGAATACAGGGGAAAAGCTTCCCTTGGTCTTGGCAATGATTCTCTGTAATTGACACCAATAGAACAGGCAACAAAAGGGAAAATAAACAAGTGGGACTACATCAAACTAAAAAGCTCCTGCACAGTAAACAATCAACAGAACAAAAATACAATCTACGAAGTAGGAGAAATGTTTGCAAACTATATATCTAATAATGGTTAATATTCAAAAGATATAAGAGCTCATACAACTCAATAACAAAAAATACAAATAAATAATCCAATTAAAAAATGGGCAAAGGGCCTGACATTCTGGTATCTCAGCAGGGGGGTCTTTTTAAAATTTATTTATTTTTACTTTTAACTTAGGTATCCTTTGTAGAGTATAGGACAGACAAAAGAATGCTTTGAACGCTAAAGAAAAGTACAAAAGTCAGATCTATAAGAAAGTCTAGTTTATAGACTAAAGTAATGCATTATTGCTTCATCCCTTGGAAAATTCTGTGCTATAATCAGAATATCTCATGAATGTTAAAAATTCCCACTAAATATTTTTCAGGACATACTATGTGAAATGCAGCCATAAGTAGCTAACCAGAAATCTAAAATAGCTCTGGGTAAATGTTGAATGGATGGTACAGACAATAGAAGAAGATTCAACAACAGGAGCTTTGGAGAGGCTGGTTATAGAAGAGGTGGAGTAAATTCATAAGAAAGATACAATTTAGATACATAGAAAGGAAGTTTGAATTGGATGGTAGAGGGGGTGTGTGTGTGTGTGTGTGTGTGTGTGTGTGTGTGTGTGTGTGTTTGAGATTCCATGGAGAAACAAATCCGCAACAATTTTTCAAGGAGCTAGAGGTTCACATATAGAGCTGGGGAGCCATCAATTTGTTCAAGGATGTCAAGGTCAGATTGTTGAAAGCCCTAAATGAAGGTCTAAGAAGTCTAGACCTGATTCACTTGCCAAATTAAAATCCTGTAGCATTTCACCAAAAATAATGAACTAGTAAACAGAATACATACCTTGAGTTACATTTTAGTGTTATTGGTACCCATACAATGTGTTTAAGTAAATTTTTAACAACATTTTTTTGTTTGGTACAGAGGTTCTTAGTTACTTCCTGTACTAAGAATCATGGGAAAAAAGGACTTATTTCCCTTCTTTAATAAGGGAGCTAACATATTCATTATATTCAGCTACTCCTGTGTTAGCCCTCAACTTTACTTGTTAGCCCACAACTTTACTTACTTTTAACATTATGAAGATAGTCAGCTTACTAAAATTGCTAAAACCAGTTCTTTTTATTCCCCAAAGAAATAGTCTACCATCTAGTACCTCCTTCAAACTTTGTTTCAGAAGCTCAAACCAATAGCGACATTGATTAACTAGAAATTTATAAAATTTCTCTTACCTGTCACCCCTCTAATGGTGGCGACAATGAATGTGTTTGTGTTTGTGTGTATGTTTGTATACCAGAAGTAAGCCAATCTTTAGAAAAAAAGGAAAGGAACAGAAACCTGAAAATCAGTGCCTGAATCAAGGAAACTGTTGTTTTTGGAGAGGTGTTAATACATGGTGTAAAGATTTATAGTTATTTTATATATTCTAGTTGTTATGTTTTTCAATAATATAGTAATATACTTGCATATATACCCTGCAAATATGACTATGCTAATTTTTATAGTATACCTTATTGAACAAAGTATTAAGACCCAAGTTTTATGGAGACATTTGGCATGTTGTCCTAATTTTAAAATTTGCTTGTTCCTTGCAGAAATACAACTAAATGAAGGGTACCAGTACAAATAAAATGTTAATAGACTGCTCACAATTTCTTTGAAAGAATCCAGGTGTTTATTGAATATTCTGCTTCCCTCCCAACCCTATGGCACCACACCTCCGCCAATCCATATTCCTTTTTGTGTTTCACAGACTTGTTTAGGTCATTCTTGTGATTATGTTGATATGATAGACTTGCTTATCCTACAACAGCATTATGAGTAGTTATCACATACTAAAATACCAGATACTGTTTACTTGTAATGGTGCCTACTCTTTTTATCGAAACTATTCATACTTTATTACTGTAAACAACTTTGATCATAATGATGCCATTCAAAAGAGCTGATCAAGCTGACAAAAATGACACCATAGTCGTAAAGTCACTATATGTAGCTATTAACATTTTATAGTGTGTATAAGAAAAAATGTTTTAAGTTGCAACCACAGACAAATAAGAAAATTAATTTTAAACACAGATAAAATTAATTTTCTATCCCTTTGAAGATTAGAAATACGCTATTTAAATAATTATTGCCAACAGATACTTTTAAACTCGAGCAGATGACCTTCAACACAAAGAGCAGCACATACTGGGTTTTGCGTTAGAGAGATTCAAATCATCTTATTTTGCTAGGGTAAAAAACAAGGGCTTTTGTTCCCATGAAAAAATAAGAAAGAAACATACTGTAACTTCACTTCAAAGCTCTTCTCTGGTTACATACCAGAAGGGACAAGGTTATAGATGAGGAGTTTTAAGAGACACATTCTTGTGGCACTTCTAGGATCTAACACTCTCTTCAAATGAAATCAAAGACACTTACTGGGCGCCTACAATGTGTGTGGCGTGTGGCGAAGTGTGGCAGAGAACTGTGGCCTCCGACATAAGGAAGCCTATAATCCAGTTGAGACAGGATGAGATAAACACAGCAACAATTAAAGATTAGCATCTCAATTCCACAAATATTTAAATAACAGTGTGTGGCAACAATAAAAGCGATGCAAGGCCATGGGTACACATAATGACCAAGTAGAGTAGAGAGAAATAACCCCTACAGGAATTCAGAGAAGTTGAGAGGTTGGGGTGGTCAGAGAAGGTTTTATGAAAGAGTTCTTTAGCTGGGTCTTGAAAAACTGGTAATAACATCTCACATTTGTTTAACGTTTTGCAGGAAGTATCTGAAGCTATAGAACAAACATGGCGCGTCTTCCTATGGTATCAATTTTACCTAACAGAAAGTAACTGAAAACATTTTACTATAAAAACAAACAGGGATTTATTATTACTATTATTTAGAGCATCAATAATCATACTAAAATTATGAACCCCTTTTGTCTTGGTGATGCCTAAATGCTTTGCATATATTATTGCTTATAATGGAATTTATCATTTATAATGGAATTCAAGCTGTGTTTGATTTTCACAAATAGATCCTGGATGGGCATCGGAGAGGTTTTGCTATTTTGTAGGCCTCTTTGTAGTTCTCCTGCTTGAAGTACCTCCAGCTTCAGAAAATATGGCTTGCCAGGTAGTTTGTTTTAATTCTCACAGTGTCTTGTCATGTAGGGAGCACAGGTCCTAGAAGTAAGTAGGGTAAAGCTCAACGTGCTTAGTGGTCAGCCGAGGTTTGTTCAGAAAAGGGTGATCTTATGACTCCCTTTTCCTGGGCCAGGTAAGTAGGTGACATACATGATTACAGTCGAGTTGGGAGTGAAACAGTAGGTGGAGACTATGGTGAACTGGAGAGTGGCCCCCTAAAGGCATTCATATTCAATTAAACAAACAAACATGCTGTCAAACATTGGAGAGTAGATTGGGTAGAGGTCAAGGAGAGCTTTGAGCTTTATTTGAATTGTCTGTTAAAAAATTCACTGTGTGTGTGTGTGTGTGTGTGTGTGTGTGTGTGTGTGTTTGCTTAGATAACTGAAAACATATAAAAAGTAAACAAAGCTCCTAAAAATAATTAGACAAACAAAATCCTGCGGTGGTAAACAAAACTCTGCCGCTTTTAGGCCACCGATTGGTAATCTCTGCCACTTGCTAGCTGTCTGTGTGACAGGACATGACCAGATTAAAGGAGGGGAGTGGAAAGTGCAGGTAGAATCCCATGAGTAAAGCTGTGAGGCATTGACCTACAGGTTCGTTAGCGTCCTGACTCACCTCTGTTCTCTGTGCCGTCTCTCATTACCCCCCTTAGCTGGACTGCTCTGTGCTCTCCCAATTCTGCTCTGATCCTTTAAGATCATTTACAACCTCCCCTTCTCCTCCAAGCCTTTCCAGACATGGATTTCACTTCCTGTAGTAAATAATGTGGTTTTTATATTGTCTTGCCAGGTTTGCTGTTATTTCACTCATGATAGTCATGTTATTTTCCCCCTCCCCCATGATTTATTCTTTTATTAATTAAGTTACACAATAAGCTCTCATTGGCTTTCTCTATTGTGTCAGGCAATGTAATAGGCCTGGAACTCTGAAGATGAAGAAGACAAGTCCTGACTGAAGCTCAGTGTGTGAATACACAGACGGAGGCAGGGTTTCTCAACCTCTTCACTGCTAACATTTGGGGCTGCATAATCTTTGTTGTGTCGGGTGGGGTGGGGTGTTGTTCTGTATATGGTAGGATGTTTACCATTATCTCTGGCCTCTTGTTCAGTAGATGCCAGTAGCAAACACCCTGCCCCCTCCTGTTGTGACAGCAAAAATGTCTGCAGACATTTTCAATTATCCCCTCAGGGGGTATGAGAACCCGGTTGAGAACTGCTAGACTAATAATTTTGAATGGCTCCAAGTAAAAATGGTATAATGTCAAACACTTAATGACAAGTTATAACAAAATTCAGATGTGGGAAGTTCAACCACAAAAGAGGTCTTTATATCAGCAAAAATACATTTTTATCTGAGAAGAAAGGTGGTTTCAAATAAGTTTGGGCAAATTTTGGAGATTTAGAGTGGTTTTGAGCATATTGAAAAATGGAGACTTTCTCAGAGAAGACATTGTATTTAACCTAGTTACCCTAAACTTATTTGCCTAAGTTATTTCTTTTTTTTTTTTGAACATGTACTTATTAGTAGCCTATGAATTACTGATTCATTCAATGCACTTTGAGAAGTTCTATGTCCTATTTTCATTATGTAACTATTACTGGATGATATAATATAGACATTGCTATCCCATTATCTACCCAAGATACTGCCTTAAGAATATCATCAATGCTAGTCAGGACCCGTGGTAACCAGGAAGGAGAAACAGGGCATTGTTTTAGGCCAGTATTCTCAAAATTTAGTGTGCATCAGAATTACCTGGAAGGTTTGTGAAAACACAGGTTTCTGATCTAGTAGGTTGGGGTGGGGTCTGAGAATTTGTATTTCTAACTGGTTCCCAGATAATGCCAATGCTGTTCCTCCAGGCATTTCACTTTGAGAACCACTGTGGAATATAATGAGAGCATCTGTCCAAAGCCAGAAAGTAGGGACTGCAGAGAGAGCACGAGCCCTTACAGGAGGAATTACAGCCCGTGGACAAATGTTGGTGGCACTTTTCTTTTCCATTGCCATGGAACCCTGGATATCTCTCAGTTATTGGAGTACTATGTTTAGATGTTCAGAGCATTGTGTAAATAGCTGACCAAATTATAAATAAGTCTCACACATCTTTCCTGCCCTCAATGAATTTATAAGATAGCTGAGAGCCACTTAACAATACAAATCAACATATTGTAGAGTCAAAATTAGAACAGAAAATTAAGGGGGGGAAATAAATGAACATCATTAATATTGCTTTACATATATTATTTTATTTGGTTGTTACCAAAAAAAAAAACAAAAAAAAAAAACCCACAAAGCAGGTATTCATATTCTTATTTTCTAGATAAGAAAATGGAGACCTAGAGGATAAGTGATTTACTTCAGGTGACTTCCTCTTTGAGGCAGCAGAGCAAGGACTCCAACCCAGGTCTATTTAACCCACAGCACAATGCTACTTCCTCATTGTTCACAAGATGGCTGCTTGCATTCATTTTTCTTGAGCTCCTTTCCTTTGCCCAGCTATATTATTTACCTATTTAATCAACTAGTCTTCTTTGTTTTTGTTTAGTGAATAAAAATGTTTGAGAACAAGTGTTAGCATATCAGAGCTAGATATATCTATACTACAGCTTTTTCAATTTCAAGACTCAAATGATAAAGTTTATAACTGTGGATTTGACCTAAAGAATAAGAAGAAAACTCTGAATTATCCTTCAAGAATATTTTTCAGCTAAATATGCTTTTTCTCTGATGTGATGAATCCAAATAATTTTAGTGTGCCATATGTTGCCATCCCAAAGTATATAGATGCATGGAGACAATAGGGGGGAAAATCCCTAGATAAATAGATAGCACTAAATGACATGGCGAGAAATAATTGTAAAAGGAATAAGAATTTTAGAGCTTGAAAAAAAATGAGAGATAATTAAATGAATATTTTGCCCATGTTAAGAGTTTGTGGTTGCCTTTTGAAAATAATCAAGGTAAATCTTCATAGTTAGACAACTTGAGATAGAACAAAGTTGTGTCTGATATGGGAAGCTTTCTCCTATCAGAAGATTCATGTGTGATGAGAACTGGGTCCAGAGGAGTTTCATGAAACTTCTCTACAACGTTGGTTCACACACTTTAGGGTGCATCGCAGTCAACTAATAGACTTGTTAAAAACATAGATAGGTAGAATCCACCCCAGAATTTCTGATTCCATAGATTCAGGCATGGTCAAGAATTTGCATTTTTAAGAAGTTCTCAGGTAATGCAGGGCTTTTAAAAAGACTTTTATTAAAATATAGCTAACATATGATATTATATTAGTTTCAGGTGCACACCATAGTTATTCAACATTTACATACCTAAAGAAGTGATCACCATGATAAGTATAGTAACCATCTAACACCGTACTATACTATAACAACATTATTGACTATATTCCCTATGTTGTACATTGTTATATACTTGGAAATTTGGATCTCTTATTCCCCTTCACTTTTCCCCATTTTTAAAAAATTTCAATTACAGTTGACATTGAATATTATTTTATATTAATTTTAGGTGTAAAACATAGTGGTTAGACATTTATGTAATTTAAGAAGTGATTCCCCCTAACTAGTCTATTACCCACTTGGCTCTATATTTAGTTATTACCATATTATTGACTATATTCTCTACGCTTTACTTTACATCCCCATGACTATTTTGTAACTACCAATTTGTACTTCTTAACCCCTTCACCTTTTTTACCCATTCCCCCACTGCCCCACCCATCTATCACCCCAATAAATCTAGTACTCATCTAACATTATAAATAATTATTACAATACTATTGACTATATTCCTTATGCTATACCTACATCCCCATGACTACTTTGAAACAATCAATTTGTGCTGCATAATCATTTCCCTTTTTCCACACATTCCTGCACCCCCTATTTCATCTGGCAACCATCAAAAGGGTCTCTGTGTATATAAGCTTGTTTCTGTTTTGTTTGTTTGTTTATATTGTTCTTTAGATTTCACATATAAATGATATCGCATTGCATCTGTCTTTCTCTGTCTGACATACTCCACTCAGCACAATATCCTCTAGGTCTATCCATGTTGCCACAGATGGTAAGAACACATTCCCTTCCATGGCCGGCCAATTTGTATATATGTACCACCTCGTCTTTATCCATTCATCTATTGATGGTCTGCCAGGCTGCCTCTACATCTTGTCCATTGTAAACAATGATGCAATGAACATATGGATGCACATATCCCCTCCAAATAGCCTTTTGGGTTTTCTTCAGATAAATACACAGAAGTGGGGTTACTGGGTCTTTCTTCGTCTCTTCTTATAGCCTTTGTTTTAAAGTCTTTTTTTCTGGTATAGATATTGCTACTCCAGTTTTTTTGTTTGTTTGTTTCCATTTTCATGAAATATCTTTTTCCCGTCCCTTTACTTTCAGTCTGTGTTTGTCTTTTGATCTGAAGTTAGTCTTTTGTAAGCAGCATATGTAAGGATCTTGTTTTCTTATCAAATTAGCCACCCTATTTTTTGATTGGAGCATTTAATCCATTTACATTGAAAGTAATTGTCAGCAGATATATAGTTATTGCCATTTTATTATTCATATTTTTTCTCTTTCTTCCTTTTTTTTTTTTTTTTTTTTTTTTGTCTTAAAGAAGTCTCTCTAAGATTCCTTGTAATATTGGTTTTGTGGTGATTAACTCCTTTAGCTTTTTCTCGTCTGTGAAGCTCTTTATCTGTCCTTTGGATTCTAAATAGCTTTTGTGGGTAGAGTAATCTTGGTTGTAGGTCCTTGCTTTTCAGTTAGAATATTTCCTGCCAATCCCTTCTGGCCTGAAAAGTTTCTGTTGAGAAATCAGCTGATATTCTTATGGGAGTTCCCTCGTAGGTAACTAACTACTTTTCTCTTGTTGCTTTTAAGATTCTCTCTTTGTCTTTAACTTTTGGCATTTTAATTATAATGTGTCTTGGTGTGGACCTCTTTTGGTTCATTTTGTTTGGAATTCTCTGCACTTTCTGGGCTTCTATGTCTGTTTCCTTCTCCAATTAGGAAAGTTTTCCATCATTATTTCTTCAAATAGTTTTTCAATTCCTTGCTCTCTCTATTCTCCTTCTGGTACCCCTATGATGTGAATGTTTTATATTCTTAATCATAGAGTAGCCATCTTAAATTCATGTGATGGTGTCCCAGAGCCCGTTAAACTATCCTTACATTTTTTTTTCTTTTTTTTCTTTCACTGTTCTGATTGAGTGTTTTCTGCTATCTTCTTTTCCAAATCTTTGATTCAGTCCTCTGCTTCATCTAAAGTACTTTTTATTCCCTCTAAAGTATTATTTACTTCAGTTATTGTAGTCTTGATTTCCAACTCGTTCTTTTTTTATATTTTCTATCCCCATTATTATGTTTCCTAGCTCTTTGTTGAAATTCTTCCTGAGATCATTGAGCATCCTTATAACCAGTGTTTTGAATTCTGTGCCTGGTAGATTGCTTGTCTTTATTTTGTTTAGCTCTTTTTCTGGAGCTTTGTTCTGTTCTTTCATTTGGGACATGAAATGAAAGCAATATCTCCCCACTTGGTCTGCCACCCGTGTTTGTTTCTATGTGTTAGGCAGGGCTTCTATGTCTCCCAGTCTTAGAAGAGTGGTCATAACAGAAGGCAAGCACAGTGTTTACCTCCTCTTCCATCTTTACCAGCTTTGCCAAAACTGGTGCTTTTAATCCAAGGATCACATTTTGAGAACTACATCTCTATCGATGACAGCTCCTTAAATCCTGTTCTTGAACATCACTCTCTCTCACCACCTTCCAGAATAGAAATTCTGCATGGGGTTCATTCTTTACATAACCCACCCCTCCTCCTAATGAAAGTCAGGCAAACATGTTTATTTTCAAGTCCTTGCAGAAGCATGATAAAGTGAAAAGAGAACTGGATTGGGAATTGTGTGACTTGGGTTTTAGCTCTGGATCTGCCACTAATTATCCTGCGTGTCAGTTACCTCATGTTAAAACTGAAATAATGAAATTAGTTGATCCCTCTTGTATATTTCAACCTTAAAAATTACGTATTGGACTTCCCCTCTTCTACCAATAGAACCTATTCCGCAGTAGGCACAGAACATTCTTAAATATTTCAACAGTATGTGGAGACACTTGCAGGCGTTTGCATCCTGTCCCATGCCAGAGGAGCTCCACCTTACCCCTGGGAGTCAGAGCCTTTGGTTTTCAGCCATGGTTCTGTATTTAATTAACCTTTGCTGAGTCGCACACTCCCCATCTAAATATGTATGGGTGTGCAATTGATAATTTTGCAGCACCCTCTTATCTGTATTATATTACATAGATAAAAATTTATATAACATTAGTCCTATCCTCTACTTACCACCTCAAAACTAACACTTGCCTATTATATGCCCAAGTGGTAAATGACTTACATTAAGCTACAAAAATTGACAAAGCTAGATGTGACCTTCCACTGAGGGTATTTCATCAATGAATAATTCCTTAATAATCAGAGAATAAATATGTTATGTTATCATTTCAGATGTCAATGGCTGAAGGGGCTGTGGTGGTGCTATTTTTGAATAACACTTTCTCCATACCCTTTAAACAACAGAATGAACCACCTTCTGCATGTGAGAAATACCAATTCCTACTAACTAAACAATCATGGAACCTGGATACAAATGACTCATCTCTTTTATTCTCCAATCTACCTCTTCTGATCATAGTGATTTTTGTCCTGTTGGGAGCTTTGGGGAAATAACCGTACCACCTTTGTTCCCTTAGTAAAGTCAGAGACTCAAGAATGGGCTAAGTAAAAAGGGAATGTAAAAGATAAAATGTCATTTTTAATGTTAGTTGTGATATATGATTGCTCTTGTCTGAAAAACAAGTTGGAAGGTCCTACTATAAGAGAATCACACTCCTTATGAAGATCTGAAAGCATTTCTGTTACTATACACTTGCATTAGTGATTGTGAATAAAGGATCACACTTTCTTCAAGGGAGCAGCAGAAGCAGCTCCATGGAAGCTCTCCATGAAAGGACCAGTGGCACAGATGTAAAGAGAGCCAAGAACTCAGAGTTCAGACTGGTGCTTGGATAAGATGTCTTTTTAAAGAATTATCTTGAGGCCGCATTTTCTCCTTCAATTAAATAGAAACCAATAAATTAGAAGTTGAGCTCAGAGAAGAGTATGACCCTTTGAGCCCATGGAAGCAACTGGAGATTTCTACAGCAGTTAATACAAGGGCAAAGAGAGCAGTGAGGTTAAAAGCATTCAAGGTGAATACACTGGCACTTGTGTGGAAAACAACAACAAATACAAACGGAAATTAGGGAGGTTCACTGACAATGACTGAGAACATAAAAGAGAGTCAGAGACAAGATCTTCACGTAGTTAAAGAAACTCATCCACTGACAATGGGAGAAGGCAGAAGTAAAGGCAAATTCACTGATAATATCAATCCTGGTATCAGAAATGGGCTACATCCTGGTAGTCATTCACTTCTCTTTTCAAGATGCCCTTCATTTACAAGAGTGAATGAGGAAGTGGCTGCAGGTTTGAGCTAAGCCCGGAGGATAGAGGTGTGAGCTCCTGTTCTGACCTTTGATTCCAATGGTAACCCATTCCTGGTGGACAAAGTATGGTGAGCTCAGGCCTGATTGGTCTGCAGCCTTTCCCGACTTCTAACGCCATGAAATTGGATTTTTAAAAAGATCTCTGTAATAATGATGACTATACCTTCATCAGGCAAGTACCTTTGCAAACTAGATGACAAAAACATGTTGTTGCTGGTGCAGTTTAATTTGTTCAAGTTCATAATTTTGGGGGAACATATTGTAATGTATATATATGCCTAACAGATAAACAAAGCAACTGAAAAAATAGATTTAGCTTTTAAAAATCTTTACAGCAATTTTGTTTTTAATTATGAAAAAATAAACATTAAAATAATCCAGTACATGTCCTCTTCCTGGAGCTTCATTTGTCCCAGAGCCTGGTGGGGTCTGGTTTTAAGGTGCGATAGATACAGTAAGTCCTCACTGAACATCGTGGATAGGTTCTACGAGTTTAAGTGAAAAGAGGTATCATGAAACCAATTTTACCATAGGCTAAACTGAGGTAAAGAGTAAGTTGCTATGGCATCTCGTCCACATTGTAATGAACTGACTTTGAATGAAATGAAGAACCTGCTGTATTTACAATTTTTTTTTCAGTTTTGCTTTTTGATTTTTGCTTGTTTGTTTGTTTTTGTTTTAACATTCTGCTCTTACACACATATCAGGTCCCAGAGAACTTAGGTCTTCCTTAGAGAATAATAAGGGAAAGGAGAGTAGGAGAAACTTGAATGGAGTGAGTTCGAATCTTGAATTTGACTATGAGAACATGTATTTTTAAATTAGAAAGACAGAATGACTCTGAACTGGGAAGATTAAGAATTTTCCATCAGTAGACATGGTGTGTGTGTGTGTGTGTGTGTGTGTGTGTGTGTGTGTGTGTGTGAAAAGCTCCAGAGCTAAACCAACTTTAGATCTAGAAAAAAAAAAGGTAAAGAAAATTCTGCAAATTTCAGTTGTGATTTTTACAATTTGACCGATCACTATAATATCTGAGTGCCCTAATTACATGCCCCTTTTCATTTTTCTCTTTTAAACTATTAATCCCAGTAAGTGTTCACCTCAAAGTCCCAAAATATAGCTACAGATTGAGGTTTTAACTATGATTTTATTAATAAAATAAGCATGAAGGCAGGACATAGGATTTTTTCTTTCTCTGTATTTCTTTCAGTCCACCTGGATCTAAAATACTCGTATGAAATATAAAGCAACCAGCATTCTACCAACTTTTTCTCACGGTTTGGGTTATATCTCCCTGGAAGTGTTACCTCTGTTGAAATCCCTTGTGTAATCCTTAAACAAATAAGGATGGCTGAGAATCTTTTACTCAAAATTCCAGAGGGAACTTGGGAAGGTGAGTTCCAAACTCATTTGGCGGACCCAGAAAAGCCTGTTTGGGAGCAAAAATTCTGCAAAGGAATTTGGCAAGAAATTGTTCTTGAGAGACATCTTTTTCCTTCCACATACCTCGAAATTTGAGTTGATTTTTATTACTTTAATACAAGGTGTCTCACTACCAGCACACTGTTGGGACAAAATATTTATTCAAATGGGTATGCATTATAAAATGTATGGCAGCTTCTCTGGCTTTTACCCAGTAGGTGCCACTAGCTCTCCCTGTCCCAGATTCAACAATCAAAAGTGACTTTAGTCATTGCCAAATGTCCCCTTGGGGCAAAACTGTCCCCAGTTGAGAATAACTCATTTAATACCTTCAAAAATACTTTGATTCTTTAATCAAGATGTCTAAATAGATATTACCAACATTATTACCAATAGTTAGATATCTGTATGCAATATTATATTTTATAACTTTAAGGAAACATTATGCACATGTACCATATAAACACGATGAATATGCCTTTTTCACACTGCTCTTGCCATCCAACCAACAAAATATAATATTATCTTGATCTTGGATTATTGAGCAATTGAGAGTAAAATAATGATAAAGAAAAAATTATTAGATGACCCATAAAACATTATTGGAATAAATAAGAACTGAAATAACCAGTAACTCGGTTTCTACGGCGAGACCATTTTTGTATTTTATCTCCCTTTTAAGGAGCTATTTTTCATTCACAGCACTGTTGTAAATTATGCACAGCAGACTTCTTCATTTAATAGGTTCAGGTCAGAGAGTGATTGTATTTCAGCAGTTGGTATTCAGGGATTTTGTAATTTATGAGGTTTATTAATTTAGCAGATTATTTGCTTAAGATGCCACTATCCCTTCATGAAACATTCACTGTGAGAATTTCTGGTCAGCTTAGTATTTTCAATAGAAACTTCAGTATTTAGAGCCTTCTCGTATTCCTCAGAATTACATAAATTCCATAAAATTTAGCCCACAGGAAGTAACTAGAAATGATGTAAAAAACTACTTGCTTCTTTTGTGAATGTGAATGAGAGGAGGTGGGAGATGGGAAGTTAAGGGCTAAGGGTCAGTTCCTTATTTTTCCCATGGAAGATTCAGTAGGGAATAAAAATGTAAAAAACTGGTAAATGCCCAAATAGGAGTGCTTACAGGATTAGGCCCCATAAAGAGGGCAATTCCCAGCATTTCTAAAAGAATCTTGAATTGGTCTATGGACTGCTTCCTCAATCACATTACAAAGCAGGCAAAAACGGAAAAAAGCAAAGAGGTCCTCCCTCTGAGGCAAAATGGCAGAAATAGTACTCAGGGATGAGTGACTCTGAGAAAGGCATAGGCAAGTTTTCTTTCTGTATTTAGAAATAGAACTATTGCTGCTAGGATAGATCTTTTAAAAGATCAGGTTTGAGAAGTTAAATAAAATGGTATTGTTAGCAGGGGCCTACGTGTCCTCCAAATCAGGCCCTGGGCTCCTCTTGGTGTCCACATCATAATCTGGTCAGTGGCTCTCTCAATGCAATCATCTACTGGGTGACTTCTCAGTTTAGACATGTTACAGAATGTCCTTCTGTAGAGAAGGGGCCTTGCCTAGATAAGTAGAATCCAATCAATCTGACTAAACTCAATCCGAAATTTGTTCTTTAAAACAGGCTCCCATATTCTACATGAAAAAAACCCCACGACTTAATTGTTCTGGCCCTTTTCTCACTTACAACCTGCCAAGAATCTTTCTCCAGTATTTCCTTATCTCCACACTTTGTTCATACCTTTTCCTTCACATAGAATTTCTTCCCATCTGTCTCTATCTGCATCCTACCATCCCTGAAGCTCTGGTTCAAGATTTATCTTGTACTGAATCCTTATCTGAACTCCACCCTCCACACTCACCTTGAAATAATATCATTAATCTCCCAACATTATGATCCTTAGTGCTAGGACCAGTCATTTTTCATTGCCATTCACTGTTTGTATATGTTAATATTTTAGATGTGTATGTTTTATATTCTTAATCATAGAGTAGCCATCTTAAATTCAGAGGCAATTAATACTTGGCATATCCTTTACTCATAATGGTATTTTTTTAAATACTTAAGTGATATTAATTGAGAAGGAGGCAGTTCCTTTTTATTGCTTATATAATCTGACATTCAAGCATTCCTTTCCTTTCTTTGTGAACCTCCCCCCTGACCCTCAATTCCAAGCATCTTGCTACCTATACCTTGATCCTAGCTGGCTCTATGCTTCCTGTTTCTCCCACAACCCCTAAAATCAAACTGTTCCTTAGTAGGTAACATTAGTGGGTTAATCAGACAGATTAATTCCTGTCTATGAGTGAGTCAGATTGTTAAAGCTAGTTAATATGACCTTTTTGTGCAGAGCACGTAATGTGTATGTGTTTGTGTGCATGTGTCTTTCTACATGTCTGAGTGTCTGTGTTCTGGGGAAGGATGAAGAGGTTCCTTCAACATTCTCAGATTATATCTCCTGGTTGCTGCCAGTTGTGCAAGGATGAGCTGCTTGCCTGTATAGTCTACAGGTAAATGAGATAAGATGATACAAGCTAATAGTGGAATGCAAATGATTTTAATCCACATTTATCGAACATCTAGAAGAATATATGACGTGTGATTATTCTCAATGAGACTTTTTAAATATTCAATTTTAAAGTTCACTTTGTTATCCCTGCCTTTACGTGCCGATGGCCTGTCTCTCTTCTATGTGCATTGAACTGGGGTCAAAATCCCTTGCAGGTGAGGCCTAGAAATCTACAAGGAGATCCTTTGTTCTTATAAAATTATCCCAAATTCACTACTTCAATGGGATAACATTGAAATTTAATATTAATTCCATACCATGTAGGGCTCTAGTTTCCAACTTTGCATAATAGAGAATGATTGTACCTTCCCTTATCTCCTTTTTTCTCTTTCTGTATAGTTATTTTAAATTTTCACTGGTTTTCTTGAAACTTAGCAATCAGATAAAACTGTCTTGATTGATGTTTCAGAATCATGGATTTCCCACCAAACCAAAGGAAGCCTTCCTCATTATCTCTCTTCTCTTCAGCTAGGCCATGCTCATCTTCAGGTAAATGTACTTATTCCCTTATCTTCTCAAATCAGCTATCCACTTTTCTCCAGCCAAGCTTGTCTGTAAATTGACAAGATCTCCAGTTGTCTTTGTGATTTCCCTGCAGAGTGCAGCTGGGTCCCTTTCAGTTTAAAAGAAACAGGTATGGGGGTAACTCTGCTCAACCTTTAAAAAATTGCTGTCATAAAAGACAGAGATGGAGTGGTGACTTAAATCTTTTTTCTTTTTTCTTGAATTGCAGAAGCATCATATTCTTATGGATGGGAAGCATATGCAACATAAAATAGGCTTAATAACAAAGCATCAGGCTTACGGGCTGCTTCCATTTGTTCTTCATTTTTTTGGACAAGAAGAAACTTTGATATTCAAGCTCACAGCTTTCAAAAGCCACAGATACACTTAGAAAAATTAAAAACAGTGAGGTCAGAAGGGAATATTAGCTTTGAATCCTTCCTAACTTGGTAAACACCAGAAGAGATTTGTTGTACTAGAAGTGATGAAGTAAAAATTTAACAGCTTGGTATCCAGTCCCATCTGACATGAACTAGCTGAGAGATCTTTGATAGGTCAGGAAAATTTCTTGGATCTCTGGATTCTCATCTGTAAAAAGAGGAAATTGAACTAGATAATTTCCAATAACTCTAAAATTCAAGGGCTCGACATAATTTTTGGACCTATTTTATTTCAACTGGTGCATAATATAATAGATGCAGCTTTTTGTTTTTCCTAAAGAGAATTTTTAAAATTGGAGGATAAAATAGTAAAAAATTTAGATTTAAGATCAGAGATGCTAATGAGAAAGTTAAGTTTGTGGAGATATGATGAGAAAGCATATCTAATAATGCTCCACTTTTAGACATAAGCATATGTAAAGTTAACTTTGTCTTAAACATGCTCTGCACCTCTGAATGTGTTATTACTTAAAACAAAAGAAAATTTTTTTATTGCTGCCCCTGCGTTCATAGGTTTACTCGGGTTTGGCAGGTTTAGGGTGGACTCTGCTGGTAGCTCTGCTTTAGGCCCTTGGTCTGTGGGTGCGTTAGGATGACCCTAATCCATATGTCTCTTGTGCTTCTTGCCAGAGATGTCAACAAGGTCACGTTCTTCTCACGGTAATAGTAGAAGTTCAAGGGTAATTCCCTTACTTATAGATGAGAAAACTGAATGTCAGAGAGGTGACATAATAATAAAACCCATCTCAAACTAGGTAAAGGGAAAAAGGGAGGGAGAAGGAGATGACTCCTTGGTTTACATGACTGGAAAATCCACGTGGATGGTATGGCTTCAAGGCATAGCTGAATTTATTGGTTCACAAGATGTTCTTGTGTCTCTGTCTCTCTCCATCACTTGGCCATTCTTTCCTCCATATTGGTTTCATTCTCAGCAGATTTGCTCCATGTGGTAGCAAGACGGCTGCCAGGACTGGCCCTCAGAGTTCACAGTACAGAAGTAAATATTCCACCTTGTTGTCAGTATAACATTTCTTAATCACTTAGACTAGCTGAGCTAGAGACAGGAACTTGCAAGGGCCACCTGCCTGGCCCTGAGATAAGAGAAGTGAGGCCATTTGATGTCGGCATGGGGGAGGGGGAGACAATCCCTGAAGGGAAAAGATGCTAAATTGACAAAACTTTACAGATGTCTACTGCAGGGTTTACCTGAAAGCCTATAAAAGTGGCAGAGCCAGAACTGAAACCTGTATTTCCCAAGGCCTTGACTAGTACTCTTCAGGATACCTCATATGACTTAGTGACGTTCTTTCCATCCTGTTCCAACATTGGTGAGAAGCAGGGTGGCCTAATAATTAATCAATGCAAACTCTAAGATTTATATAGGCAGAAATAATGCCCAGGATATATTCACCTCACATATCCGGATATTTGGCAAGACATTTGGGTTACTTGTGTAACCTCTGATGATCTATCAAGATGAGGCTGATCAGACTGCCCAGCTAGCCTACTCTACACCTTAATGTCTGAAATAAATGGCTTCTTGTGAGGTAAGAGTGGCCATGCTTACCTGCGTATGAGCTTCCTCTAATGCAATTGAGGGGGGGAAAAAAATCACATTTTTTTTTTTTTTTTTTCTGAATGTAACTTATCTCACCACTGTGTTTGTTTTATTTATCTGCTTTGGAACAGAAACCATGGACTCTATTAAAGATTTTTCTAAACCAAAGTGATTAGTCCTATATCAGTTTTCTGGGGCTGCTGTAACGAAGTACCACAAACTGGGAGGCTTAAAGCAACACAAACTTGTCTCACAGCTCTGGAAGTCAGAAGCCTGAAATCTCAGTGTGGGCAGGGTTATGCTCCCTGTATAACCAACCAGTAGGTGAAAATCCTCCCTTGCCTCTCCCTAGCTTTTGGTGCTTTGCCAGCAATCACGGCCATTCTTTGTCTTGCAGCTGCATCACTCCAGTCTCTGCTTCCATCTTTGCATGGCATTCTCTCTGTGTCTCTGTGTCTTCACACGGCTGTCTTCTTATCAGGACATCAGTCATATTAGATAAGGGCCTACCTTTTTCCAGTATGACCTCGTCTTTACTAATTATACCTGTAACAACTCTTTCTAAATAAGGTCACATTCTGACATAGCTGGGGTTAGGACTTCACATATAGTTTTTCAGGATAACCAAGAACAGTCCTTGACAGGATAAAGGGTTAAAAATAAAGGAACTGCTGGCAGTTTACCACTCCAGTTAGTGAGCATTCTAGACTGCCTTTCTCTTCTCCTTCCTCTCTCCCTTTCTCTTCTGTTATCCTGTTAGAATTCCTAAAGAACTTTCAAACTCAGGAGACAGATAATATCTTATATTTAACTTCTGAGAACATTTTTCTCACTTATTAATTTATCATATCTTACAGTGATCCATGAAGTAAATTAGGTAAACTTCATTATGTCTTTTTGGTGAGAGAGAGAGAGAGAGAGAGAGAGAGAGAGAGAGAGAGAAATGAAATGACTTGCTTAAAGTCACGCAGTTAAGTGGCAAAGCTGGGATTAGATGGAGGCTGCCAAATACTAACATCTGAGATTCTTTCACTCCTCGGATGCCTCCAAATGCCAGAAAGATATGGATTTGGTGGCTTTTAAACTGATCTTTCCTTTCTACAAGTGCCATAGCTTCCCTGGCCTGTCCTATATCCAGCCATGCCTCCATTTTTCACCATACACTGAAGATCCTTTGTGGGGACAGAGCCCCAGAAAGTAGTTTACAGGCTCTCGGCCTCATGTGGAAAGGCGCTGGCTCGGGTAGTGGATGGCTGTCAGCTGTGGCTGATTGGCCTTCGGTTGTGGCCCTTTAGCCGATTGGCTGCTAGTATAACTGCTGCAGCTACTGAGGAGAGCCGAGGAGAGCGGAAGAGAGTAGAGGAACAGAGTCGAGGAGAGTGGAGGAGAGAGGAGAGTCGTCGGTCGGTTGGCGGAAAGGCTGACGGTAGGTTGCGCGTCTGGTGGGCCTAGCCTCCAGTGAGACCATAGTGGTATGAGTCCCCTACCTATGGCTCCGTGGGTGTTCCTTTTTGGCCTTACCATATCCTGCGTTCTTATGTGGGGAGCGGGACCAGAGACCCCGCAGGCCGCCCCGCACGACAAATGGTGCAGCGAGCAGGGTCTCCCGCACGACATCCATCCACTCAGCTTTATACTAGACGTGAGAGCTTTCCTCAGGCAGGTACCCCTATTTCCCCAGGAAAGTGGGCACCTTCACTTGGAGGTCCCTTAAGTATAGAGAGTTAGTATTTACTACTTCCCCAAATCTGTTTGTCTTCTGAAATTTTCTCATCTGTGTTAATGGCCACTCCAGTAGCCTAAGCCAGAAACCCGGGACTTTTTTCCACTTCTTTGATGCACACATCTAACTCATTTCTAAGTCATACTGAATTTACACCCAAACTCTCTCAAATCTGTCTCTTCCTTTCCATCGAGTTAGCACTGCTTTAGTTCAGTCCCTCATCAATTCTGCCCAGACTCTGGTTTTTCTTCTCCCAGACTCTTGCTGTTCCAACATATCCTCCACTCTCACTGCTGCTGGGACATTCATCAAAATGGCCAATCTAAAGCTCTTGGATGGCTGGGAGGGCTGAACTGTGTAAGAAATACTGGTGGATAAGCTCCTGGAATTATGGGAGTAAATATGGTAAGAAGGTATTCACATTACTAAAATTATACAAAGATAGTCTCAGATTTCTAAGCTGCCTAAGAATATCAAATACTGAAAGAAGAGTTTGGGTAAATGAAAATGGTTGGTGATTGGGGGAGAGGGGAACTCTCTGTATTATCTACTTAATTCTTCTCTAAACATGCTCTAAAAAATAAAATCTATTAATTAAAAATAAAATAAACAAGTATTGAGAATGGATTGTCATCATTAAGAATAGTGACAAAAATAATATAAATAAAATTAAGCATAACTAATTTTAGATATTACAGCTGGTCTGCATCTATGTTTAAGGTTAAGAGGACTGAAAGGAAGCCTATTTGCTCAATCATATTAAAACCTAACTTGCTGATATGCTGCCTTGCTCTAAATTGCGAGTTTCATAAGCACTAAAAATTGGCTGACCTACTTCACCATAGTAATTGAAAGGGATTATTACTGACAATTAGCAAGCAAGCAATAGTAATAGATAATTTACTTTCTAAATATTTTGCAAGCAAGCACTTAAAAAAAAAAACGCAAACATATTACACAGTTGTTCTTGGCAAATTACAATGCATCTTCTATTTCTTGACAAATAATTCATACTGCAATATTTTTTACAGCCCGTAATTCTAATGTGGCTGTTACATTCATGATGTCTACAGAAACTTTATTGAGATAAGTATTCGGTATAATGCACGGAGACTTAGCCACACAACCCTCATTATAGCTGATAGTTTCACAATAGTGGCCAGGGCAAAGCTCAGAGAAGAGGTCTTTTACAGCTGGATTTTGCTCTTGGAGGAAAAGGGGGTCGTTTTCAATGTAAATGTTAAAACTCTTCCAGTCTCAGATATTCTATTATACCCTTTGCAAGATGTAAGTTTTCTTTATTAACCTAGTGAAAAATACAGTGAAGTTATAGATATCTGGCGGCATATCTTTCTCTTCTCACATAATGGAACACAAATTATTATATCTTTAACAGAGGCTAAGTAAGGTGAAGAGTGGAAGGCTCTCATGATGCCGGATGTATTATTAGATAATGTTTTGATTTATTTTTAGGGAAATATATATTGAGTTTAAATTAATCCATGCTCATTGTGATATATGTCTGGTCCATATACTATTGTTTAGCACTCAATTATTCTAACTGTAAGCTTGTAATAACAGTTTCCATGACTGCTTTTGTTTTCTATAAGGTTAAATTTAATGCTAGATACATATTAGGTACTCCAAAAATACTTGATGGAATTTACTTCTCTTTGAGTTTTCCTGCAAAGGTCCTGCATTAATTGGTTTCCCAGTGTCAATGAAGCACGTTCTTTCTTTATCCTCAGAAAAATATGCTCTTTTTTTTATATAGACAAGATAAAGGAAATCACAGTATGTGTAAATCAAAAATCCTGGAAGCAATATGCTGTCTTTCAGTCTAAATGAAAAAGCCTGCAGTATGCTAAGATTTTTTTTTTCTATGCTAAGGTTATTAATATAATTCCTTTTTCTTGGAATAGCACTCAAAAACTGTTTGCTGTGTGACTGAAGGAAAGACTGTCCTTCTCTCTACATTCTCCTCCCAAGATCCAATATGTTCTTTAGAGTTTACCCCAACTGCTATGACTTAGGTCATAAACCACCACATACTGTAGTTATATTTTGTGCATGTTCTTCATCCTCTAGGTCCAGCTTTCTGTTTAGTGAGTGTTCAGTAAATATATAATGAATTAATGACCAGGCTAACAGTAATGTATTTGTCCTCTCAATAGCATTTAGCACTACTGACACTCTGTTCTTCTTGAAATAAACTGTGGCTTTGACTGATTTTACTCCTGTCTTCTAGCCATTCCTTCATGGACTCCTATAACAATTTGTCCTGGATCCTCTTCTCTTTCTATCTCCTTGGTTAACATCATCCATCGTTTTAGGTTTAAATATTATCTTAATGTTGAAAACTCCCCAAATTATTTTTCTTTCTCACACCAGCCTTCATTCTTCCAATCTTCTGAGCTCTAAACTCATTCATATATATATATATATTTTTTTCTTTTCCACACACTCACATATGTTTATATACATATATATGTATATATGTATATGGATCTATACATATATACAATGGGTATTAATCTGCTCAGGCTGCCATAATAAAATACCACAGGTGGGGTGGCTTAAGCTAGAGGAATTTATATCTCACACAAATTCTGGAGGCTGGGAAGTCCAAGATCAAGGTGCTGGTTGATTTAATACCCTTAAGGAGGGTTTTTTTGCTGGCTTGCAAATGGCTACCTTCTCACTGTGTCCTCACATGGCCGGGGAAGGGGGTGGAAAGAAAGTAAGAGGAAGCAAACTCTCTGGTGTCACTTCTTATAATGCACTAATCTCATCACAAGGGCCTTACCCTCATCACCTCATCTAAACCTAATTACCTCCTAAAGGCCCCACCTCCAAATACCGTGACATTGGGAGTTAGGGCTTCAACATACAATTTTGGAGGGGAATAATTCAGTCTATAGGAGGAACACCAAGTAACCATTCCATGGATATAGCAATGAACAAAACTAATAAGAGAGTCTTTCTTATGGAACTTATATTCTTTGAGGAAAGCAAACAGTAAATCAGTAAAAACAAACTAAGTGAGATAATTTCAGATAGCAATAAATTCTATGAGGAAAAGAAGCAGGGTAATGTGACAGAATAAAACCAGGATGGGGTCAGGAGTTTGAAGAGAATGAGAAGCAGGGCTCAGAAATAGTCTTTCCAGGGAGGTGAGCATATGATCCCCAGATATGAATAATGAGAAGGAAGAAGTTAAGGTCTAGGCCAAGAGTTTTCTAGGTACAACAACCTTGAGCTTGTCTAATTTAAGAAACAGAAATGATTTTATAACCAAGGCTATAATTGGAATCTCTAATTGGCTATCTCAAAGATATCTCATAAATATAATCTTACAATCAGATTCTAGATCACCTCCCGGAAATGTGTCTCTCTCCTACCTTAGTAAGTAGTTCTACCATGAGCTTAGTTGATTAAGCAAGGCACCAAGCAATTATTTCTGCTCTCTCTCTCTCTCTCTCTCTCTCTCTCTCTCTCTCTCTCTGTATATATATGTTGTTGTTTTTTTTAATCTCAACATGCAATTATTCTCCAAGACCTGTCTGCAAAACACATCTGTCCACTTTTCCCCCCTTCAGTGACACCAGTACAAATCACCATGATTTCTCCACAGGAACTAATGCAATTACCTACTAATCATTCTCATTGTTTCCACTCTTGGCCTTCTTTAAGCATTTCACACAAGACTAAGGAGGTGATCATTTTAAAGTATAAATTTTTGGGTGATGCTACAGTAATCATGACAGAGAAATACTGGCATTAAAATAGACATACAGATGAGTGGAGTTGAATTGAGAGTCCAGAAATAAACTGGCAGAATTGTTAATAATTGTTGAAGATGGGTAATAGGTACATAGTTGTAAATTATACTATTCTGTTTTCCTTGTATGTATTTAAATGTTTTCCATAATAATTATATATATATATATATATATATATATATATATATATATATATATATATATATATGTTTTAGCCTAGCACTGTTCTAAAACTTTCCTATCATGGCCTACAGGGCCCTGTCCAATTTATCTCCCATCTATCTCTCCCGTGGTATCTTGTGCCCCTCTCCCACAGGTTTGTTCTGCCCTGTCAGTCTGGTCTTCTTTTTCTTCCTCTTTGCTGACTCAGGAACACTCATCCTTGCATACTTTCCGTAGTTCTCTCTTCATATTTTGAGCCTCAGCCTAAATAACTTCCTCAATGAGGCATTTTGTTATCATCAAACTGTCTCATGGCTCGTGTTTTTTGTTTGTGTGTGTGTGTTTCATAGAACATATAGTCCCATGCAATTTGATATTGTTTATGTTTTTGTTTTCTCTCACTAGGCGCTAAACTCCATGAAGGTAGGGAGGTATTCTATTTTGTTCTGTGGATATGTTCTGTCTAGACTTCTGCCTATGGCATATTAGTAAAACAATAAATATTTGCACACAGAACTAAAGAATCAATACAGTTGCAGACTCTTCACATTATGTAGATTTTTAGAACTAGAATAGACTAGGAACAAGCTAAAACTTCTAAATGTATTTTCTCATTTTTTAATGTTTTAGTAAAACTTTCTTCATCAGCAATTTTCTATATAAAGATTCATTTCTCAGTTTTTTAATGGTAATTTGAAACATTTTAGAGACAGTTGAAGTTTCATAGAAATCTTCAGCTGTATTACCAACAATCTTTTTTTTGATAACTAGAGAAAAATTTTTTAAATATAACATAGCTATTGTTTTGTAGCTTAAATAACTCAAGTGAAGAAATATGAACACAGTTCCTGGCATTTAAAATCTATCAATAGGGGAGGGACAATGAGATATCACCTCACACCTACTAGAATGGCTATCATCAACAAGACAAGTGTTGGAAAGGCTGTGGAGAAAATTGAACCTTCATACACTACTGCTGGGAATGTAAATTGGTACAGTCACTATGGCAAACAGTATGGAGGTTCCTCAAAAAATTAAGAATAGAATTACCATACCAGCAATCCCTCTTCTGGTTATCTACCCCAAAAAATCGGAAAACATTTGTCCATAAAGATATATGTACCCCTATGTTCATTGCAGCATTATTCACAGTGGCCAAGACATAGAAACAACTGAAGCATCCTTCAATAGAAGATTGGATAAAAAAGATGTGGCATATATACACAATGGAATATTACTCAACCATAAGAAAAATGAAATACTGCCATTTTCAACAACAGGGGTGGATCTTGAAATTATCATGCTAAGGGAAAAATGGAAGCCAGAAAAACTCAAGAACCATATGACTTTACTCGTATGTGGGATCTAAAACTGAAAGCAACAAAGGAACAACACAAACAAACAAAAACAAACAAACGAAAACTCATAGACACACATAACAGTTTAGTAGTTAAAAGAGGGGTAGGGGTCAGGGGGGATGGTACAAGAGGGAAAAGGGGGTCAAATATATGGTGATGGAAAGAGAACTGACTCTGGGTGGTGAACACACAAAGTGATATATAGATGATATATTACAGAATTTTACACCTGAAACTTACATAATTGTACTAACCAATGTTACCCCCAATAAATTTAATAAAGAAATTTTTTAAATGTGGGGAAAAAAATCTGTCAATAGGTAAATAAGGCAAAAAAATAAGTAGTGAATCTTGCTTTCATTTTTGATTGCCAAGAGTAAAATTAGGACTGTTAAGAAGTTTGAACAAAATGCTGGAGTTTTGCTAATAAAAAGACCAATCTAGTACGTAGTTTTAAAATATGATTAAAACAATGAATACATTAAAAGATATCTGTTAAATACCAAAGTGCTACATTATCAACTACCAGTGAAAGCTATGAACATTAATTTTGAATGCTTTCAATTTTTATAAGAGTGAAAATTAAATGGTTTATGCTTTGGTAAACGATAATCTTTAATTTTCTTAACTAAAAGAGACATTTTACCTAACAATATTGAAATGTTTTATATGTATATATGTGTATATATACATATATATACACAAAGTATATGAAATTTGTCATGAACAATATGAAATGTTTTATATATGTGTATATAAAGCATATATATATATATATACATATATATTATATATAATATATATACACATACACACATATATACATATACAGAAATACTGGTATTAAAATAGACATATAGTTGAGTGTCTATATGTGTGTATGTGTATATGTGTGTATGTGTATATATATGTATATATACATTATATATATACACACACACATATATATACATATATACTTTATATGAGGTAACTATATTATTCCAGTCTTTATTGTACACACAAATCACCAAGAGATCTTATAAAATACAGATACTGACTCAGTTGATCTTGGCTATGTCCTCAAAGTGCACTTTTACTAAGTTCCCAGGAATGTCAATGCCGTTGGTCTAGGGACCACACTTCGAGTAGTAATGCTTTATGCATTACTGAACTTTGCTCGTAGAAGGAAGTTCCATTACTAGAAGTTGTAACTAGAAGGTACTTTGGAGATCTTAAGCACTTCAAAAGATGAACATCTACCATGTAGGGCAGATGCTTCTTCTTTTTTAAAGATCTCTAAGGATATACCCAACCACTTAATTTGTATCTCATTTTAATGTTTATTCACTCTGGCCCTCAAGGAACACGTATTCTGGTAAAGGTGCAAATATATAGACACATGAACCATTTAAAACTAACACAAGACAACAGATGATCAAAGGCTAGCTGCCGTCCTTGGACTTTGATTCAAATATATCTTTATGTTGTTGTTTTCTAAACTTTAACTGTTCTGTTCACATCATTGTATATATAATAATATGCTACACCAAATTATCTTTTGTATCATAAAAATATAAGTTAAGAAACATCATGTTTTACATAGGTAGTCTGATAGAAATTCAGAGAAAGGGAAAAATCTAGCAGTCACTTGGCATTATCCTAGAAGGTTTCTTCTAGAGGTGGTTTTTAAGCTGGCTCTTCAGTGCCAAGTAGGAGTGAAGTATAGGAAGGTTAGATTAATAAGGTGTGTCAGGTCAAGAATGAGTGACACCATTTGACTAGAGCAAGGGTTCATTAGAAGATTATAAGAAATGAAACAGTAAAATTGGAGTTAGGCAATGGAGAGCTTTACAGAGTAAGAGTCAAGGATTTGGCTACTCTTCCAAAGACAGTGAGAAGCACTGAAGGTGTTTTGTGGGAGAAGGGCAGATGAAAGACAGTCTTTTGGCTGGTGGAAGCCAGAGGGTGCTGAAGGCAGATAGCCCATCAGCCTCACCCAATAATCCAGGGGGTGCTGGCATGGAAGTGTGGGGAGAAGTGGATTTGCAGAAGGTGCATTGGACAAGAAAATCTGAATTTGGTCCAAAATAAATGTTTCCAGTTTTAACTTAAATTGATCACTCTTGTTAGATTTCTGTGCACATAGGAGAAAATAATTAGACTATTTGGATAAAACAAAACCTCAAAATGTTTATATGCAAGAAAAGAATGACTATATTACCTTTTACTAGATTTTTATTAACTGTCAAAATATTTAATACTTGAACCTAAAACATACAAACACAAACATACACATAGTTACACACACAAACACACACACACGTGTACACACCATTTCAACTCATCTTATTCTCAACTAATCTCAACTTGTTCAGCCGTTCTACTTCTTTCCTTCTTGAACTGCTCTGTATATCGAAGAATCTAAACTTTTTGCCTACATTTTTCATTGGCAATTTGCTCCTTAAACATATTGCAGTCTATCCTCTATCCTGACACCAAATTGGAATTTCTCTGAAGAATCACCTTCTAATTTCAAATCAGTAACTTTAATATTTTTTATTATGAAAAATTTCAAACATACAGGCAAACTATGGTATGATGAAGTTTGTATCTCCCTCGCTTGTGTTCAATAATTATCTAGATTCTGCCACATTTACTTCATTAATTATCCTTTTACTTTTCTCGTTGCTAAATTATTCAAAAACAAATCCCAAACATCATGTCATTTTACTGCTACACATTTAGGTACATTTTCTTAAATAAATATGGACATTTTCTTCTATAATTATAATGTCATTATCACACCTAACAAAATTAACAATTATTCCTTAATATAATCTAATACCCAGTACTATAATCAAATTTCCCCCAATTATCTCAAAAATGTTTTTTAATAATTGTGTTCTTTGAATTAGGATTGAAACAAGGTCCACACATGACATTTTCTTAAAAATGTCCCTGAAGCCTCTAATCAAAAGCATTTTCCTCCTGCTTCTGCTCCTGCCTTCTCTCCCTCTCTGCCTTTGGCTTGTTAAAGAAACTGGGCCTGTTGATTTGAAGAACATCCCAAAGTCTGGATTTGTCTATTTGCTTCCTCATAGTGTCATTTGGTATGTTCTTTTCCCCCTTGTATTCGCTATACACAGAGGTTACCCCTAGATGTTTGTTTAGATTCAAGTTCAGCATTTTATAGCAAGGATAATTTATAGGTGGTGACGTGGGCTTTATATCAGGAGGCACATAATGTCTTAAGTCCCACTTTTAGTGCAGCAAAGGTTGATCTATGGGTTCAAGTGTTGACAGCCTAATCCCTCCATCAACTTTTCACCTAATGGTTCATCCATTGACGGCTTTTGTCAGAATCACTTTTTTTATTAGACAATAGTGATTTTTTTGAAAATAGTGATTTTTTTCAATTCTATCATCCATTGCAAATTCATAGAATTTACTCATAAAGAGGGACTTTTCTTCCCTCATCAATAGGGCTATGAATTAGTCTGCAAAGCCCTTTATACAGAAAAGGCAGTATAAATGCTTGCTTATTTCCTTTTAATTGCTAGACTTCACACTAAGGTGTGGGTGCTTAGTTACTTTTAGTGGTATCTGATGAGATGTCCCCAACTTCTCACCTTGGAGTACTCTATCCCCACCACTCTCTTTTTTAAAAGATAATTTTGAATTCATAAGACAGAGGTCCTTCATGTTGACCATTGGGTCCATTTGAAACATCGTGGGATTTGATGGAGAGCTTAGTTTCTAATCCACCAAGACATCCCAGGCCTATATTGTATAATTCCTGTCAATGATCTGGAATTAGTTTTTGTTTTTGTTTTTCCATGAAGCTCTGGTCTCTTTTAGTGGGGACTGGTTTTTAAATGACAAAAAATATGGCTCTTGTTATGCTCATTTTTCTTAGCTTATCATTACTTCTAGGCCTTTACAGTGGACAAAGCTAAAAGCAAATTTGTTTTTTAAAAAGGCAAGTAGGTTAAATGAATTCATGTCACTCTTCTAATTCAAATGTAAATAGAAATTTAAAAAAATAAACTTCTTTGATTTTTATACTTATATCTCTTTTATATTGAACATCTTGGTTCCTAACAATAGTAACACAATTATTTGCATCATCCTATTATGTGCATAAAATAATTTTAAAATAACGATACTAATATTATCACTAATAAACTACTAAATACAGATAAACATTTCTTTGCAGCTCTATTTGTCTTAGGATAAATTTCACCAGCGACATACTCTTTTTATAAAGTGACTTGAAATATGTATTTTCTTTGTGTGGTTTTGTGATCAGTTGGTATGAATTTAGGATAAATACTTTTGTTGTTTTCTGTTATTTCAGTATTTCTTTATTAATTAATTTTTGAGAAGGCAAAACATTTGTTTCCAAAATCAAAATAATGTAATATAAAATGTTCAGAAAAGTCTTACCTTCATTCCTGTTTCCTCTGCCATATTTTCCCCCTTGCTTCTAGAAGGTAAACATTTTTAAAATAACATTTGATTTATCCTTTCTGGGTTTATTTTTGCCAGAGTAGCAGGATAGTTTTAACAATGACAGTCTCAGCACTATATATTTTTATTTTTTGTTTGTAGACATTATACTTCTGTGCCTTATTGGTTTTTATTTTTGTTTTCTTTACATTGTTAATTATATATGTCCAGGTTTTGTGTTAAAATTGTCATATTACCCTGGTCATTTTAAATATTACTTTTTATTTAAAAGTGCAAGAGACCCTTAAAAATACAGCAAATTTAAAAAGCATTGTTCCTAACTGAATAGAATGAAATCTAAGACCTATTCTCTGAGGATTTATTAGTTACAATAAACCACTCACTCTTTTAGGTAAGACAATATAGCAGAAAAAAAACAAAAACCCACAAACAAACCTACAAAATCCTAGTCATCTGGGAGCTCATATTTTAGTTGGGATACGCAAACAGACAGGAACATAAATAAATATATAAAACAAATATGTAATATACTAGGTGTATCAGTTTCCTATGACTGCCATAACAAAGTACCAGAAATTGAGTGGCTTTAAACAACAGACATTTATTCTCTCACAGTTATAAAAGTTAGATGTCCAAGATCAAGGTGTTGGCCAGGACATACTTTTTCTAAAGTCTCTAGGGGAGGATTCTTTTTTGGCTCTTCCTGCTTCTGGTAGTGCCAGGAGTTTTTTGGCTTGTGGCAAATAACACCAATTTCTGAGTTTATGGCATTCTCCCTATTGTCTCTGTAGGTCTTCACATGGCCATTTTCATATAAGGAAACCAATCATAATAGATTAAGAGTCCACTCTACTCCAGCATGATCTCATCTAAACTAATTACATCTGCAATAATGCTATTTCCAAATAAGGTCACATTCTGAGGTACTGGGAGTTAGAACTTTGAAATGTCTTTTTGGGGACCACAGTTCAACCCCTAACATTAGGTATTGGCAAGTATTCCAAAGAAAAATAAAGCAGATCAAAGGAGACAGAGTTGATGGTAGCTTGTATGATGGTAGTAGTATTGGAGGAAGATGAGATGTAATTAGATCCTGGACATATTTTTTAAGATACATTTTTTCAGGAATCATTAATAAATAGGATGTGTTATCAAGAATATTTCAAGTTACTTAGTCTGAGCAACTGTAAGAATAGAGGTACCATATACTGAGACAAGAAGAGAGGCAGAAATTTTGAGACAGTCATCAAGATTTGGGGTTTTGATTAATTTTATGATGGCTGCTATATACACGAATGGAAATGGCGAATAAATAGCTGGACATACAAATCTAGAGCCCAGAGGAGAGGCCTGAACTGGAAATAAACATTTGGAAGTCATCAATGATCGATGGTATCAAAAGCCACTAGAATGAATGAGATCACATAGAAAATGAGTGCAGACTTGGCTGTGAGTAACACTGAAATTTTGAGATTGGAAAAACAAAGATGCACCAGCATAGGAAACTGAGGAGTGGCTTGTGAGGTTGGAACAGCATCAAGGCACCATTCTTCTGAATCTCAAGAGTAAGTATTTCAAGAATAATTCTCTATGTCAATGGATGCTGATAGACCAAATAAAATGAGGATGGGAATTAACCATTGGATGTGTCAATGTGAGGGTCCTTTGTGACTTTGACAAGAGATGATGACAAAAGTAATAGGACAAAAACATAACTACGGTATGTTCACAGGGAATAGAAAAAGAAAAATTGGACACAGTGAGTATAGATGAGTCTCATAAGGTGAAATTTTTCTAAGAAAGGAGGCAGAGAAAGAGAAAGGTAGATGAAATGAGAGTTGGATTCAAAGAATTGCTTCCTTGATGACTTGTGGAGAAGGAAAAATTGATGATAAAGAAGACAGAGGGAACAATTGCATATGCAATTGCATAGGTATGAGGGGGTGGGATCTAGGAAGGTATTGACCTTAGTTAGATAGGAGATATAACTCCCATTACAATTCATCTCTAGGAATAGCAGGGGAAAGAGAATATAAGTGTGGATTTAGATATAGGTAAGTTTGCTGTTTTGGTCATGGATGCCTGTAAATTGCTTCTGTTTTCTCAGAGAAATAAAAATCAGAATCATCAACTGAACAAGGGAGTCCTCCAAATTAAGGCCAAGATGAAGACTTCAAGATACACAATTACGCACTTTATAATAGTACAATGAAGATTTACTTTTATCACTTATTTTCTATACCCATCAGGCACAAATCTGTATTACAATATTTTTAAAGACTTGGATGTTTTGCTATGAAAGTTTATTTCTGAGTTTCTTTAAAGAAACAAGAAAAGCATTATAACGGAGATTATTTACTTCATCATATAAAATTTAAATGTTGCTTTTGGGGATTTAAAAAGAAAAATGCTCATCATAGCTATGATGTTCTATATGCCAAACTTTTTATAAAACTTTGATAATGCCTGCAACCATAAAAATGATCTATTTCAAAATAAGAGTTTCATTCATTTGTACTCATCTGCATAGAAATTAGTAAAGTAACTGAATAAAGCAGAAAAAAGAAAGTATGGGAAATATTTTATTTCACTTACTAAATTAGTTAATAGAAGTAACCAATGAAAATTATCTAAACAAAAATTTCCTTTAAGGTAGTATTCGTAAGACATCCTGTTAGTAGATTAAGAGATCAACTCTTGTAACATTCAAAAGATACAGTGTTTGTTTTATTATTTTCTGTGACAAGTATACAAGTCTAAAACTTAACAAAGCAAAGCTCTTGACAAAAGCATACAAGCTTTAATGCTCTTGGATAAAGCATTTGCAACAAAATTTTCAAAGGACAGTTTATGTTTAAAATTAACTTTTAAACGTATGCATCTCTGTCTTTATTGACATGTGTCAGTCAAATCCCTGTTGATGGCCTCCTGTGTCCATACTAAATTTGTGTGCGTGTGTGTACATGCGCGTGCATGTGCGCACGTGCACAAAAAGTGGTAGGAAAGTAGAAAGCAAACCGTTTATTGTTTGGGAAAAGAAAAAAAATATGGTGCTAGCTTTGAAGAGTTTAGAGTCTGGTTGAGGAGATCATATACATAGAGGAAAATGATGCACATATGTTATGTAAATAAATGACTTAAAACATATACAAGAGCAAATAAGCACAGCAAAGTGAGCTCATAGTACCTGCCACTGGAGTAAAAACTGTTGAATGCCAATGGAGGAGAGTATACAGAATGTAATTGTTATAATGTCCTGGGTATGGCTCTTTTGGCAGCATTTAAAACTTCTGACCACTCTCTCTTTGGCATTGTTCTTTTTCTTAGATTTTGTGATGCTATTTTTTCCTAAATGTCATGCTTCCTCTCTTTCCACCTTTGCATGCTTCTTTTGCCAGCTCACCTTACTCTCAGGAAACAATCAGACTCAGTTATTGAGTCTCTTCTTTGGCAACAACAATAGATAACCAACCGGCACTGCTGTATCAATCACTGTTTAAACACATTTTGTTATTTAACCCTCCCAATATCCCATGAGATAGAGATTATTATTACTGTTACCTGACAATGAGAACATTGAAATCACATTACCTGTCCACATAATTTGTCCAATACTTTTTCAATGTTTCTGTGTTCCAGTTTGAGCATAAAGTCTATTTCTTATTCTTAAAATATAACATTCTTAAAATAAAAAAAGTAATTCCCGAGTGTGTTTGTTAGTCAGTGTTCTCTAGAGATATAGAACCAACAGGATATACATATAAAGAGATTTACTCTAAGGAATCGGTTCATGTAATAATGGACACTAAGTCTCAAGATCTGTAGTGTACAAGCTGGAGACTCAGGAGAGATGACCGTCTAGTTCCAGTTCAAGACCGAAGGCATCAGAAATAGGAGAGCCAATGGTTTAAGTTCAAGTCTGTGTCTGAGACTGATGGCAGGAGACCAAAGTCCCAGCTCAAACACCTTCAGGTGGAAAGAGCAAATTGTCCTTTATTCAGTTCTTGTTCTATTCAGGTTTTAAAGGAATTGGATGAGGCCCACCCCTTTAGGAAAGGGCAATCTATTTTACTCAGTCTCCTGATTCAAATGTTAATCTCACACAGAAATACCCTCACAGACACACCCAGGATAAATAATGTTTAACTTGTCTGGGGAAGAACAAAGTTTATTCTACCCTCAAGGTTCTTCTGACTGGCCTAATCATCAAATAGACATGAGACAGATCAGCAAGAGAAAACAACCAAATTTAAGACCTATGTATGAGAACCCTGCAGACATGTGAGAGTTAGAGACCCCACATGCACAAGAGTTAGAAAGGGGGATTGAGGTATATGTGACATTCTGAGCTAGGAAATGAGGTAATGTACCTTGAGGGCTTCCAAGGGCCACTGCAGGATGATAAGAACAGACATTTTGTAAATAGAAGTTTGCCCTAACCTATAGAGAGGTCAAAATAAGTTATTTCTTATAATCCCTTATGGACAAGGCACCCTAGTTCAAAATCTTGTAGGTAGTTAACGGAAGGGGCAGAAGTTTCTTTTGAGCTTGAGGCTAAAGTTGCCTTTAGCTCAAAGTAATCTGCATACCACTGAGGCACATCTTTGGGTGGCTCATTCTGAACCCCCACAACTAAATATCTGGGCAACCGTTGGCCCAGTCAACACACAAAATTAGCCATGGCATGTCAAAAAATACTTTAAAACAATTCAAAAATGTGAATTGGTATTTCATTTTCTCCTATCATTTTAGCCATTCACTCTGTTCCTGTTCCACTGATCTTTCTGCACTTTACACGCCAAGCGTTAACCCAAATTGGAAGTTTTGCCTAGGTTGCTTTCTCTGTCCAGAATAATTATTCTTTGTCATCATCTAAATTTTAACTCAAAAATCTCTTCCCACAAGTAACACAACCGAATCACCCTATCCAAGGTAGCACTCGACCTGACCTCCCAATCTTAACCTGCGAAGCTCCCAGTCATTCTTTATTTTGCTATCCTGTTCTAGTTTCTTTATGGAGTTTATTATCTGAAATTAGCTTATTTAAAAATTTTTTTATTTAGTTTTTGTATTTATCTTTCTCTTCAACAAGGATGTAAGCACCACAAAAGTAAGGGTTGAGTCTATCCTGTTTATCACTTTTATCTCCAGAACCCAGACATGTACCTGGCACAGAGGAAATTCCTTTTTTTTTTTTTTCTTTTTTATTGGGGAATATTGGGGAACAGTGTGTTTTTCCAGGACCCATCAGCTCCAAGTCAAGTCATTGTTTTCAATCTAGTTGTGAAAGGTGCAGCTTGGCTCCAGGTCAAGACGCTGTTTTTTTTTGTTTGTTTGTTTTTTTCCAATTTAGTTGTGGAGGGTGTAGCTCAGTGGTTCACATGGGAATCGAAACTATAACCTTGGTGTTATGAGCACTGCGCTCCAACCACTGAACCAACCAACCGCCCTGGAAAGTCTTAATAAATATCGAATGAGTAAATGAAGGGATGATATTATATTAATAGTTCCTAGCATCGTCAGACTTACACCCTCCAAGTTTCAAGTCCCAAGGAAAGAGATCTCTTTCCTAACTGATCTAGTATAAAAGAATAGAGAGTAAGTCTAGTAGTTGCACTTGGATCATTCAACTATCCTGAATCAGTTGTTGTGGTCAGCAGATAGGATAATTTTCCTAAAACACATTATTTCCCTGCTCAACATCCTTTAATGTTTTCCTTTTGCTTCCTGAATAGCTTACAAGATTTAAATTGGTACTCAAAGCCCTAGATTATCAACAATTAATATCATATCATCTCTTAAAACCATCTCCCCTGAGTTCTCTAACCTTCAGCCAAACTGCATCAGTCACTAAGTTCTAAACTTCTTAGCTTTCTTACTCCTTTATGTTTTTTATTTCTGCTTCTTAAAATTGGGACACTCTCCTTTGTTTCAAATTATTTCCCATCATTGAAGATTAAGTTCCAATATCACCTCTTCCATTGAGGCCTCTCTGAACACTGTGAGCCAGGTTTATTTTTCTCATCTGGATGCTGGTGGTCCTTGCTTTCTGCCCCTTTATTAGAACTTGGACACATACCGTTTTATATTAAAATTATTTTAGCACAGACATCCTTTTCCATTATGGGCATACTGAGCATACTGAGGCTAAGCATACTGAGAACAGAGTGAGGCAGACTGGTGTAGTTGAAATACCACGAACTTTGATATAGCAGATTTACTTAATCACTTGGAAAAAAATCTAAAACACCCTAGGAATGGGGAATAACAAAACTATTGCTTCTAATAGGCTTCCTGTTGTTTGCTAGAATGCCTGTTAAATGTTAGTTTGCTTCCTTTACTCCATATTTATCTTCATACTTTTATAGTGTTTATTGTCATAGACATTTGGCAAATTTTTGCAGAATACATTGCATGAAAAACTTATCTTCATAATTCCAATCTCTCACATAGGCCTCATTCCTGTGTTTTAACTTCTGTGTGTGTGTCCTGCTGTTATCTCTAACTCACTACATCCCAGACAGGACTCCATATTGTCTTGGAATCCCCTTTCAACTTCCTTATTTTTGTCACTGGCATAACTACTCTCTTTTTCTCCATACATTTGAGTCACTTTGTCTTTATCTTCTTTATCTACTAAATCTTTGTCTCCTGCTTACCTTTTAAAATATCTCTAGCATCAGTCTCTGTCTTTTCACTTACTACCATCATTCTAGTTCAGTCCTTTAGTAGAACTGGCTCAATCACTGTATGGATTCCCATGAAATATTAGGGCACGCCTGTACATTAGTACTAGTTAGATTAAAGGACGGATGGGTGGATGGATGGATGGATGCTGGCTGGCTGGCTGGGTAGCTGAATAAACAACCGACCTAAACCCGGGTCTTTTGCATTAATTTCCAAAACTGCATTTGACAATAGAGTGTTTTCAGCTATTTCCAAAAATGCAAGTATATATCATAAGCCCTTATAGGAAAGATAAAGTTTGCAGGTAATTAATTGTGTTTGGAAGAGTGTTAAGAGCAAATTGATAATGCTAGAATATTTTAATTCCAATTTAGGGATTGCCTCTTGAAAAAGCTTGTCATCAGGTGCTGGCAATCTATAAGGGAAGTATGAAGACGGAGATCAACAGTGAGACCTGGCCTTCAAAAGGGATGAGGAATTGAACAAATTTCATATTAAAAATCAGCAGAAATTATGTAGCACCTGAATTCAAGACCAAAAAACAAAATCTTTTTTTTTTTTCCAAATTCGGATTGCTACAACACAATGGAAATAAGGAGAAATTTGTTTGGAATGCAGGAGATCCTCTGCAGGAATTCCTATGCTCTGCGATTAAAATAAATGAAAAACTGCCACAATCCAATTCAGGCAAGATTGATAACATCCCAGATCCTTCTGGAATAAAGGTTTGGCTCACCCACCAGGCAGGGAACCATGACCAGCTAAGCTGCTTGGCTGAAAGCAAAAGGATTATGGACTTGGTAGAGAAAAAAAACGTGGTCATACATACTAGCTATAACCAAGTGACAAGTTGCAGATTTGAGACCAGTAATATTTCTTGCATGTTTTGATGTAAATATATGTGTATTTATATAGGCCAGCTCTCCTTCCTTTCCCTCTTTTATCCCTTCATAATCTAATATAAGGCATTAATAGTAGTTGGCTTTTTATCTCAATATATAAGTTACAGCATAACAAAAAAAAAGGGTATGAATTAGCTAGAATAGCTAAACACTTTTTCAGTAAAAGGCCTAGTAAATAATTTAGATTTTATTAGGCTTTGTGGGTCATACAGTCTTTGTTGTCTGTTCTCTTTTCTGCAACACTTTATTTAAAAACATTACTATAAAATACATGTTATTTTACTTCATTTATTATTTAACTTTATATTCATATTATTATAAAATTATTATAAAATATTATGATGCAAAATTCTTTACTAGCAGGCTATACAAAAACAGGTTAAGAGATACATTTATCCAATAAATTTCCCAAGCCCTGCACTAGAAATACCTAAACAACATCCGCAGACAAAGCGAGGAATTTTTTATTGTTTTCTGGGGAAATGGTCAGCAGGTTTTTGTTGTACGCCAATAGGTGTATTATGTTAGGCGTAACTTCGTTATTGCTTTTATTTGAAGATTAACAGTAGTTTAAGAAGATATGTCTGAGTGCCATGGTGAAAAATGGTGGACTGTAGTGGCTTTTTAATCTGTCAACTTGGATAGACTGAATTACATTTCTCAGGATTCCCTTTCCATTGTGTTGCCAGTGAGAGCTGGCTACAAGAGAGGTTCTTGTACAAGATTTGGAGGGCCGAAGCAAAGCAGCAGCCATTGTTATAAAAGCTCACACACGTTGTTGGTAATTCACTGGCTTAATCTATTGGCACGGGACAGTAACCCGGCCTGCAACTGCTGTACTTTCTCCAGGATCCTGCTTTAGCTTTTCCAGGTGGAGAAGAATTCCAGCTTCCCCTATAGACACTTCTATCATTAATATGAGAGCAACAAGAACTGACATCTTGAGCTTGTGGGTCCCAGCTTGTTTTTGTTCTCTTCTACTTTATATCTTTTCTTCTTGACTCTGCCTTTCCTGCAGACTTGAAACTCCAGCATCAGTTGCAAAGGCAAGGGCCTTACAGAGACTATCCAATCAGCTTCCACAATTGTGTAATGTCAATTTTTTAAATTACATGTATATACATAAATATACATATATGTACACTTACGTGTATTTATGTATATGTGTCTACAAACAAATAATCTCCCAATGGCTTTGCTTCTCTGACTGATACACCCTATCGTCTGGCTTTTGTACTTAGTGGTATCCTACCTTTGACAGCTGTTACTCCATTCCCATCCTAGACTGAAAGAACTAAGAAGCAATAAACCGTTGTAGATTAGAATTTTAGCTTTGGTCTGTATTCCTTGAAAACCTGAGTGCTCAATGAAAATTTGCATCTACTGTTAAGGAAATATATTGTTTACGACTTAACAAGGATTATCGAGGATACAAATTTTCCGTAGTGATAGTTTATTGCACCAAATTACTTCCTTATTATCATCCTCATACTCAGAGAGATCCCAATTACAGTATACATAGATCCCTATATACTATTTTATTAACATAACCATAATACAAATTAATTTTACTACAAACAATTATATATAAAACATGTAATTTTATTCAGCTCTTATCTTTTATTTGTTTTTATACATGTGTCTAATACTTTTACCGAAGCACTTCCTATCAAGCTGACTTTGCATCCTGCGGTCAGCTTATTCTAGTGCAAAGACGATTGCTTTCAGATGATAGACTTATATCCCATTTATTTATAGACCCACTTCTTCCTATGGAACCTCTCTCGGATTCAAATTCCTTTTGACTCCTGGTCCTGAGACGTTACGGGTTCCCATCAGTAGAAAATAAGAATATACTACCAGGTGGTGACAGAAAAGAAGGACAACATGGCCAAAGGAAAAAGATGAATCAGAGCCAAAAATGAACACTTAGGGAAAAACGTTATAGCAACAACTCCTAACATGTTTTACATTTGTTCTGTGTTAGGCAGTATGCTATGTTATTTAAAAAATATTTTCAGCTTATCAGAAAATATTTATTGAATAAGTTATTTCCTCTGTTCATCTTTTATTATGAAATATTTTATACAAGTATAATGAATAAGTACATTTTAAAGAAAAACAAAATGAACACCCATGTTTTTACCACTCAGTTTAAGAAATAAAACATTATCAAGAGCTTTAAAGTCCCCTCTTTCCCCTTCTTGATTCATCATCCTAATTTCCGTTTTGCCTACATGTAGCTACAGAACTAAATTTTATGTTTTTCATTTTCTTGTTGTTTCTTCATAGTCTGGCCTCATGTATGTGTATCCTGAAACAATATATTTCGTTTTGCTTGTTTTTATACTTTATATAGGTGAAATCCAAATTACCTATATTCTGTCATTTCCTTTTTCCATTTTACTTTATGTTTGTGAAATGAATCCATGTTCTGTGTGTGTGTGTAGTTGTGGTTAATTTATTTTCACTGTTGGGCATGCTATGGCTGTATCCCACTTTATCCATTCACCTGCCGATAGACATTTGAATTATTTACTACTGTCTTTTTCCACTACTACAATTAGTTTTACTCTGAACATTGTTGAACATATCTGCTTGTCAACATGTGTGAGTGATTTTCTTTTGCCCATGAGTATTATTGCTTGATTGATTTCCACTCTACAAGTTAATTCTATAGTTTTCCAAAGCAGTTGCACCAATATGTATACCCATGAGCACCGTTAAAATAATTCCTTCCCTTTTCTCCATACCCTTACCAGTTGTTAGCATTGTCAGACTTTTCAATTTTTGCTGATCTATTTAGTGCACACTTAGTGTTTTTCAATATGATTTTATAATTTTATTCAGAAAAGCATAAACTCCAAAAACTAAATAGGTTTTGTGGTAGGCAGAATAATTGTTCCCTCCCTTAAATGTCAACATCTTAATTCCCAGAACCTATGAATATGTTACTAAACTGGTTCTGAGACCATTTGTGGTGTGTGTGTGGAAACACACACACACACACACACACACACACACACACACACACACCACCAACACCAAGAAATACTTGGGATACCAGCTGGGTGTCCTACAATTCAACATAATTCTGACACTATCTACCCAGAAATAGCATCAGATTCCACAGGCTAAGGGTTCTATCCCACAAGACTGCCCTCTACTTCAGAGGTCAAACCCAAGTTAACACCTGTGCTTCTGACCAACCAGCTATAGATAGGAGGTTCCAAGGACGCCCTTCCTTGAACTTCAGATGCCAGTCTGAAGTCCAGGTTGTTACCTGTACTTCTGACCGGCTGGCTATAAATCAGAGGTTCCCATGACATTCTCCCCATTTGGATTCAATTAATTAGCTAGAGCAACTCAAGAACTCAGGGAAACATTTACTTATGTTTGACAGTTTATTATAAAAGGATAGAATAAAGAATACACGGGAATATCCAGAGAGAGGAGATGCATGGGGCAAGTAGGAAGGGGCACAGAGATTTCATCCCTGTTTGGGTGTGCCAATCTCCCAATACCTCCATGTATTCACCAATCTAGAAGCTCTCTGAACCCTGTCATTTGGATTTTTATGGAGGCTTTCTTATATAAGCAAAATTGATAAAATCACTGGTAATTGATTCAACTTCCAGATCATAACATCCCCCAGGAAATTAGAGGGTAAGACTAAATTCCAACCCTCTATTCAGGATTGGTTCCCCTGGCAACCAGCCCCCATCCTTAGGTGCTTTCCAAAAGTCACTTTATTAACATAAACCCAGTTATGGTGGAAATGGGTTTGTTATAAATAACAAGATACACGTTTCAGCTTTAAGGCTCCAAAGGGATTTCCAAAACTGAGGACAAGAGACCAAACTGAGGAAAATGTTATAACAAAAGAGGCTCTCATTGCTCTTATCACTCAGGAAATTCCAAGGCTCTTTTGGGAACCGTGAGCTAGGAACTGTGGATAAAGTCCAAATATATATATATATATATATATATATATATATATATATATATATATATATATATATATATATATATATGAGAAATGTATTTTAGTCACCTGAATGACCAAACATACATTTCTTATAAATCGGAATATGGCAGTTACCTTACATGACAAAAGGGATTTTGTTAAGGATTTTGAAATCGGGACACATGGAGATTATCCTGGGCCAAATCTAATCACATCAATTATTAAAAACAGAGAACCTTCCCTGGCTGAGGTCAGAGGGAAATGTGACTACAAAGGATGCTCAGGAAGATACTTTAAAAATGGAGAAAAGGGCTATGAGCCAAGGAATGTGGGCCACTGCTAAAGCTAGGAATGGCAGGGAAACAAATCCTCTCCTTAAAGCTTCTAGAAAGGAAGGCAGTCCTGATGATACCAAGATTTTAGCCCAGTGACACCTGTCTGAGGTTTCTAACCTACAGAACTGTAAAATAATAAATTTATGTTTTTAAAGCTATTATATTTATGATAATTTGTTATGGTAGCAATAGAAAACTAATACAGTATTATTGTTTTATATGATCCAAGTTTGTTCAAATTTATGTGTATATTAATCATTTTTATTGCTGACAATTCTTCTTGAATCTCAGACCGTTTTCTTGGGATTATCTTCCTTCTTTCTGAAGTAAACTTCAGAAGGTAGTTTACAGAGGGTCTGTTAATGAGATACTTAGTTTTTTGTTTACCTTTATTTTGTTGTTGTTTTTGGAAAAAAGTTCCACTAGGTATACAATTCAAGGTTGACAGTTACTTTCTCTCAATACTGTGAAGATATTCCACTGATTCTTATTTAAAAATCAGCTACCTGAATATTTGATTGTCCTTCATTAGATATTCTGTCTTTTCTCTCTGGCTACAATGAAACTTTATGTGTGTGGCTTTCTTTAGTTTCACTGTAATATATCTAAGTGTAGTTCTTTTTAATTAATCATTTTGGGGTTTGCTGTCTTCTTGACTATGAGGATTCTTGCTTCTTACACTCATCTCTTCAATTTTTTTTTCTCTATTATTGTCTTTTGCAACTTTTTCTGTTGAACTTTCTCACTCTATCTTCTATATCTCTTCATCTGACTTTGATGTTTCCTATTTCTATGTCTTTCTGAGCTTCATTCTGGATAATTCACCAACTCTGATTATTATTTAAAAGTGTATATAGTTAAATAGAGACTAATGCCAGTACAAACAGGATTTGGGTTGGGAGATCATAAGGTTAAGATTAAGAATTGAAAATTCTAGGACTCTTGACCACATAGAGGAGAAGGTTCAGTGTGGAAAATATTAACCAAGTATAGAGAACAAGAAGGTAAGTGTGTAAAAGCTCTCAAGACAACATTTAGAAAACTATTTCTGATAGGAGAATAATGGGAGATCTTATAAAAAAATGTTGTGTTCTATCTCCCACCCTGACAGTTGAGTAGAGAGAACGTATACTGAATGAATTATTCTCTGCTTGGAGCCAGAGAATAGATAGCATGAAAAAATAGGGAGGAAAGTCTTGACCCATGAATTAGGTCGCAAAATTCAAGGGCTAAATGTTAAAGAGGGAACTATGGACAAACCCAAAATATCTAGGGATAAAAGAGAGTCACTACAGAGAACTGAAGTTAGATACATTGCTGTGACAGTAAGCATGGGCATTTTCTTTACATTATAATTTGTATTGCCTAAGCAGCACAAGGGTACATCTCTTTCTAAACAGCCAATACATTACATAGAAAGCTAAAACCCCACTTACTATCTCCCTAGTAGAATGCTTTTCTTCTAGAAGAAACACTATCCAAGCTTTCTCTATTTACATAAAATGATCCCCAAATAAAACATACAGACTGTGTGTGTAGTGAGTGTATAGTTTATGTATGTGTTTTATATAAGGTTAGAAACTTTATAGGTAGGTACTAGAGACTAGAAGGCTAGAATGAAACTGATAATATTCTAATCAGGAAGTAACCAGGCCCCAACAAGGAACTGACAGAGCAAAGAAGCTGCTAAAGTTGATAAATGAGTACATGTGGAAGAAGAAAGATTTGAAAGTAAAGATAATGCCAAAGGTTTGAACTTAAACACCAGGAAAGCAGCTGGGATTCCCTTGGTGTTTAGGAAGTAGGGCAGTTGGGAAATTTTTAAATGAAACAAAGACACTCGTCTGAGGCACACTGATTTGAGGTGGAAATGACCTTGAATCTGATTAAAATCTTTAATCAAATTACAGTCTGCTGTGAAAATGCACTTATTTGACTATCTATTTAATAACAAATTCTACCTTATAGAATATTGATGGATATTTACTTCTACCCCAGCATTTGTTATTTTCTGAATCCTAAATTCATTAATTTTTTTTAAACTTTCTTTTCTTTTAAAGAACATCTTTAAAAAGTATTTGCTGTTCAATTGTAAATTGAACAGGACATTTTTTTCTTCTTTTTTTTTTCTAAGTATTCAGAGCTGTGTGACCTCGATCAAGTCACTTGCCTTTTTCTGACTTTAGTATTAGACTTCCATATCTATCAATATCATCACAGACTAGGTATCCTAACTTACCCTTCTGCTAAAAACAATTAGAAACATTGAGTAATTTTTTTCCACATCCTTAAGTGCATTGATAACTACAAGGCAAATAAAAAACTTGGTGGAGTCAGTGTCCTAGAGCTATTCCTAAGTAAGAGGGTAAGGATATGTTAGAAATAAATCACATTCTTCCTTCCCTGAACTTCCAACCCCCATCACACCCAGAATGCAAGGAAAATGGACTGCCTTAAAAAACATGATGTTTGAGGAAAGAGAAAAAACCCAAAAAACAAAAGCCTCTCTTGAAAATTGTTAAACAATTGCCTACCCTCAGGACTTCTGGGTCAATTTACATTGGATAGGTTTTCCAAAAATGTTCAAATGGATAATACTATAGTTTCAAGTGGCCTTGGACTGGTCATACCCCCAAACACCTGAGAGAAGCAAATGCAGATTCTCTTTTGAAGAATTTACCTCCATCACAGCTCTCTTAGAATTCTGTTAGATACTTTTCTACATGAGATAACAAATAGCAGAAAAAACTCTTAAGATGACAGATACATGAATTATTAATTACTAGATGAAAGAACAATATTCAATACATTATAAAAAGAAGAGAGTAGCTTGAAAATATGATCAGGGAAAAAGATAAATTAAAAATAACAAACATCTTTGAAAAAATAGAACTTTTGGAAATGAAAATTACAGTTATTAAATTAAAATTTCAGTGGATTGTATTAACTGCACAACAGAATAAATTAGAGGAACAATAAGTGACCTGGAAGAGAGAGACAAAGGTATGGAAAACATACAAAAGTGATATTAGTGATATGGAGCATAAAGTGAGACAATTTTCTTCTTAAAAAGGTGAAAAGAGGAAGGAGGTAGTAGAGGCAATATTTGAAAAAATTTCAGAACTCATAGCTAACAATAATCCATACCTTTAAGAAGTTCCAAAAATTACAAGCATTTAAAAAAAGTCCATACCTAGACAAATCATATTGAAATTGCAGAGCAGTAAATTGCAGAGATATTATCCTACAAGACTAATGTTGGAAGTAATAATAGGCCAGGAGTCAGTGAACTCTTTCTGTAAAATGACAGATAGTAAATACCTCAAGTTTTGAGAGCTGTATGGTCTCCATTGTGAATACTCAATTCTGCCATTGTAGTAAAAGCAGCCATAGAAAATTGGCAAAGAAATAAGCATGGCTGTGTTCCAATAAAACTTTATTTACAAAAAACAGATGATTCAGATTTGGTAGGCAGGCTATAGTTTGCTGACCCCTGAGTGAAACTGACACCTGATTTTTCAACAGCAAAAATGGAAAACAGAAGGGAAAAGATTATCTTTAATCAAGTGAAAGAAAAGAATTGCCAACCTACATTTCCATAGCCAGCGAAGTATCATTCAAGAGCAAGGTAAAATAAAGACATTTCCCAGAAAAACAAAACAAAACAAAAACAAAAAACTGATAGATTTTACCATTGACATATCTTCAACAAATACTATTTTAAAAGATACGACCTCAGGCAAAAATAAATAAATAAATAAATAAATAAATAAATAAATAAATAAATAAAGTGATCACGGATTTTAAAAATAAATAAATAAAGAAAGAATAATAAAAAGAATAAGTATGTGAACAAATCTAAATCAACACAAACTATATAAAACAAAATAACAACAATATAACAAGTATATTAACAAAAAAAGGTAGAGTTAAAATTCCCAACAATAGCATTTACTGTGAGAGAAGTGGCTGGAATTAAGTACACTAAGTTCTTGAATTGTTCGAGAGGAAGATAGAAATGCTGATTAACTTTAGTTTGAATTAATTATTTGTAAATTAACTGTATATATGTAAATTAAATGTACATAATTTTAATTTCCTAAAGTAAGACCTAGAAAACAGAAATAGAAAATGGAAATCCAAAATAGTAAGGGGGAAATGAAATGAGGGGGGAAAAAGGTAACAGTGTAAAGAAAGTCAAGAAAGGAGACAAAAAAAATATATGTAAAGAGATATATAGAAGGATAATATAAGATGGTATAAATAATTCTACATATAGATGTAATTAAAACTAATGTAAATATACTGAATGCTTGAAATAGAGTTTTAAAATATTAATGCTGGTTTTAGAAAAAGTCACCCGCCTACTACTTGAGGAGAGAATAGTAATTTAAGCCTAAAGCAAGCAGAAGAAAAGAAATAGTGAAAAACAGAAATCAATGAAATTAAAAAGAGTAAAACAATTGACAAAACCAAAAGCTGGTTCTTTGAAAAGATCAATAAAATTGATAAACCTCTTAAACCAGATTAAGGAAAAGGAGAAAATACACAAATTCTCAATATCAGATGAAATGGGAGTAATCACTACTGACCTTATGAACATTAAAATGATAATAAACAATATTACCAACAGCTCTATGCCCACAAATTTAATAGGTTAGATAAAATGGATCAATTCCTTAAAAGACACAAACTACCAAAATTCTCACAAAGAGAAATAAATAATCTAAATAGGCTTATATATCTATTTTAAAATTGAATCAATAATTTATAACAAAATTATGTAACCAATAAAGAGCACCAGGCCCAGATGGTTACACTGATGAACTCTACTAAACATTTAAGAAAAAATTATATTAATTCTCCACAATCTTTTCCAGAAATAGAAGCAGAGACACTTTAAAATTCATTGTATGAGGCCAGAATTAACTTAATATCAAAACCAGACAAATACAAGAAAGAAAAACTACAGACTAGTATCTGTCATGAACATATGAATAGATACAAAAATCATCAGTAAAATATTAGCAAATAGATTTCAACAATGTACAAAAAATATTATATACCATGATCAAGTGGCATTTATTCCAGGTGTGCAAGGCTAGTTCAAAATTTAAAAATCAGTCTGTGCACTTCACCACCTCAACAAGCTAAATACTATAAAAAAAAAAAAAATCACAATTATATCAATTGATTCAGAAAAGCACTAGCTTTTAATATAATCCAACACCCATGCATGATAATATCTCTCAGTAAATGAGGAATACAGGAGGACTTTCTTAACTTGATTAAGAACATGTACAGAAAACCATACAGCTAACATTATACTTCATGGGGATAAACTCATTCTTTGCTGGTGGGAATGCAAAATGGTATAGACACTTTGGAAGAGTGCTTGTCAGTTTCTTACCATGCTAAACATAATCATATCACACAATTTAGCAATTGTACTATTTACTTACTAAACTGATTTGAAAACATGTCTACACAAAAACATGTCTGCACATGAATGATTACAGCAGTTTTATTTATAATCACCAAAAGCTAGAAGCAAACCAGATAGCCTTCAATAGGTGAACAAACTGTGGTATATCCATATTATGGATTGTTACTCAATGATAAAAAAAGAAATGAGACATGGAGCCATGAAAAGACATAGATAAATCTGAAATGCACATTGCTTCCTGAAAGAAGGCAGTCTGAAATGGCTGCATACTTTACGACTCCAATTAAATGGATCCTGGAAAAGGCAAACCTTACAGGGTCAGTGGTTGCCAAGAGTTATGGGGAGAAAAAAAGTTTGAATAGGTGAAGTACAGGGCTGATATTTTAGGGCAATGAAATTATTTTGGATAATATTATAATGATAAATTCATGACACCATGCCTTTGTCAAAACCTGTAGAACTTTACAACACAAAGAGTAAATTTTAATATATGCAAAACATTTTTTAAATCTCCTAGAACATTGTGGGATCCCAGTAAGAAATGCAGAAATGTAACAAAATTATATATTTTATCACAAATGTTTAAAACAACTTCACTAAAGGGAGTATGGAAAAAAGTTGCTGACCTAAATAACTCTGGAAATGAGTGAAGTCTATAGTATATAAGATGAAAGGCAAGAGAATCTGTATATAAATATTATATTCTAGTTGATGAAGTTGTTTCCCATAGGTGTCTTGGTAAACAATTCAGACTTTGCTAAACATGTAAACTGGAACTGAACAATTAAGTAACTGGATGATAGATGGTGGGAGCCAGTTCTCACTGTTGGAGCAGGAGGTTACAAAAAGCAAGGGGCAAAAGATTAGAATGGTCTATGTGGTAATGGATTAGGGTTGGTGACATCAGTATGAACTCGTGATTAGATCGGAATATTTATAGATAGTTACATAGAGAAGTATTGTGTATATGTATACTTCCTGTGTCAACTGAGAGGGCATAGAAGTAATCATACCTCAGTGGCAATGAGCGTACCCAGCACACAGATCTTAATTTTTAATACCACTCTAATAAAAAGAACCAGGGCTTCTTGGAGAACTAGCTGATTCTACGACTGGGAAAGGAAATATACAAGATGATTCTGGAACGTCTTGTGGTGCCAGAGAACAAGGAACATCTCCTCCTCCCAAACCCTTCCCCGCCAAAACAACACACACACATATAACGACCCACCCACACACACACAATGATGGGGGTATGTCAAATGGATATAAGAACAAACTGAATGTGCTCTCAGTGGCCAAAATTGGAACAGTTTGAGCAGCAGAATAAAGCAGTATGCAAATATAATCCAAAATATTGAATAAATAAGTATTAGTTAATCGGAAAGAAAAACAAATCTTCTGAGCAAAAATAATAACAATAATAATAATAATCAAAATAATTTATGTAGATTCCCCACCTTCAAGGAGGTTGAACATGACTCCCAATTCCTTAAGAATGGGCTGCACATAGTGACTTTCTTCCAAACAATACAGCATGGAAAATTGGGGAAAAGTAACTTTATGGTAGAGAAACCTGACAAACACTCTGTCTCAACCAGGAGATCCAGTGTTAAGTCAGGTTGACAGTATGCACCCTTGATATATGTGATGAATACAGCATGGAAAATTGGGGAAAAGTAACTTTATGGTTACTTTTAAAAAGTAACTTTACCTCTGTGGTCTACCTTCCAAAATATGCAAGCCCAGTCTAATCATGAGTAAAGCATCAGTGGAATCCTGCTTGGGGAATATTCTACAGCATACCTGACCCCTACTCCTAAACTATCAAGGGCATGCAAAACAAGGTAAGTTGGAGAACCTGTCACAGCCAAGAGGAGCCTAAGGAGACATAATGCCTAAATATAATATGGTATTCTAGAGAGGATCCTGGAACAGAAAAAGAACATTAAGCAAATACTAGGGAAATCTGAATTAAGTAGGGTTTTGATTAATAATAATGTCCAATATAGGTGCATTAACAAGTCTACTATACTAATGTTAGATGCTAATAATAGGGAAAACTGGGTATTTGATATATGGGAACTCTGAATTATTTTCACTTTTTTTCCTAAATCTAAAACTGTTCTCATATAAAATGTTTATTTAAAAAATATTTTGTTAAACCAAAAGGTGAAAGGAGGAATAAAAGATGTGAAAAGTATGAGAAAGGCAAATAACAACAAAAAAGATAAAATAATTACATTAAGTCCATATGGACTAACACCCCAATTAAAAGGCAGAGATTGTCAGACTGGGTCAGAAAGCAGGACCCATTTATAGGTTCTATTAATAAAAAATGGACACATTTTAAGCATAAAGACATGAATAGATTGAAACTAAAATGATAGAAAAATATATACCATGAAATCTGTTAGCATAGGAAAGCTAGAGTGCTTATATTATTATCAAGTAAAGCATGCAACAAGACAAGGAATATTATCAAAAGTAAAGAAGGATCTAATTTAAGTGACAAAATAGTCTATTTTTCTGTTTTTTGTAATGGAAAGGTTGGACTATATGATCTCTAGAGCCCGTCCTCCGCTAAGTACTGTGACTCTATGGCTGGCCAGTGGCAAGTCTGATTTCTAAAGTGAGCATATTTTGCTATGTTTCTACAAGTCCATAAAGGGCCGTTGGATTCACATGGATAAATTCTGATGGGCTCTTTCTGAACACATTTGTCTATGTAGAAAATGACGCAGAATATTTTGCTTGAATTCAAATGATATTTGCATTAACCTTTGTAAGTGGGGAAGCATAAAGAAATAGCACAAGAGGTTTGTTGATATACCAGACCATAAGATTGTTTGCTTATGAAAGCTGTTGAACTATTTATTTGATCCACACCACACACATTTCGGAGGCATTGAACTGAAAGCGTAATAGACCCTAGGGTGTGTATGTATTCTAGAGAAAGAGAGAGAGACTTGCATTCAAATGAATGCATTTTGTTTAATGTATGTTTTAGAACCATACTTGAAAAGTACTCTATGAAATTTCAATTTGATTTTGCTGGGTCATTTTCATTTAGAACTTAGTAAAAGCTAAACTGCCTAATGAATATTTAGTATACCTTAGACAGTTCAGCATTTTCAAACCTGCATTAAATTGAAACATCAAAACAAAAATATATTATTTTTCAAATTCTTCTTGGTCTTTCCCTTTTGTGCCTCCTAAATAAAGATAGTCTAATAGCTAGAAATACTGCTGTAAAATGAAGAGGGTAATGAGTAGGAAAAGAGAGGTTAGAAAGCTGTAATCAATTGTGAGCTTCAATGCAATCATAAACCATGAGAGCTAAATAAGTCCTATCTCTACCTTTGCCCTTTTGTTGTAATAATGCACACAGAAATTTTTAAGTAATATAAGCTCGAAATAAAAAACTGCAAAGTTCAATTATCTTAGCAATGAGACATTAGGAAGGAAAAATGGATATGTTTGAATAAGTGATAAGAGTGGAAATATGACAACATAATGATATTTCAGTAACAAAATTAATTTACCTCAGCTTATATGAGACGGTACATTTTCCTATACTGATTGCTACTGATTTTTTTTTTTCTGGTTTAGTTTAGCGAATTATAAATCTTCCTTGTTGATGTCTAGTAATTATGTATTCATTTGAATTATGAAAATGATTATCATAATAGTTCAGCCTCTAGGGAGCTCTAGATTTTTTTTCCATCATTTAAACCATTTTCTCCATTTTCTTGAACTCAGAATGACATATTCATTTTTAAATTGTTACAGAAATACATGTGAGTTTATATTTAATGTGATTCTAATTTGCATTGTTGGAAAAACTAATTTCAAAGTGTGTGCATGTGCACGCATGTGTGTCCATGAGTACATGCATGTGGTTATGTGTGTGTTTGCATATGTATGAAATAACCAAGTTATTTCATTGGAATACACAGACACTGAAGAACTGAGTTATTAAGTTGAGAAACAATAGAAACAGACCAATGAAAATGAGAGCGTTTCCCCATAGGGCCATTCTTAATTTTAACCTAATGAAGGTGGATGAAAGGAACAGAAAAAAAAAAAAAAAATGGAAAAGGAACAATATATAAGCTTACTTTGTATACATATAGAAAATAGTTGGCAAATTATAAAGAACAAAAATGTTACAGAGATTCTTTTGTAGTGAAAAGCTTAAAATTGAGACATAAAACAATTTGGAAGCAAGTGGAATAATGTCATTTTCTCTTTCTTTTAGTTGTGGTTCCATAAATAGGTATTATCTCTTTGAAGTACCAAGACACCATGATAAATGTGAAGATGGCATGGTGCATATAACACTGCTCCTCAAGAGCTTTTGTTCCCTGATTTGAAGGCAGTGTGGGAGCTTGGCCATTGTGTTGTGTGGCAATCAGGAAAGGACGTTTGCATGGAAAAGCAGAGAGTGAATACTTGTATGATTTCCCAAGGCCAGCATTTCTGTGAGCTTCATTTTCATTTCCCCCAACATCATCTTATTGGTGGAGTTTATGGATGGATTCAATGCATGTAAATTTAAGATTATTTCCAGTCATGAGTTGTTTGACCCCCAGCCTTCTTCCTACCAGCTTCTTTCTTTGTGTCCAATATTAGTATAAAATCTTGTTTCTAAATATCCTTTTAAAAAGACCCCACAGTTTCAATGAAAGTAGCATCACTCATGGTACTGAAAGGGGCGGAGAATTTGGGGTAGGCGATATGGGCAGTTCAGTTGCTGCCTACCTTTCTCACTCTCTCTTATCGCGCTATCCCTGATAACGTGTGCATTCACACTGATTTCTTCTGCATTTTTCCATCCTTCCATCTTGAAGTGAAACTCTTTGCACGTTGGAGTCCCTCAAGCCTGGGAAGATAATGCTGAGCTTTATTAGTGTTAGTCTACTGTCCCAGAGTTCAGCAGCCTTTAGAAATAAATTAGGGTACGTTCAAATGCATACTCAAATTTTGCTGTGTGAACATTTCATGGCCCCTCCCTACCCCCCTAAAAAACAACGACAAAAAACTTGGTCAGGCAGGACCCAGCACCTGGCAAATTTCCCTTAGAGGATTTCTCATGAGTTCATGAACAAGTCTGCGCCTGTTGGCTGCCGCATAATTCCCACCTCTGTTTCCCGTGGTCTGCGGCCAGCAGTGACGCAGGTGCTCTGCCACTGCTTTCCCTGGAGTTCCCCACGATGCTTATTGTAAAATTTAGGTTCACAAAATGTTATTATTTTGCTTGCAATTTTTAAAATTTACATCAGTAGACTATGGGAGCATATGTTTCTGAGGTGCTAAGTTAGTTTTGTCTATCCTAAATATGAACTTCCAGATTTGGGGAAATTTCAAGCTATGCTATTGAAGGTCATATTTATATATAAAATCTTTCATTTCAGCATTGTGAAGTGTTTTTCCTTTCATGATGTTGATGCAAAAAATAAAAAAAAATAAAAACAAAACACCAGCATTGTCCATAACTCATGAAAAACACCCTAATAAAATTTGTGTTGATATTTTACTCCTCAGCCAATATAAATAGCCTTGAACATCGTGACATTTACCTGAAATAGCCATCCATTTTCCTTGAAATATAAAATGGAATCTTTTTTACATTGTTTTTATTAGAGTATAATGCTGGGCTTAGTTTCTCTTGGGAAAAAAAGGGCCAAAGTCACTTTCATTGTTAATTACCATTCAAGATAAAATTTGACTGCCAATAGCCATAGCTGGATGGGGCCTAATGTTTACAAATAAAATAATGCAGAATTATTCTAAAGTAATTTTTATTTGGCAAAAGCAATACAAGTTGTGCATTATAAATAACTATTGCTTGGTTACCTCTTTTTACCTCAGTGTACAACCGCTGGTAAAAGCCATGCATTTGGGTCTAAGTTTATAAGTTTCAAAGGTATAAGAAGAGGCAACAGGAAAAAAAAAGAGCAGAGCTGTCACTCAGGTAAGATGTCAAAGATCTTCTATTGCTTACACTTCTATTGTGAGCAAAGGGCTGCATTTTTACTCCAGTTAGTGCAGAATCTTTGATCTTTCCCAGATGTTTTCAAGGCCAGAGCCTAAACAAATGTCCCACTTCATTATTTCCCAGATTGTTACAGAGTGGTCCATTTTACCTGTTTCCTGTAAAGAACACTAGAAAATATACATAACTCATGGAACGTGTAGAATTGAGAAACTGTTCACGATTGCAATATGAACACATTATTTGCAACTTTTTCCTAGAGGAATGATTGAGATGCCCCCATCTGGTGGCTATAATCCAGTGCTCTGGAGTCACACATAAATGCTAATCCTTTCACCATGATGAAGACCAGTGCCCAAAGCAGTTTTAAAAAGCTAACTGCTTTCTAGTTTTAAAAATTTAAATATATATATATCTTTAAATATATATATATCTTTAAAAAGATATATATATATATCTACGATTGCAGTGCTACTATACTTCTACTTATTTTTATTAGCAAAGATAGATGCTGATTCTGTGACGGTCATTTTTATTGCAGAATCTCAGATCTGTGCAGGTTCTCTTCCTGACACGGGCATCCTTCTTTGTCCATTCATGCTTATCCCAATGTTGGCTTTAACGTTTGCTCTCCAGGCGCGGTGCAGGCCTTGCTTGCTCTGTGAAGTTTGTCTTACATAAAGTCATAGAACAGTAGAGCGGGTAGATCACTCTAGCTCATATTGCAGATGAGGAAACTGAGACATGAAGCTGTTAAGCAACTTGCCTGAGGTCTTCCAGCTGGTTAGTGTAAAAGTTGAGATGAAGCACGCATCTCTTACAGGGCAAGCCACTAGATTTCTCTTTGCCTTTCTTTGGATCCTTACAGTCTAGTACATTATTTAGCACTTAATTGTGTATTGCCTGGTGGCACTCCCTAAGACCTTCTTGTGTCTGACCTTGTGTTGCATGCTGACTGCCTGGTAGGTTTTCCAGAAAGACATGGTTATTGATTGGCATTGGTGTGCACTGATGTGGATCAGACCTCCTGAGTGAGCTTTCTCACAAGACCAGAACACTGAATCCCATTAAAATTTTATACTCTTACCATCAGTTTCTTGAAAATATTCCACAGACCAGTTGTAAGCATGCTTATTTTTTAAAATCAATTTATTTAAATCAAAGTTGCCAACTATTAAGACATAAAATCACTAAAAGGAAGAAAAAAAGGAGTGGAACCATATGATATCCTGCCAGGACAAAAATATCATTCTTCACCACTGGAAAAGGTAAAGAAGGAGAAACTATCTCATTGTGTTTTTCCATATTCAATGCTAAGCAATTGGCATGAAAACTGAAAAATTCAGCCAATTATCTGGATATTTTAGTTTGTCTTATAAAAAAAATAGTATATAGAAGGTATCCAGAATTCTATCATTGCTTAGTTGTCAGTCAAAAAGTCATTGTTATACATAAATATGATGTCATATCAATGCATAATAAACCTTTCTGTCAATCAAAAGTATTGTTATGTATAGACTTTGTGTCAGACATTTTAGGCTTTGCATTGAGATATGAAGTGCATGCAAATAAGGAAAATTTAAAGATGGAATGGCCACAGGCAAATATATTTTAATAGATTTAGACTTTACAGGGAAATTGACACTTGAGCAAAATCACAAAATGCAAGTGAGTAAATACAGTTTTCTAAACAAAGAAGTCAGCTTTTGAAGAAGGAAAGAGAAATATAATTTTATTATTATACAGACATATTTTTCCATTCAGACAAATCCTCTCATTAGGATTCTGTAATGAGAAAAGGAAAAATAATAAGAGATACAAGATATTAAGACAAATTTCTTATCTCATTTTCCATATTTTCTAATGTTTTTAACAGAAGCTTTAGTTTAATACAGCTAATTTCAAAGGAATTCATTATCTGCCAAGTTAATTTATATTTAGTGTTTAAAAAATATTCCCATCTGAAAATGAAAATTTTTTTGGTTCAATTTTCCTTTCTCATCACTAGCAAAAATTTCTTTTATTGAGCGAGTCTGCTGTGTGGAGCAAGATCCCTGAACAATAGGGATTATGTACCCGATTGTCTCTTGTCTTCCCCTCAGCACCTCGGTTATGGTGAGTTATCCCTGCTATGGCTACAACCAAAATCAAAAAAGACCCAAGGAGCAATGAACCACAATGGAAACTATGGACTTTGGGTGATTATGATGTGTCAGTGTAGGTTCATCAATTATAACAAATTTACCTCTCTGGTGGGGAATGTTGATAATGGGAGCAGCTATGCATGTGTGGGGAAATCTCTGTACCTTCCTCTCAGTTTTGCTGTGAACAAAAACTGCTCTAAAAAGCAAAAGTCTTTAGAAAATAAAGAATCAAGGTAAGAGGCATAGGACCAATGGCACAAACTCACATTTTTGTCTAAACCAAGTAGCACTGAAACCTCCTGTGTAGGTGCTGCTCTAAATCTGGTATGTGTGCCTTTAGGCAAGTCATTTAACCTCTCTGCCTCAGGTTCTTCATCTGTAAACATATAAAATTGAAAATAAATTCGTTCACAATAAATATATTTTGAGTACCTTCTCTTTCTAAATACTAGGATAGTACAATGAGCTAGGCTCTGTCTCAGTCTAGAAAGTCTAGGAGAGGCAGACTTTAATAAATTCCTTAGTTTCCTGTTTAATTACAAGTGGGATAAGTGCTCTGTAGAAATGCACTTGAGAATGTACAGAAGGGAAATCTAATATAATCAAAGGCAGAGTTAGAGGTGGGTGGGTGGATAGTCCAGGTAATAAAACCTGGCGATCACAAATGGTTTTTGAGAGGCTCATATATGATAATTAGAAAATGCCTTGCAAAGTATAAAAAGCTACATATGATCTAGTGTTATTAATTTGGGGACATTTGATTATGGTTCTAGAGCATCAGCATCTAGCTCAGGATTCATATCATAGGTGCTAAAAAAATATATGTTGAATGGTTCATTTTATAGACCCTTTCTCAGCCTCTATTTATTCCAAAAACGAAGACATGTGATGCTAAAAATAAGTTGCAAAGTCCAAGAAGGCAGGAGCTATGTTTGTCTTGTCCACCTTTGGTGCTGGGCCCAGCATAAAGAAGATACTAAATAAACATGCAGTAATGGCTGAATGAACAAGTGGACTTACTGATTTCATTTCAAAGACGAAAAAGCTAAGGACTAGAAAAATTACTTTGTTTAAGGTCAAAGGCTAAAAGTAGTATAATTAAAACTTGAACCCAGGATTCTTAGCTCTTAATCAATTCATTATAGTAAAATTTGTGAAGATAATATAAAATATGTGATATTCATTGGTTAATGACATAATGGATAAGACCAAAAATGGTCTTTAGAAGAGATTTTTTTTTTTCTTTTTAGGAAAGAAATATCAACTTTGCAGTAATGTATTGTGTGTTGCTTTTTCTTTGCAGCAGGCTGAGATTGAATTTCCTCCATATCGATTACCTCCTCACCCCTCACAGAGGTTAGAGTAGAATTTAGTAAGTAAGAAAAGTGCGGGGCATGAGTACCAATTACTGTCAGTTAACGTTAAATGCTTTGAAATGGTCAAAAGCATGGTAATAAAAGGAAAAGCTTTTTTTTTTCATGTAAAGCAGAAAGGGTTTAGGGAGAAAATTCATTCTCGTAATGGAGAGATCCATTTTTAGTGTGGATACTTGAGGGGTAAAACAGCTGCACCTAAGAATAAAAGCCTCGTGTACTAGTATCTATCGTTGCATAGCAAATTACCCTGAAACTTAGATGCTTAAAGAAACAATAGGCGGGCAGTAGAGCAGAATGATGAAGGGTGAACTTACAGTGAAAGGCATACACATTCAAGCTCTGACTCTGCACCTTTTAACTTACAAGATCTTGGATAAGCTGCTCTCCTCATGTGTAAAAGGGAATAATCACAGTAATACACACACACAACTCAACAATAGAAAATTATCTTACAGAGGTCCTCTGGGCTAGAAATACTTATTGTCTCACACAATTATTGTGTCAGGAGTGGCTTAGCTGTGTGGTTCTGGCTTTGGGTGTCTCATGAGTTTGTAGTCAAAGTGTCGAGCGGGGCTGCTGTCATCTAAAAGTTTGACCAGAACTGGGGAATCCACTTCCAAGATGGCTGACTCACATGCATGGGGCCCGCTCTTGGCAGGAGGCCTTACTAACTCACTATGTGGACCTCTCACTAGGTCGATTAAGAGTCTTCATAGCACAACTGGCATTCGCCAAAGTGAGTGATTTCCAAGAAAGCAAGGCAGGAGCTACAGTATATTTTATGACGTGATTCCAGAAGCCACACTCCATTATTTCTGCAGAATTAGATATTATTCATTGTGGAAGGGGATTACACAAAGGCCTAAGTAGCAGGAGACAAGACTCATTGGGAGCCATATTGGATCCTGGCCACCAAATAACCCTGGACCACATGCCCTTCCAGAATAGTAAGTAGACATTGAGATCAGAGTATAAGGAAAGTGCCTATACTACCTAACTGATGAATTACAACATAATGAAATTCAACATACCAGCTCTCCATATAAATAAAACCCAAAATTTGTTCACACGTTTGTAAAGCAAAAAAAGCTACTAAAAGTTATCAACTTAGGTTCAAATAAACAAGCGAAAACCAAGCATAGCAAGGAAGCATAAAATGCAGAAAACCATTCTCTCCTAGTATCAGGGGACTTGTATTACGTGTGAAGTTTGAGATAATGGCTACCCAGAAGGGACTATATATGTTGGCTGAATTGTGCTGAAAATATCTACATCCTGCTGACCGATTCACAGAGAGGCGCTGATAACACAGTCAGAGGAGGTCACAAAGTTTCACTTGCTAGACAGAGAAAAGAAGTTCCATAAAGAAGGTAGAGCAATAGAGAGATGTAGGAATTTTGTAAAGGGCAGAAAGGTAATTTGAACTAAAAGGTAGACTGTAACTCACCCAGAGATCCCTGAAGCTACTCATCACCAACCCAAACAATAAGAACAACCTCATCATACAAGACAAGGGATTTAAACTGTTTGAGACCAATTCACCATCGAGTGCCCCTGTGGGAAACTTGACTTAATCCCACAGATGGCCATTTCTTACTGTCCTGTGGAAGTGTACATTCTCACAGCTCCCAGCCAAAAATGAACCATGCTTCAAAGTAGGTCAGAGCCAAATGACAGCTCTCAGGAGCTTTGCAATGCACCATGGATGCAAAAGAAGAAAAACAAAGCTGCTTAGAGAAGAATCTCAATTTTCAGATTTTAGAACGACTTCTCTGGTTGAAATGAAATATAGAATAATCCTTTGCATGTACTGAGCTACTGAATTAAATAATTTTGGCTGTGCATTTTATCCTCGCGTTTCATTTCCCTTTATCATCCATCCTTTTTTTGAGAACTTATATGCATGACAGTAACCCATACACTGTTATTAATATCATTTTATTGACTTTTGTCACAATAATCTCACTCATGATTAATCTGAACATACTCAACTCATTTTTCCAATTGTTCCCCATTAGCTAAAGTAGAATAATTTGGGGCATCTGTACATTTGATACTAAAATCAGTTCGGGTTATAAATGATAGAAAGGTGTGTTTTCTCGAATGGTAAGAAAGGGGCCATACTTAATCTTGAGTAAGCTTAGGTGAGTGACACAGTTGTAATTTTTACCCATTAAGGGTATGACAGTGAAGTAGAGATTGCGAGTGCTTAGCAGTATAAAATATCTCTTCCTACATGACTTCCACCATTGGATCCCACCTACCATTTGAATCTTGTCTACTCAAGTTCCTTTCAGTCATTGCTCCTATACATGCCCCCATGCCTTCTAGGCTTTTTCTTATATTTTCCCTCAGCTCTTCTGATTAGCTGTATGTGTCTAATTCTAGACAATTTTTAAAAGTTTACATGCTACCTTGTCCATAAATGTCAAGTCTAGTAAACCAATCTCTCTGTTCTTGGGACTCTTAAAAATATCTTGCCTTCGGCAGTCATCATTTCACTTCATGATTTGTGACACAGGGCAAGTTTAGATAATGTGGTTAATTAAACAAACATTTATTGAGCATCTATTATGTTATTTGCATTAGAAATACAAAAATGATTAATCATGGACTCCCTAGCAAGAGCTTATATTTTACCAGAAGTGACATATGTGCAGATTACAGCTCTATGTAATGAATTCTATAATGAAAATATGGGTGGAGGGCTGTGGAAGCACAGAAAAAGGAGTGACTCAGTATTCATATATTTAATTTAACAATCAGATAAATTACTATTGCCAGGAACTGTTCTAAATACTATAAAATATTAACGTATTTCATCCATCTAACAATCCTACAAAGTACATATTGTTCTCCCCAGTTTACAGATGATGAAACTGAGGTATATTCACACAGCTGGTAGGTGGCAAGCCAGGATCAGACCCAGATCGTCTGAGTACTTGCTCAGAACTACTAGACTATTCTGATTCAATATATAATGATCACAAAAGTTTTGGAAATAGAAGTTTCCAAATGAAGTTGATAGGTCTGATGACCCAGTACTCCATGAATGCTTGTGAAATAAATGACGTGGTTTTTGAAGGACATATAGGAGTTTGATTGGCAAAGAAAAGAAAGAAGGACCTTCCTGACAGATGGATGGAGATGTGCCAAAATGTAGAAATATGAAAGGACTATGTATAGGACTGTTCAAAGTTCTGTGCTCACGTACTAAGCGGGTTTGCCTCATGGCCATTGTCACTCTTTGCCTAGTACTACTATGCATCATAGTTAGAGCTGCCCCTTTGGGCTGTGTTGTCCAGTCATGTGAATTAGGCTAGGTTTGCCAATGGGAGGCTCTGGCCAGACACCGCAGAACACAAGGCAGGCAGAGGCCAAAGCATTTCTCCCAGCCTCTCTTGTCTGTGTTGTGCCCCTGGCAGTGGCTATGTCTCCCAGGACGTTTCTGCCAGGCAACTCTGGCCCCCAGTCCCATGGATCCTCTCACCCAAGTGGGCTAGGTACCCTGCATTTGCAAATCTCTGAACTGCTTCACCATCCCTTGCTCAGTTCCTTAGCTCTTCTATTTCCCGGATAAGCAACTCCTAGTATTAAATTCCCTTTCCAAAAGTAATTCTTAGATAGGCTTCTATTTTCATGGTTAGACTCTGACTGATATATTCAGAATTTTAGGAACAGAGTGTATTTATCATGAGAGAAAAGAATTTTCCATTGATGAATAGAATAAAAAATTTAATAGTAGTGTTTATTTATTCTTTATCTCTAAAAATCACTTTATGTCTTACAAAATGCATAATTTATTTGTACAGTGCCATGTAAATAAATATGTATTGTGCATTAAATACAATGTATAATTTAAATCTATTTAATGAATTTATATTTGCATATTACTTATAAATTATTTAAGACATATATTTATGTACTATATAAATACACATTTGTATATATCATATATGGTAATATATTTTACATGTTATAATATATATATATTAATATCTTTACATGTATTTAAATATATATTTTGAGGTATTCATTCTCAAAGTTTTTCTACTAATTGGGTATTCATTTTAAAACTTTGGAATCTCTTTATAAAAATTAACTTAGTTAATGTTATTATAATGCCAACAACATTCATAATCCATGAGCATCTTTTCTTAGTTATAGGGACTGTTGTATGAGAAGTCATCATAGAAGCATGTTACAACAGTGTCAGAGAGTGACTTATGTGCACAGGTTTCATTTTTCCCCAGACATGGTTTAACTAAATTAAACACTGTAACATTGGCGAAGAAAAAGAAAAAAAAAGAAAGAAAAACGGAAGGATGGAAGGAAGGAAAAGAGGAGGGAAGAAAACGAGGAGGGAGAGAAAGAAGGAAGGAAATCTATTCAAATGGCACATGGACAAAAATGAAAAGATGCAAATGGCCCCAAGGTCCAGCTTATCATCCTCTTAACACTGTCCCCAGAGTGGAATATCTTTAGAGGTCCAGAAATCCTTCCTTTTGGATGGTTGGTACCTACAGAGGACATGTGCTTCCTCTGGAATGTGGCTCATCTTTTCCTACTTTAAATCAATGAGAGAATAAGGCTGAATCCAGGGTGTCAGATAGACAAAATATCTGCAATGTCCATTGAAATGATGTCTGTCTGTGCACACATTATTTCCATCAGGATTCATATGCACCATAGTTGACAGGAAGCCACTGACAATACAGATTATTGAGAGCACTGGTGTCCATTCATTTGTTAAAGGTCGAGTATAATTTATTTTTATTTTCAGATGAAAATAATAAGAAGTAATAAAATAATAAAAGTGAGTGACTATAGGTAGAAGTTCCAAAATTTTTTTCTTGCACTCTACTTTGGAGCGACTATTTTATATAATTTTCTAGTTTATTTGGCATTTTAAAATGCTAGTCACTTTTATTTGTATTTTCAAGTGATCCAAGGGGAAGAATGGAAGGAGAGGGAGAAAGAAACAGCTAAAATAGCTCAACACCTGAGCTTGTTCTTTCTCAAGTTCATGCTTCTGTACCAGTTGGTTCAATCTGGACAGAACCCTGGGAAACGAGCAAACCTATGGAATAATTTCTCTGTGTTGTGCTTCATGTTTCAGAGTAGCTATTTTCTACTAGTATCACAGAATGCTGCTACTAGCAACTGTTAAATTACATAGGAATCTGACTTCACACTGTTTATTGAAGAAATGCTGAGCATATTAAGTGAAGTTTCGTTGTGCTTATATATTTCTCAAATGCAACCACAATGCTAAGTGCCTTTATTAGTCTGAACACATTGATATAGCATTTGTAATATATAAATCTTTAAAATATATTTTGTGTTTTCAAATATTCTGTGAAAACAAGATAAAGTAATAGTTTACTTTGAGGTTTGGGAAAAGAAACAGAAAGTGGAAATAAAATAAAAAGTCTTCATGTAGAAAGTGCATATAATCTACATTGTAATATTGGAAGATTACAAGAATATACATATGCCATGAAATATATGTTTGTAAGGTAATTTTAAGAAAGAAGAAAACCTAATGTCCTTATTTGAGAAAAGCAGCACTTAATTTCCTTTGGGTTCTACCTTTTCTGTTCATGAGAATTAAAAATCGCTAAGCCTTATCTGTTATACATCTCCCCCAGTGCTTACTTCTTGGAATTATGTTCCATTCAAATACTGATTACTTTAAATAATAATGTTAATTCTCAGTAGTTATTAGTTAAAATTAGCTAAATTATTTCAAATCTCCCTATCAGGATAAAAATACAATTTAAAATAGCTTTGTTACTTTTTCTGGCAAGGGAGCATCATTATTATAATCACCACCTCCTAAAGATAGTATTTATTTCTTCTGTACAGAGAGCATTTCTGGACCCACTTTTAAAGAGTGTACAATATAAGAATATAAAGGGGGCAGTCATTTTTATCTCTCCCCACTCCCACAGGGTTACTACTAAGACAGGCGATAAGATTTGTTTCACAATCAAGTGTATGCATCACTGAAAGGACAAAAGCTTGCTAGGTATAGTCTGAAAATCTTTTTAAAAACATATGAAAGAGTGAAGTGTGGATTTCTCGATATTTCCTACTAAGCTGCGTGTTGTAGTAAAGTGTGCTTTCCAAGCACATTTTAATATACATATATTTATGCATGCATGTAGGTATTTCTGATATTGGTTTATTTAAAGGAAAAATAACAGTTTTCCAAAGCATGAATTCCAAAGGGCATAATTAAATTTTAAAAACACTTTGGGCTAATTTTAATATTTCAGGCTTTTAAAAAAAAGTGAATGAGATGGTAGTAGTTAGGAAGATACTCATTTGGCTGCTCAGAAAGCTGTGTCTGGGTTCTGGGACCCCTCCAGTACAGCAGCAGCTGCGCTCATAGATGATCCTGCACCCATTCCAAGAAGTGCCTGGCTACAAGTAGGAGATTCACATTTCAACTACCTACGCCAACTGCAAGGAGAAGCATTGTCAAGACCCTGCAATTCTTCTCTTTGGGTTTGCCATAGATGCTGTGGTTATGGTTTCCCGAAAAACAAAGGATAATGATACTGTTAGGAGAATTTGATCTTTTCATAACTGTGTTGCATATTAGAACCTTATATTCATTCCAAAAGCTACAGAATGCATGAGTTTCCAATTTCTATTCTCCTCGGATTTGAAAAATAATCTTCTTAAGCCAAAACTTTTTCTGAGAGTGAGAGAGAGAAATTTTATTTCCTAAAAACCTAATGAATATTTGGGAGCCATAATAGAAGAGTTATTTCATTCATTACTAATGGACATGTTTTGGAAGTAAACAGAATAATTTAAGGAAACTGTGAAAATAATGCTACCATATGCCCAAATTTTTAGGGGAAATAGTTTAATAGAATTAAAATTGACGGAGGAAAAACTTAAATCAAAGAGCAAGAGATGAGGATAAGCCTTAAGTGTAGATGGATTTAAAAGTTAGACATTTCAAGAGAGATACTACCAAAAAGTCACCTTGCCACAAAAGTTCCCCCTTTCTCTGCCATATTGCTGAAATTCCACCATACAAAATAATAATAATAATAAATAACTTTATGATTTCTAACAAAAATCCTTTTGTCAGTCTCACGCTTTTCATCTTCCCAAATTGAAGTATCTAAGAGTCCTAGTCATGTTAAATTGTGATTAGTGTAAAATACACGATTTGAACCCAGGTCTCCTTTCTGCTACCCCAGTGCTCTTTAGCAGAAAGTAATCTTTCTCAAAGTCGGATTTTTAATTCAATGCTGACCTTAAAAATAAGTATATTCTTAATCATTTTAATGCCCATATTTGTGTCTAGAGCTGGTGCTAAGTAGCTCAACTTTAATTATTTTGGACTGAAACAGATAAGAACTTAATGCATCCCAAGTGATGGCCAAATGAGGTGAGAGAGTACTGTGCCAAGGAAAGTTTTTCAGGGCTTTGAATACCAATAATGGTGAGCTCATTGCTGGACTTCTTGGCACCTGGTAGTAGAGGAAGGTCGGTAATCACCAGAGCCATATTCGTAAGGCTAGAGGTAACTTAATTTGGGCAAAAAATTGTCACATTAAATTAATTGGTTAATTTAGATCTCATTGGCTTTATAGACTTGATAAATTTGTAAATGTGTGCTATTTCATAGTTGTATAAATCTTTTGAACATTTAGGGGTCTGAGAGAATTCATCTTTTGAAGACAAAATGTTGCTCGAGTTTAGCAAATTCGGTCCTTTGCCATGCTGAGACATCCATATTATCTTGCCTATCCGTACCCTCGTTAGTAATCTGGATAACTGGCCCTTGTGTGTGTGTGCGTGTGTGTGTGCGTGTGCGTGTGTGTGTGTGTGTGTTTACATCAGCAGCAAATATAGAGAGAACCAAATCAAAGGTCACAGGACCCAGGTCCTTAGGTACCTAATTCACAACCAAGGACCATTGTATAGAAGGAGATCACTTGACTTAGAGATAGCCAACAACCATTTTCATGTACTGGGTTCATGTCTGAACCCCAAATTTCAAGGCATTACTCCTTATTTCTTCTCATTCCTAGTCTCACTTGAACAATTTCCTGGGAAAGATGTATATTTCTTTAAAAAATATACCTAATTTCTAGAAGTCCTAAGCATTGGGAAACATTCAAGTTTATTCACTCTACTTTGTCACTTGGGGGCAGGATAGCTGAACTCCAGAGCTGTGTCTTTTGACCTCTTTATTTCACAGCCTTAAAGGTGCTTAGTAATTCTAAAGTGATGACATGAAGACAGTCACCAGAATGGCTATTACGTCACTGGCATAACTGCCATTGAGTTCTAAGAGACAAATGAAGTTCTAGTTCTGTGAAGCTCTACCAGGCAGTTTTTCAGTTTCCTTCCGCCCACCCCCACATCCTTATGATAAATCCTTATCTCCAGCAGAAACCTGACCATGTCTTTAGTCCTTGAAACTGGTGAGAGCTGTATCAGTTATCCATTGCTGCATAACAGACCACTCCAAAACTTACTGGCTCGAAACAACGATGATTTAGTGTCATGATTTCATGAATTGACTGAACAGTTATTCTGCTCCATATAGTATTGGCTGGGATCACCCATGTGGTTGAATTCAGCTGGTAGCTGGGCTAGGGAGTCCCAGTTCCCCACATGGCTTCTCTTTCCAGCAGGATAGTCTAGACTTCTTTAAAGATTGGTGGCTGGAATCCAAAGTGGAACAGCCCAAAAGGACAAGCCCTGACATGCAAGTGCTTATTGAGCTTCTGCTTGATATTACACTTCCTAGTGGCCAAAACAATTCACATGGCTATACTCATGGAAGGTGAGGGGTCTCTATATAAGGGCATGCATACAGGGAAGTGTGATTAATTGAGGGCCATTAATATAACACTCTACCATAAGAACTTAAAAATTAATTCTAGCTATGTGTCAGTTTTCAAACTGTTCAATGTATTTTCAGTAAGAGTCTATCTAGTATGCGATTAATATTTTGTTAGGTATGAAGACTTAAAGGATGCTATTAACTAATAAAGAAGGGCATAGACACATATACAAATCTATAATGTGATCTTGCGTGGTATGAAGCAAGAAATACATACATTGGTCTCCGCCCCTGGTTCCTGACACAGAGCTTCTGAAACCCTGCTAAATTCCTAAGTGATAAGAGAGAGCACTAGGAGCATCTCGTTTAAATAGTTGGTCTTTTACCCATCCCTGACCTTGTAAATTTCTAAGTGATAAATGTACAAAGAGTAACTTTTGTTCTGTTCAGGGTGCTCTGGGTGGGCTCCTGGATGACTCCTAGATGGGGTCTAGTGACCAGAAAAACGGCGCAATGATTAGAAGCATGGAACTTTTAGCCCCGCCCTCAATTCTCTTGAGAAAGGAGAAGGGCTGAAAATGGAGCTAATGATTCAGTCATGCTGACATGATAAAGCCTCCATAAAACCCCCAAAATTACAAGTTTCGGAGAGCTGCTAGGTTAGCGAACACATCTACGACGGGAGGATGACACATCCCAACTCCACGAGGACAGAAGCTCCTGTGATTGGGACCTCACTCTATGTATCTCTTTATCTGGCTGTTCATCTATATCCTTTATTATATCCTTTATTATATAATAAACTGGTACACATAAGTAGGTGTTTCCCTGAGCTCTGTGAGCTGTTCTAGAAAAGTAATTGAATGCAAAAGGGAGGAGGTCATGAGAACCTCTGATTTGTAGCCCAGTCAGACAGAAGTTGTGGGTAACCTGGGACCTACCACTTGTGATTGGCATCTGAAGTAGGGGGTGGGGACAACCTTATAGGACTGAACCCTTAACTTGTGGGATCTGACACTATCTCCAGGTAGATAAGTGTCAGAACTGAGTTAAATTGTAGGATCCCCAGATGGTGTGTCATGAGAATTGCTTGGTGTGGGAAGAAAAACCCACACGTTTGGTGACGAGAAGCATCAGAAGTAAAGTGTTGTAGAAGTAAAGTGCTGGAGTAGTAGTGTGCAAGTAAAGGAGACACACAGATAGGAGACTGAGTTTTTCTAATATACCTGACTAAGGAGAGAGATGAGAATTTGGAACGGGCTCAGAAGCAGTTCTACTTGCACCTCTCCCTCCATCTTTCAAAATAAATTCCAGTTCAAGGAAAGTGACTTGTGAATCTGAGGATGGACAGGGAAATGGTGCAAATACGCAGAATTCAACTGTATTAGAAAAAATGTCAATAAGGGTTCGGAATTCTACACAAGCAGGCCAGGTCTTTAAATAAATTAATGCTCAACGTATTTGACTTTTGTTTTTTTTTTCATCTAACTTTTAAAAGTGAAACTATGGTTCCTTAAGGCTAATTTTGTGCAATACATACCCAAAAATGTATTCCGTATACTTAGTACATGAGCCCCTACTGACCTTGATCACATAGTTCTTAAGCTCAGAAGTCTCCTATCTGATTCCAAGAGAAATAAGGCATGATCATTGGAAAAGGTTAAATATTAAGGTGGGCTTCATAAGGTCAGATTTGAATTAGAACATGGGAAAACATGTAAAATTTAGCATGGTACAGAGAAGATCAAAAGTGTGGAAAAGAACCTGATTATAACTACAGTTGACCTTCCCTGGGGGAATAGACTAAAGCCATGTGTAAATAGGACATTTGGGGTCATTTCTATAGCTTGGCAATATAATTCCCTTTTCTTTGTATATAATTAGAATGCTTGAACACCTGTTTATTAATTGACTTAGTGGTTAAAACAACCACACTCACTGTCCTACAATGTAAATACTGTTTATTCAGCTCTCTTGATTGGATTGGATGTTCCTTTTTCCCACGTAATCAGTATGTTATGTAACCTGTAAATGGTTGGTTCAAACTTCTATCATGGCGTTATTTTATTCAATAGAGCTCACCCCACACAGAATTAAGCACAGGTAAGGCAATAACTTCTTTTAATGAGATTAAGTCTGATGATAATTTAGGCACCGTTTTACTGCAGGATGTAGATGACTTTCAATCCTCCTTATGAATTAAAATATTGAATCATTTTTTGGTGTCATCAACATGGTGGTTATAAATAGAAGTGAGACCCAGGGAGTAATTTTTTTTAAATAAATGAGGCCATAACCCTAGAATTTTTCTGCCACGGATTATCCTGAATCTCATCATAAAATCTGTGTAGAACAGGACCTAAATGATGCTTGCATTAACTCTAGTGAAAACTGGTTACAGAAACATAAAAGAGGTGTTGAGCCTTCCTGTCCACCAGAACCTAAATATGTCCTCGAAGTTTTAAACTCAGTACATATGCTCAGAGTCTACCCACTCCCCAAATATCTGTGCAACCGTAGTACCAATAATTTATACAAATGTAAGGCTGAAATGTCCAGCTCTTCTGGGAGCTTTCCACTGTGTTGGTGCTAGTTTGGAGAGTGAGTGTGTGTGTGTGTGTGTGTGTGTGTGTGTGTGTGTGTGTGTAAAACCCCGGGTTTTCTTAAAGGAGTCGAATTGACGACAATAGGTCATCTCTCCTGATGAGCTCGCTGTATTATAATTATTCCTCCCAGGAGTGGTGGAGACTATTTTGCACACCCGTAGGCAGTCAGACATCACTTACATTTGAGGTTTTCAAAGTAAACGAATAATCTGTCTCTTTTGCTGAGTCCCAGATTCGCCCGCGAACTTGGGTACTAGAGTTCGGCGGGAAGGAAAGGTGACTGGGAATTGTACCACATTTATCTGGCACTTTCCACGGAGCATAGTCTAATAAATGGGGGGTTGTGGGAAAGGAGAGAGGGAGGGAGAGCAGCACCCTCCTCCTCTTTCAGAAATTGCACCTCAGCCTAAGATTTGGGTATTATTTCACCTGTATTTATAAAAACCACCACCGCACTCCCAGCACCAACCACCCAACTGCCTCGACTTCCATTAAAAGCAGCGACTAAGCCCAAAGAAAGAGGGAAAGACTGAGGAGTGAGGGGGGAAGACAAATAAATAAATAAAAGAGAGCGCGAAGGGGGAAGGGGAGAGATGGGAGAGAGGGAGCGCCTGGGACTCGAGACGGCGGCAGGTTCAATTAGCTAAACAAAGAAATCATGGCGGATTGTTTACACTTGGCAGCGCCCTGGCTGCGCCGACCGCGGGCCCCGAGCCGCCGCCGCCCCCGAGGAGTCTGCCGAGCTGCCCCCACGCCCTGGCCGGGTAAGTGACGCCGGCGCGGGCCCGGGGCGCGGCCACCGCGCGCGCACCGCCCCCGCCGCCACCCCGCCCCGCCGGCCCCCGGCGCCCCCCTCCCGCCCCCGCCACTCCCCCTAGTCAATCGCCCCAGCCCCCTCCTCCTGCCCCCGGCGCAGCTGGGCTCCGTTTGGATTTCGGTGACGCTGTGGCTGTGTTCCTTTGCTACTGCTGCTGCTGAAGCCATGGGGATGGAGTGGGGAGAGTTGGGGTGGGGGCAGCGGAGCAGCCTAGAGAGCTCGACCCCCTCCACAGGTTTGTCGCCTCTTGGTGTCAGGCCCTTTCCCGCTGGGCCAGCCCAGCCGGCGGACCCGGGGCTTGCTCGCCTTGCGCCACTGCCTCGTGGAGCAAGGCAAGCCCGCCCGCAGCCCAGGAGGTGGAGCCGGGCAATGACCCCGTGGGTGCCAGTGTGAAGGGCGCGGATAGCTACTGAAAGACTTGGCCCCGGAAAGTGTCACCCCCTTCCATTTTCAAGGTCAAGTGGCCTCCTTCGCTGTCTCCTTCATGTGGCTCTCTCTCCTGTCCTCCATCCCTATGACCTTTTTCTTCTTTCCTCCTGCCGTCGTTTCTTCTCCAAGATTGGCCTTAAGGTTGAACCTGCCCAAGAGGTCACCTCCAGAGTCTGGCCTTGACAAAGCCACCACGTCTGTGAGAGCTTTTCCAAAGGCTGACTCTTTCTTCATCTTTTTTGCCCTTGAGCTCACTTTTTTCAATAGGATGGGACTCTAGTTCCTACAGAGGCTTTTAGACCAGTGTCTTTGTGCTAAGGTTGTCTGGCACAATGGTACTAGGAGGTGGGCTAATGACAGGGGAGGAAAACAAAGGCAACAAATAGGGGGAAAAACAGAGGGCAATTCACCAACAACAGAGGGGGCTCTCTCTTTTCCCAGGAAAATGGTTTCCTTTGTGGGAATCCTTCAAGCATCATCAGCATGAAAGTGACATATTTCTTCTGTAGAGAGAAAAAGGAATCCTTAGGTCCTTCAAGTTAATCTCAGTTTTCCTTCTAAGAAAACTTTTTTAAGAAAAATGTTTAGTGCATTTAGTAGTTTGCTTTTTCTCTATTTCTTGCTTTCCCTTTCTAGAACCTCAGTTAGTGTATCTTATCTATGTCCTATTTGGAGGAAATCACAATCAAGGGCAGTGTGTCAGTGCAGGACTGGAGTTGGTGGCATTTAAGCAGCCTTGGCTGAGGACCAGGGCAACAGAACCAAGCCCAGTTGCTTCTCTTGCACACATCCTTTTGTGTTTCTGACATAACACGGCTGACAGGTTGCTAATGGACATTGTAATTTGTAGTTCAGTGAATTGCTTTTTCACCTGAGAAAGAAAATGCTGCTGTTTAAAAACAAACAAACAAACAAAAAAACCCGACTTGTATTAACATAGCAATTATTATGTATTTTTTATACAAATATGGTTCAATTGAATAAATTTTTGATTCATAATTTTTATTATGTCCTCTCAAAGGCCCATCTGGAATAAGGAATGGCCCTACTTTTTCTCTTCTTCCCCTTGAAAGTAGCAAATGTTGGGTGATTGAATCTCATTTATTAGATTCAACCAAATTGTATCTATTTTTTGCTTGTTAATCACCAAAGCAACTTTCTATGCAACCCACTATATCTTTAATAAAGCAAAACTTACTTTACAATTATAATTTGCCAGGCAAAGGCTCTATACCTTACCATCTCACTACTCTATTTTTTTTTTTTTTTTTTTGGCCCACTGACATTTCAATAACTAAGATTTATTCACAGCTGGGTAAGAATGGCTGTGGGTGGCAAGCCCTAGCTAACTCAATCAAGAACCCTGAACTTACTGGAGTCAGAAGCTCCGACTGAAGCTTGTATATGTCTATTTTCACCATTGTATGGACATTAGAGAAAACAAAGTTGGTGCTTCCATAAAGAGCTTCTACCCAGACACTTAACTCACCAGTTAGACTGCGAGTCCATTACTCAGTAACTCCAAGCACTTTCTCATAAATAGATTTTATGTTGACTCCCTGCCCATATCAGGTCAGAGATCATAATCATGAAGGAAGTGAATTGGCCTCCAAAGTGACTTTAACAGAAGCAGAAAGATCAGTCTTTGGGTTATAGATCTTGCTGACCCATTAAGGGTCAGTAAATTAATAGACTGCACTTGAGTTGACACTTCTGATCCCAACTTAATGGATTGATTAACTGATGGCTGCTATCTTCATTATGGGCTATTAGCACATTGTTAAACCTGAACTCAGAGTAAGAAACTGTTTTTATGTTTACTCTTTAGTTCCCAAGGTTAATCAATATTCATCATGGCCCTAAAATCTTTTTTTTTAAACTAAAGAGGTTAGTTAACTAAACCCTTTGGTAAAGAGGATTCAGTATTATAAGTATATGACTTTGGCATGCAATATATATGGTTGAAGAATTTGTAACATGCACAGAATTATCCAATTAGAAATACTATCTCCAAATGGAAAAATACATATAATAAAAATATTAAGCGTTTAAAATTGACATCCTTCTCTGTAGTAGCCAGCACTCTGACCCTCTTATGTTCTGTGTGCATTTATTAGGTTGGTGCAAAAGTAATTGCGGTTTAAAAGGTTAAAAATAATTGCAAAAACCACAATTACTTTTGCACCAATCTAATAAATGACCGTCAAATTTAATGTATGACATTTAGACTTCCAGTGATTGTGTAACTTGCCGGCTAGGAATAGCTCTTTGTAGTCAATGCTTAAGCTTACACTTTGTCTACCAGGAAGTGTGAATCTTAGGCCCCAAAAAGCCACACATTTGTGATCAACATATGTGAGAAATCAGTCTCTAGAAAGTATTATTAAATCCTTATGTGTTTCTTTTCTTGACCTTCTTGAGATTTCTGGAATATTCTAAGGTAGTTGGAATCTTGGTGGAATGGATATCATCAGTGGTCACTCTTTCATCTCACTATTGTTAATCAGAATGTCAATAATGCTGGGAAAACTGCTTAAGGAACTTGCAAAATTTAGGCTCCCAATCATTTGATAGATTAGGAGTTGTAGAGATTTGTTTGCTTCACATGAAACTTTATTCAAAATTCAGTCTGTTCTTCTGTCAACTAGGTTGCAAAAGGAGCAGTAATTTCAGGTAGAGATTTAAAATTGGTTAATTGGTAAACATAAAATGAAAGCAAAAACAAAATAAACCCAAGAATTATTCTACCAAAAAATATAGGAGAATTGGGATATTTTTATGTCTCCAAAATCAAGGCTAACAAGGGTATCAAGGAAGCCTGATAGTTTCAAAAACAAAGGATTGGTCCCCAGAATCATGAGAAGCCACTTAATTTGGCAAAGTAGAGATTATTGATGGGGTGGGTAGTGTTGATTGAGAGGTTAAGATCAATAGCAAGATTGTGGGAGGGCGAAGAAAAAGAAGATGGTGAAAAATCCATAGTAGATAGTTTTCATGAAGAATGTCTCAGGATGATGTTCTTTGAAGGTAGTAGGTTGACAAATCCTCAATTCACAAGCCCAAGTCTCAGAGAAAAAAGGATCTTAGTAGAAACAGAATTAAAACAGCATTAAGAACATTAAAAACTCCATAGCAAATAAAAGCTATGGAAAGTAGCTGTCTTCAAAACCAGCCACATTTGCCAGCTTTAAAAGCCTGTACCAAAGCGTAATCTTCTTGAATCATCTTTAGTGGTTTGGGGACACATGGCTACAGGATTGTAATCAGCTGAGGTAGAGGGTCCCCAAGCTCTAGGGTACACAGATTATTTTTTGCTTTAAAGTGTTTGAGCCCATTCTTAATTGAAATTCAATGTCTTTTACACTTGCTTTCTCCCTTATTTCATTTTCTTAAGCCCAGACAAAATGCTTTTGTTACCATATAGCCTTTCTACAAATTACCTTGGGATTTAGGGGAAGTTGTTTCTCTTTTTTTGGAGGGGGCTGTGCATCTGGTGTCATATCTGCAGAATTAGAGGGTGTGCTGTAAGCAGAGCCCTCTCTGAAACATCGGACTACACAGCCCACCAGAGAGAGCAGCAACGTTTATTGTCCTGTCCTGCTACTTATGTGATTGAACTGAATCTATAACACATAAAAAAGATCATAGGCTTTATACTTGTAATGTATGCATATAAAGTCACTTATTTAAAATTTGTTTGACAAGAGCTTATTTTATTATGAATGGTATATTGTGAGAAAGGGAGAAGTAAAAGCAAAACATTTGGCTTTGACAGTCTGCAGATAAATAAGGGTTTATTTTAAATAAAAATTTGATTTAATTAAAGTGGCTTTGAGGCATGCTATATGAGCAGGAGTGTGGGGCTGCTATGAATTAGTGGAAAACAAAGTGGAGTAGCAAAAACAATCACCCCCCCCCCAGCCCCAACTTCACAACTGCTAACCTCAGAGGAAGCAACATTATAAAGAACCAAGGACACAGAGCAAGACTAACCCAAGTCTGTGGAACGTGCTTCAAGGGAAGGCAGGGTTTCAAAGAAGCATCAGCTCTCACCATCACTCGGCTTCCAGATGCATATATCACAGAGTTCTGTGCCAATTAGTAGAAGAGCTAGTGGCAATAGAATCTTGTCAGGGTAAGAGAATGGCCTAACTTTGCTGAGTGGCCAAGGCCCCAGCCTTGGTCACAATTGGGCTCCATCACTATCAGCATACCAGCCAGAACCAGGCAGGCAGGCAGAAGACGAACCAGAAAGACAGGTAGGTCAGATGGAGGTGTGGATACCCCAGAATTCTTTGTATAGGAGCAGCAGACCTAACCCTCTTGCCAAATCCTACTCACCAGTGAGTTGGAGTTTTTAATGTTCTATTGTGTCCCTATTGTATGTGTTTTTTGGGGAGGGATGTGGATTGGGTGTGGATGCAAAGATTGGATGCACAGAGTAGGAAAAGTCAGGGGCTAATAAAAATGGGGAAACCCAGTGAAACTACAGGATTAAAATATAGCAAGACATTCAGAATATAATATTCTTATAATAAAGCTATAGGGTTTGAAAGCAAAAGCCCACACACTCCAATAAAACTCTGTGTCCAGGATTATATATTTCCAACAATGCACTGTAAGTTACTTTAACTAGCTCTGAATTAATGTGTCAAAATTCTTATATCAAGCCCTTGTGTGTGTTGCCACAACTCAATGAAATTTTTAAATCCAAAGAATATACTTATACAACACATTTGTCATAGAGACTTCCCTTTCCAAATGAAAGCTTCTAAATATAGCCCAGGTGAAGCTGAGCACTGGAAAATGACAGTGAGTTTGACAATGGCATTTTATTATCAATTGTCATAGTTTCCTCTATACCAACACATTTTGAAAATTATATCTTCTTGAGGGCATCATGTATGATTTAACAGAACTGATTAAATGACAGTAAATGTTATTTACTGTCTAAATGTCATTTACTGGCTAAAACAAAACACAACAAATACCAAGCATCTTTCCCACTTATAATTAGTTGAAGAATTATGCTACATATATACTAGGGGCTTTGTGAATCTCTCAGAAAATCACACTATCAAAAACACACACAGAATCAATGTATTGAACATTCATATCAACATCTCCTGAAACATCAATGTCTTCCACTTTATTTCACTTTTTATGACTACCTCAAATTTTCAGTAGTTTGTAATTTAAGAATAATGTATAAGTTTTCTATTGCCATTTATAAATCACTACAAACTGTAGCTTAAGACAACAAATTTATAGTTCTGTAGGTCATATTTCTGACGTAAATCTCACTGGACTAAAATCAAAGTGCGTCTTCAGGGTTGCATTTTTTTCTAAGGGCTTTGGGAGAAATATCCATTTTCTTGCCTTTTCCAACTTGTAGAGGCCACCCATAGTCCTTGTCTTATGGCCTCCTTCCCTCATCTTGGGTGTTGCATTTTGCTGACCATTCTTTTGTGGCTCCCCTAACCACAACTGGAACAATCTTTGCTTTTAGAATCCATGTGATTTGACTGGGCACATCTGTATAGTCTCTCCATTAACCTTAAAGGCATTCGCAAAATCCCTTTTGCCATAGAAGGTATCACATTCACATATTCCTGGGATTAGGATGTGGACATCTTTTGGGGGGGGGGGCATTATTCTGCCTAACTTTTAATTCTACTTTCTTCCTAACTGTGAATTAAGTTCCTCTAGAAGCAGATACCAAGGCAAGGATCCCAGTGCCCCAGGTATATTTGGGAGTGATACCAAGAAATGCTGATAAGGGAGTGGGGAAAGGAGATAAGGAATAAAAGAAAGACAAGAAATGGTGTATTATCGAACAAGTGGCGACTGGAATATTGAAGTTTAGTCTCACTGAGGGATAGTGTAGAACTGAATTGTCCTAAAGGAAGTGTGAGGGATATGTAGTATTTAGGCTTTAAGTCTCTGTTCTTATTGGTCCAGGCTGCTTTCAAGGGTATTGTTTCTCTGGCACTTCTGGCTTGACCTAGCATGCTCCCTTAACCCAGCTGAAGACCTCACACAGAGATCACAGGTATTCACAGCAAGCAGGCCTCAGTGTGAAGAAGTAGGTGCCAGGAGTTTATATGTGGGGCACCAATGGGCACCTCTGATTTAATTCATCACCAAGTTCTACCTTTTATTTTTCCTCCATAGTTTCTTGGACACTTTTCTCTTTCTGTTGCTACAATTCAGGTAAGCTTCTTTGCATCACTCTACAAATCTGTTTTTTCCACCTCAAGTTCTGTTCCACTCCAATTTGTACTGTTTGCCTTCAAAGTTTTTCTTCCTGAATTTTACTGTGTTACTTGAAACAAATGGACAAGCAAGCAAACACAAGTCTTTCTTAATTTCCTGGTACCTATGGGAAAATTTAAAAATAAAAATCCTCAATCTGGCTTTCAGGTACATCCATTCTGGCCCCATACTACCTTATATTTGGTAGTTCTTATACCAACTTATATTTATCCACTTTACTCTGTTCCTGGACAGCAGGAGAACTAATCCAATTTACCTATGATTTTCTCTGTTCATAATCCTTAACCCTTTGGGTCCAAGCCTGGATGATATGGAACTTTTCAGCTGATACAGGTCAAATACTCTTGTCTCATTAATCTCTTTACTTGTCTCATTACTGTTTTTGAGCCCATCTAACACGTTCCTTTCTTCTTGCTCTTGGTCATAGAGGTTCTTTTTCTGGGCTAATGATCTAATTCCTGCTCGTCCTTCAAGGTTCCAGTGAAACCTATCCCTTCTCTATTTAGCCTTCCATTAACCCATCCCAGCTGGAAGTGAACAATCTCTCTTTTCTGAACTCTTTAAAGCTACTATTTTAGCTTTTACTATTTTTTGTTCATAATTTTAGTTATCTTTTCATAGGATGTAAATTTAATCTCAGACAGGTTCTCAGGTCTCAGAAGATAACAGGCATCATATATTTTTGCCTCTCAAATCCTGGAATGTTTTGGTTAGCATATGTACTCATTAGCTATTTGTTGATATATTTGTTACACAAATAACCTTCTTTTGGGGGAAAAGTATAAAGTAGCATATTTTGACCAAAATGAAAACTAATAAAAGGGAAAACATCAGTATTTTAGTGATATGTACGTACTACTGCTACACTACAAAGCAATTTATTACTTGAGTTGATGTTAAAAGAATCTGATTCTTTTTTTCTTTCTTACTTCAAGCAAGCACATGTTTAAAAAAAGTTAAAGACATCAACACCTTTGAAACTAAGATATCTTAAAAGTATAGACTAGAAGTTTGGATGTCTCCCTCTATTCTTAACCTAACCCGAAGATATGTGGTAAGAATTACAAAGGATCTTTTCCTTTTTGAAAGCTGATGAAGTACAGTTAAAAAGTGTTTGGGTTCTTTCATTTAAAAATTTCAAATTTAAAAACGAATTTAAAAAGAACCTAGGATATCACTGCACTTGTGAGGCAAAAATATCCAGTGGGTTCTTGGATGCCAGTTCTTCTATTTCCATTGGGGGAAAAAAAATTCCTGTTTTCATTTTGACCTTGTGAGTCAAGGAGATGACTGCAAAAAGCTCGGAAGCTTGGCTGATCATCTTTATGGTATCAGCATAGCTTTTCTTCTGTGCACAGTGAGACCCATCAAGGCCTGTGTTTTGTGTTGCCTTTTTAGTGCTGGAAATAGTATTTCACAATAACTGTAATCTAGTTCTTTGGATCAACTCTGGCATCACAGTACTGCCAACAGAATAGAATAAAGTTATCTGGCAGGGGAGCATCATTTGCTGATCTGTGACCTCATTAACACCAATCAATTCAGTGAGTAATCAACACAGATTATTAATAATGCAGATCAGAAAAATAAACTCTGTGACCAAGAACATGAAGAAAAGAAAGCATAAGAATTCCAGTAACACTCTTTAGTAGTTTTTAACCCTAACAGTTTTGAATACTGATGCCTGGACCCTGCCTACAGAGATTCTGAGGTAATAGGTTTGGGCTGTGTTCTGGGCATCAGCATTCTGAAATTCTTAGGTGAGAGTACTGCTCTAGTCCCTGTCATCTTCTACAGGCTGACAATATGGATATAGAGCTTATAGATAAAATAGAGATCATCTACTCTCCTATCTCAGGCAATTGAAGAGTTGAGCAAGCGAATTTGGCAGTGTTAAGAGGAAAGACTCATATCCACACAACAGGAATCAGAGCGAGATTTGAGGTCTCCCGGCTCCTAAGCTATAGTGCTTTCCTACCTTAAGTGTGGTCCTTGGACCAGCAGCTTCATTGGGAACTTGTTAGAAATGCAGAATGTCAGGCCATTCCCGACCTCCTGAATCAGAGTCTGCTTTTTAACAACTTCCCCAGGTGATGGGTACTCACATTCTTTTGGGAAGCCCCTCACGCTAAAGGTTGCTTAACTGCCATCTCTGAGAATCTGAAGTTTCATTTACCTCAGTAGCTTCAACATCTAATACAATACCTGGAACTTGAAAGATAATATTTGTTGAATTTTAGATTCCTTTTTGCTGTAAAACATGTTAGTTACATACCTTTTAACAATTTATTCTTTGAGTACGTGAACTCAATTATACTTTATATATATTGTTCAACATTTCATCTTTATGAGCCTTTATTGAGTACCTGTTTTATGTTAAGTACTGCAACTACAAAGGTATCTGAGATATTTTCTAGGAGCTCACTGTCTAGTTGGGGGAAAAACGAGGACAATTAACAGGTGTGAAAACACTGTAGGGTGACAGCCACAATGGAAATACTAGAGCTCACGGTGTTTGCTGTGGGAATGTGGATAAAGAGCATTGGGTCTGGGTCTTTGGGGTAGTCTGGGATGGTCTTTGGGGTGGCCTTGGGGTTTTCAAGGCAAGTGAAAGCAAAGTTTACTCTAGACAGTCATCAGAAGTCAGCCAGGTGATGGAGGTGTGGGGATGCAAACAGCACTGTTCAAAGGGCGCTCTAAGGGAGAGAGAGCAGCCCAGGCAAATCGAAGAGAAACCATGCTCAGGAATGGATGCTTTTGATAATCCAATTCAAGGAATGGAGCAGAGCACTAGGATGACTGGAGGTGGCATGCAGGGAAGAGAAGAGGGTTCCTTTATTTCTTCTCTACCTGGCTTCAGAAGTAAAGGGAAATGTTTAGAAAACCAGGGACAGCCCCAATATTCTACAATTTGGAAATATTGTAGCATGTTAACTGGGGTATGCATTACAGCCCAGAGTCTGGTGATCTTGTAATTGTCCTCTTTTGGTCTGTGTCCTCATAGCAGTCTAACATTCAAAATGGACAATAGCAGACTTCAGGCCAGTCCAATCCAGAGAGAATCACCTAATTCCGGTACCTTCAAAAGACCTTCCGTTCTCAAGTGACACTGGGTCTAGACTTGCCCTGTCCAACACTTAGCCCCACGTGGCTGTTGAGGGTTTTGAGATGTGGTTAGCCCAAATTCAGTTGTGCAGTAAGTGTAAAGTACACACCAGATTCTGAAGACTTATTCCCAAAAAAAGAAAAATATCTCAATAATATTTTATATTAATGGCATTTTAAAATGCTAATATTTTGGATATATTGGGGGGGTCAATAAAATACGTTAAAATTAATTTCACCTGTTTCTTTTTACTTTTTTTAATGTAGGCACAAGAAATTTTTACATTATATATGTGGCTCACATTATATTTTGTGGGCAGAACTGGCCTCGACTATGTCAACCTGAAGATGCTACCAAGTAATTATTTTTCTCTTCTATCCTGGAAACACACTCCCAATTCCATCTGTGGCTCCAGATGACCTGGGAGGGGTTTTAGCTTTAAACTTGGAGAGGCATACCTTTTCAATGGTTGTGACAAATGAGGGGAAAGTCAAATGAGTAACAGGGAAAACTTTGTCTTTATCAAGTATTTTTAACATTTTTATTCTAGTATATCTTTTAAACATCACTGCATTTATTTTTATTTCATGGTTAGGCAGGTTTATGACTTGTCCAACTCTTTCCCTCTCAAGTCGGAATAAAATGCCATTGTCAAATACACCCTCTCTAATCTGTGTTATTTGACATACACTAGGTAGGACAGAGCTTTAGGTTCTATTTTCACTTCAGTGCAGATGTGAAAGTTCCAGTTAATGAGAGCGTTGTGTGTTTGTGTTTCAGGAATAAAAGGCTCCCTGAGTCTGCCTTAAAGCTTTAGATATTCTGTACATGGAATAAAGTGACATGCTCAAATTAACTGTGGCCAGACAGATCCACATGATATGAATATAAATGTTTGAGTCTTGTTCAAATTAAGGTTCTTGGTATCAGGGAAAGCTCTTTCTCACTAGGCAAGTCAAAATCACTGTATCTCACTGTTCTATTGGGACATATAGCAGTACAAGATTTGCATTCAACTCAACTGTGAGATTTTATTCAGTATATTAGGTTGGGGCAAAAGTAATTGCGGTTTAAAAGATTGAAAATAATTGTAAAAACTGCAATTACTTTTGCACCAAACTAATACTTAAATTAATACATTTAAGGGAACTTCTTCAGCAGTCTAAAAGCAGTCCACATTTCTTTTCTTTGGCTTTGTGGAACTTCAAAAGCCTTTTCACTTTATATCCAATGGTTAATTACATGGTTAATTGGAAAGACTGAATGGAGGCTAGAATTTGAGTTTTGAAGTCAGCAGACAGATTTCCATGTCTTACTCTCTGGTGAGCAGAAGCACGTCAGTTCACCAAAAACAACTTTGTGGAGGACTAATTCTTTGAATTGCTATTTCTCAAAAAAATGACTTTTCTGAAAGTCAATTCACCAAAATCCAGTTCTCCTACTGAGCTATTCATGAAATGACCAATTTGCCAATTCACTGATTTATCAAAACTTTTCTATTAAGCTTTCCTAAAGTTTATAGCAAATCCTGTTGTATAAGGAGACTGCAGCAGCTTTGAAAATATTTCAAAGTTTTTAGGTTAGTTTGGTTTAAGTCTTAGTTTTTTATTTTTGCTGCAGCCAGTTTACATTAACTAGTTGATAGGCTCTGACCAAAATTCCATGTGCTCCAGGTTTTCTCAGAGTATTGGTCTCTGACTTTTGGGAATTATAATTAGTGTTTTTTAAATCACAGTGTTGTGCTTGTTTTAAAATCAAGAACTTTTATAAATCATAAGGCTAAGGTGAATTTCTGCCATCCAACTCATTTTTAATCTGCCTATTCCCTGTTGTACTCTTTTGATTCACAGGTTTGCTAACTGGATAAATCAAGTGGATTATTTACAATATGTTGTAAATTTTTTTAAAAATGTTGTCCATAATGGACAACATACAAGAAATGACATTTAGCTGATTTGGACTGACAAATGTGCTGCAGAGCTGCTGGGCTTAAATGGCTATGGCAAACAACACCAACAAAAACAAACACAAAAAAACCTAAACTAAAACTAACACTAAACAATATTGAACTAAATCTTCAAAATATCATTAAGGGCTGTTGAACCACCCCCTGCAAACCAGTTTGCTAGAAATTTTATAAAATGCAGACAGTGTATGACCTCTTTGGTATGTTGACATGGTACTAGTTTGCAGGAAAATTCAAGATAAACAGAAAAAACATTATAAAACAAACAAACAAACAAACAAACAAACAAAAACCAAAGGGATGTCCAAAAGGGGTTTTATAATGGACTATATAATTGGGACCTTAGATTTGACATATACATTCACCAATACAAAGTGAATTTACATTCCTAAAAAATGTTGCCATGAAAAGAAAATTAAAATCAATTAGAACTTTAAAAATAATCTTTAAAGCTTTAACTACGATGGATAATATTAATTGCTGTAAAAGTGATAGTTTAAAGAAAGAGGTTCTTGGTAAATTCAGCAAATTCTTTAAGTTCATCATTTAGTAAATTAGCCATTTGGTGAATGGATTTTCAGCATATTGCCCTAATTGTATAGGATTTGGTTCAAGTTAGTTAACTGCTCTAAATCTCACTTGCTTTACTCTATAAATGGAGATGATAAGGATGAGTATGTCTTAGGGGGTTTGTGAGGGTTAAATGTGGTAACGGATGTTACCTTACACTTAGCATAATACATGTTATTTCCTTTTCCTTGGAATGAAGGTCGACCTATAGCTGGGCCACTAACCAACTATTGCCGAATCGTGTCAATTTTTTGGACCTTTGCTTTCTTAACTTTAAAGTGAAAGGATTTGATTAAATTATGTTTAAGATATCCTTCCAACGAATTCTGTGGTATTAAAAACAAAAACAAACTCTGGCCTGCTGAATCAAGACTTGCTTAGCTTCCAAAACTTCTGACGCCTGGGTTCTGCATAATGACAGGATTCCGGGACTAAGGCAACTGGGTCACTGGTGCTAATTACGAAGAGCCTGTCTGAGTTGTTTGCTAGGACCCTAAATATTTTTCCGTCCCAGGAATCCCAAGGTGATGTGCTCTTCAACAACCCAGAGAGAAAGCAAGTTTGGTCTGATCTAAGCTATGGATTGAGGAGGGATGGGAGAGGAGGGACCTGGCTATGTGGGTGTGTCTGTGGCCCTTGGCTTCCAGCAGATGTCTGAGTATCAGTTCATCTGCCCCCTTGTTGATGTACCTGGGGTGTGGGGGAGGGGAGTGCTGGGGTACCTGAGAGCTGACAGGGCACCTACTGGAATGCATTCTAAGTGTGAGTGACCTGTTGGTTTCTGTCCCTATCTATTCTACCCTGAGCTTTTTGTTACTTATCAGTATTGCACATTTATTTGCTATCCTAAATAGTCTCTCTTTTATCAACATGAGATAAGCACACACTTGACTGTATTACAGCATCTGAACATTTCTGTGCATAGCAAGTCTTTATTCTGGCTGGAGCACACCATACTTGTGAATTCAAATTAGTAAGAATAATAAATAAAAACTTTTTTAGAGCAGACCTAGCTTCTGTGGAAAATAGCTACTGCCTAATATAAAATGCTATAGAAAAACTCAACTCTTTCTCCTTGGTATTTTATAAACTTAGAGGTTTTCCCCAAACACAGAAAAGTTCACAAATGTACTGATTGTGTATCCAGTCAATGCCACATCCTTAGACCGACTGCATTTCCCTATGTGATTTTAAGTCTCTCTATCTTCAGGACTTCTAAACAAAGTAAAAAGCACATACTTTCTTTACATTTGCATCCATAAAATGCAGCACAAATCTCACTACATTTACTCAGGGGAAAAAGAAAGAGACAGCTCCATGCTCTAGGAACCATTGACAGAACATATTGCAATCTTTTCATTAAGTTCACACGAAATGAGGATTTAACGCATGGGCAAAACAGCCCATCCCGAGAGGTTCCATTGCCCATAATCCCACCTTGAAAATGGTTCCATATTAATTGTTGCAGCCAAGTGGACATGGAGTTTTACTGCTTGGCACTCCCACTTCACAGATAACTAACTGCCATTGTGGAAACCTTTGTTTTCCATTTTCTAACCCATCCTTATTCAAGCAAATATTTCATATGTTCATTTAAACCCAGAAAATCCATATGGATCAAGCTAAACAGTAATGTATTTCCTGTATTTTGATCTTAACTGTCTGACTTTTTGAATATTTAGAAGGACATACTGTTGTAAATATATACACATATATAAATATAGTTCGACATATAATCTGCTTTAAAATTTTACATCTGAAAATTTGTATTTCATAAACTGATAGTTTGCAAATCGGTCATCCACGTTACCAAAGAACGATCTGAAGCTTCCTTTATGTCACCATATCCCTAGTTAATTTAAAATATGATTCGATTTACAAGTATTTTATTTTCACTTCACTCCTGGGATGTATTTATTGTTTAAAGTGAGGTGCACCTGGATGAAATGAATGTTTATAAATTCTGGCTTACCTTTCCCATTTCTGTGCCTCACGTTGTTAACTGTTGAAGTCTTACTTTATCTAAAATTATGTAGTTCAGCCTTTTAATAAACTCAGAAATAAGCGAGTTCCCCAAAGAATCATTGGGACATATATTATACTTATTTCCTTAAAACAAAGAAAATAGAATTTCCTATATAATAAATCCCTCACTACCCACAATTCCACCTTGCAAATAGGAAGAACTCAGTTGTGTCAGGGGACTGTACACAGTTTGCAACTCCTGTATGGTAAAAATCCTGGCACACAAACAGCCAGTAGGAGTAACATGCCAATTTTGAATTGTTCACTGTTTTTATTATAGGTTCTAGGTTTCAGATGAACAGGAGCTTCCTATTGCTTTTATAGCGGGATATTAAATTGCAGCCTCTGGCAGGCGGCACCTGCCCTCTTCCTGGCATGCTCTAGTCAGTCGTTGCCCATGTGATACTCTAATGTAATGTATATTTTGTGTTATGCTTGACATGGGGATTTAAACATTGGGAAACACAATCTCTCCCTGAAGGTATGCAACCTATGGTGTTAGGTCTTAATAAAGTCTCCACACAATTAAAATTTAGTGTGTATGGAGGGTCTTGTCTTCCAGGATGTTTTAAGTGGTGAATAAAACAAAATCTTATAAGCATCTTAAACAAATATATGTAATATCTCGTTCCCTTTGGATGGCAATTCCCTGAAAGCTCTTTTGCCCTTAGCCATCTATTATACAGACCACACAGTATGATGTGTTTAATACTATGTACTGTATAGAGAATTAATCACATATATGTGCACTGATCCCTTGTCTGTGCTCTACAGGAGGATCAGTATATTCTCCCTTAAACTGGAAATTAGGAATATTTGAAACAATTGATAAACACTGGATATACCATCCATCTTATAAATCTATAAATATTTAATCATAACTTTTGAAAAAACTGGAATAAACATATAAAGCAGTTTTTTTTTTTAAATTGCAGTTTCTCAATTTCAGTTCAGAACAATGGTTAAGTCTGTTGTTAAAATAATACACACAATTTTAACATCCTTAGCTTGGGTATTAGCAGTATCTGAAGTTCATTATTATGGTGTGTCTCTTAAAGGTCTGTCTTCCAGAGTTGCCTAGCTGAGCTAACAACTTATTACTCAGTTAAAAATGGCAATTAAATCTGTTAATATACAGCTGTGGGACTATGGATAGTTTCTTGAAATATGCTATATTTAACCTTTATCACATTTATTTATTAAATCACAAAAACACAGCATCATAGTCTTAGAATAGATCTTAAAGTTCTCCAGTTCAACTATCGTCTGATATTTACATCGCTTCTAAAACTTTCTTGCCAAACCATTTTTATCAGTGTACCTCAATTGTAATTAGTCACCCCAAGATTGGTCTTTTATCCAATACCTCACACAATATCCTCCCCACTCCCTAACCCCAGAGTTCTGCTTAGCACACTTAAGAGAAAGTTGTGACATCTTCTGAACCAGGGAAGAGATCACCACGGAAACTTTTGTTCATTCTTAATTGAGGGTGTGTCACTGAATTTTAAGTTCAAATACCTGATGTGCCCTTAGCCATTGGGCTTTTGTTCCTGACTTCCTCAGAGTCTAGGGCAAATGAGATTCAGGTACCACAAGTCAATCATTGAAATTTGATATGGCCGAATAGACAGTGGAGTGCTGAAACTGGCTCCAACTTAAATTATGGTTCGGCAGTTATGTGACACTTAGTGTTAAGTGATAATCCCTTTGATAGCTTGAAGTCAGTCCTGGTGAAAGTATTTACACCACAGAAATTGGCAAATGGTTGAAATTATCATTCTGAGATATTCATAATTGAATATGAAAGAGGAAAACAAATGAAATACATCCCAGATACACTACATTACAGAAACCAATTGTAAGAGAATCTGGCTTTTAAAAATAAATATTATAGTAATGTAGATTAACTATTGAAAAATGAAATATAGAACCTTAAGCTAGAGCCTATTACAAAGCATCCTTTCTCTCAAAATGACTCTTTCTTTTGGGATCAATTCTTTAACTTCTTTGGGAAACTTGAAAATTTACTTAGGTGGCTTGTTGAAAACCACTGTTGTTTGCAAATATTCTATACAATGGAATCACTGCATACTTTTGGATAACTGATCCATGAATGGAAGTTCTCTGAGTTGACTTGCAGAAGCATTATACAAAGTAATGATAATCATTTTTTAAAAATCTGTGATTATGTATGGATGTGATAATCTGTAGCAGTACTATCAGATAAATAATACATATTTAAAAATTTTCTGTAATTACATGTTTACCCGATAGGCCAGAATGACTCTGTCCCAAGGAGCTGTTGCAGACTGAGTAAATAATACATGTTTTAAAGTCCATAATTACATATGTAAACGATAGACTATCGAGTAAATAATGCACATTTTAAAAAGTCCATAATTACATATTTACATGATAGTCTGTAAATTCTGTAATTACTTATTTACACAATAGACCATAACAGCTGTTACAGTCTATTATGTTAACTCTCATAGAATTATATTATGGATTTTTAAAAACACCATAAAGAACCTAAGGAATGGAATGATGGAAATGAAATAAAATATAAACTCATACTTACTATAGCTCTCTCAGAAGAGGACTATTCAAAGTTTAAACTGTTTCAAGGTACAACACATGGCTGATACTTTATTGATAACCACTGACTTAAAATTTATTTGCAAAAATATATGTTACAGAATCACAGAGTGAGGATAACTGGTGGTGTTATATTGGACCAAGTTTTTCATTATTTCCATAGATAAAGCTTATTCTTGGTAGCATAAAACAAAGCATTATATGCAACTTTTAATGTTTTTTAGAGTTCTCATAAAATTACAGTGAAGCACAATCATTAGAATTATATTTGTGTTCTTCATTTATTCTTTAAGTACAGTAGAATATACTAGTTTTTACATATTGACAAAATGTTTGGGTGTGTATGCAAAGGTTATACATAATTATAACATGAATTTGTATGTTTTTCATGAGGATTATAGTTGCTTTTCATGTATTATTTAAGGGCCCTCATAGGTTGATTCATATGGTGCATTTTACATCTCAACTTCTGAATTTACTCTAAAGTTAAATATAAGATCAATATGAGACTTCTGTCCATAATTACTACTAAAGTAGTAGTACTTAGCAAGGATAAATTAAGCAGGTGAGAATCTGTCATTTAGTGATGTTGGACCATATATTTTTAGTAACAAAACACAGAATGGGAGGAACTTTGATCCTCTTTGTTGGGTATTATTCTGTAAGATATTTGACAGCTTGAAATAAGTGAGTGCTTGATTTTCAGAGAGCTGCTATACAAAAATAAATCTTCACATTTCATAAAATTTATTTTCACTTCATATTTGAGCTATAAGCCTCTGACATTTCTCAACATCTATGGATGAAGTTTTTTAAACCAGTGGTTTTCAAATTTGCTTGACTGCAACTCTTGCTAGGAAATAATATAGATTAAGACCTAGTACACGCATATATACAAAACTTTCACAAAACCATACATACCCTTATAAAATATAGTGTAGTCTGATATTATCTACTCTACTGTTTTCTTTTTTGGGGGGGGGGAGGGGAACAGGACTTTATTGGGGAACAGTGTGTACTTCCAGGATTTTTTCCAAGTCAAACTGTTGTCCTTTCAATCTTAGTTGTGGAGGGTGCCGTTCAGCTTCAAGTTGTTGTCCTTTCAGTCTTAGTTGTGGAGGGCGCAGCTCAGCTCCAGGTCCAGTTGCCGTTTCTAGTTGCAGTGGGCACAGCCCACCATCCCTTGTGGGAGTCGAACTGGCAACCTTGTGGTTGAGAGGCCGCACTCCAACCAACTGAGCCATCCAGGAGCTCAGCGGCAGCTCAGCTCAAGGTGCCATGTTCAATCTTAGTTGCAGGGGGCGCTGCCCACCATCCCTTGCTGAACTGGCAACCTTGTGGTTGAGAGCCCACTGGTCCATGTGAGAATCGAACCAGCAGCCTTCGGATGTAGGATCATGGAGCTCTAACCAACCGCCTGAGCCACTGGCCGGCCCCTACTCTTTTCTATTTCATTTTGTAAAAATACTGGTTGTGACTCACCAAATTGATTTCATGATCCACAAATGGGTCACCACCTGCAATTTGAAAAACATGGATTTAGACAATGCTTTTTATTTCTGGGGTGCACAGGGTTTCCTTACTTTATAATAGGTATATAAAATCCAGTTGAATTTGGAATTGAAGCATTCTACTGGTGGATCATAGTTGTGTAGTCAAACAAAGGTTGATTCATTATTTATGAATGTAGAAATACATAGTAAAGATATAAAGTTTTCTCATTTATGTCTCTGGTGTTAAAGACCTTGAAATGGACTATCCTAGAGTACATTATTCAAGAGTTTTTAGTTATTACTGAAACTAGAAATTAGTTAACTGGAGCTGTGCAGAGTGATACATTAGATTTCTGACTTGGAATGTCCTGCTTGAGAAGGGATTCATTTCATGGGCATTGTTGATGTTCCCAATGCAGATTTGAAAGCAGAAAAAAAAAAAAAAAAAGAAAAGAAAAGAAAAACTACTGCAAAAATGATAAATGATCAGAGAGAGATTTTCATCTTCTTTTTATGGTAAAGAAGTCCTTGAATAATGAAATTTCACAGGGTATTGAAATGTATCTGATTTTGAAATGAGTGAATTAATTTGAAATTAGGATCCCAAATGAAAGTCACTACTATTAATTTGTAAATAAAGTATTTAGAAAATTGTTATTTTACTCTTTTTCATTTTATATGTCAATGTTCATTAAATACAGTATGCTAAGATTTTGTTGTGGGATGTAGAATAGAAAAAAAGTGTTCAAGAAGAAGCTACGCTTCTGATTGCATAATGGAAGGTCTAAAATTGGTAAATATTCACCAGACACAAATATCTACAAGTTATATTGTCTGCTAGTCTCTATTTGTCAATACTTTACATTGGAGGAGAAATGAAAATGAAGGAAATTTGTGTTAGTATTCCTGAATACTTTCAGACCCCAAGTTTACATTTGTGAATTCAGTCATAATCTCAAATATATACCATACCAGATCTTTTGTTTTTGATTAAAAATAAAATTCTCTCTTATTTGCTTTTCCTCCTGCATTCCTTAGAGGACAGCCCTCTTTCCTTCCAGCCTCTCTTCTAGAAAACTGGCAGTTGTCCTAAGCCCCTCACTCTGCTTCATTCTTCTCTGATGAGTCAAGACCATAGCTTTTATGGTCTATTTCCTAAGTATATCTTGAACTTGCCCCTTTTTTCCATGCCCACTGTCATTTTCTATATTCAGACCCTCATGATTTCCTTTAAACCTCTGGAATGATCCTCCCGCCTCCAGCCCACCTCCATCACTTCATCGTTGACACTGCTCTTGGGGCAATTGGTCTAAAAATCAGCTCTTGATCATGCCTGCCCGCTTCTGAAGATTCTCTTTCTCTTTGCCCTGTCTGGCCAGCTTTGCTCGTCCTTCACAACATGAGTGTAAGGCTTCCTGGCTCCCCTGGTTTTGTCAGGGTGTCCGCACCCTGGATGGGCGCAGCACCTTGGGCCTAGCATTATTGGAGAGCTGTGAAACTGTTTCACTGTATGTTTGTCTCTTCCGCATAAAATTTTAACTTCTCAAAGGCAGTGACGGTATCTTTTTGCCAGGAAATAGTAAGGGCTCAATAAATATTCGTGACATCATTCGATGGAAGAACCACTGTCTCAAAACATTCACCTGCAATTCAGGCTGATATTTGTCAACTAGATTACTGATGTGTTGAACTCAATCTTCTCAATGATTACTAAAGAAAGTGGAAATAGGGGACATGTATTAGAGAGAGATGAAAAATTTCCTACAGATTACAGACTCAATTAGGAATTGCATCAGCCTAGAACCCAGACTCTTTGACATTGTATTTTTAAGAAAGAGATAGAAATCTGTCCCATTCCTGGTCTCTTCATGTATATGAGTAAATTATTTCCACATTGCATGTAGAAGCTTTTCTTGAACTCTATAACCAAATTGGATGTTGCATTTTTAAAATCTGGACCACTTTATTTAAAAAGAAAAATTCTTAACTATATACTGTAACCGTGAATGGACATCATTGTGGGTACTTTGTTCTGGAGGAATTTCCCTCTTGCTACATTGAAGTTTCAGAGATTTGTGATTTAATAGCAAATGATTGCATCACTTGGCTGTTGTAATGCCAAATACATATGTATTGGAGAAGTTATTTATTTTATATGCATTTGTTTTCTTTTTTATTATTATAATGGAATTTGAAGACAGAGATAGATTTCTTCCCTGCAGTGTTAACTACAATAAGGGTTAGCTTTATGGAATGTCATTTGACTGGTTCTTACAATGATAAATATTTCCATGACAAAACTTACTGTGAACCTGTACTCTCTAGAAATTTCTCTCTCCCTTGGCTACCATTTCACCTTCAGGAGAAAGCAGAGAAATGAAGTAGCCATAGATTACTTCTAGAAACTTGTAAGCAATTAAATGAAACTCATGTATATAAAGGACAGCTTTCCCTTTATTTCAGTCTGCCATCATTTGTGCAGTAGGTAGACTTTTTTTTTTTTGCCTTTTACTTTTCTTGCTCTTCTTAAAGTTGCTGCTCTTGGTGGTGCTATTGTCCATTCATAAATATGCCTTGAAATACAGGGTGTTTGCCAGAGATACTGATAAGCTAGATTCTTTGTCTTGGGACCATTCATTCACTTAGTCATTAAAAATATTACGGAGCATCTCTTGTTGAAAATGTAAGCATGAACACAAATCCTGGCTTCAAGGAATGTAGTCTAAAAATGGTATGAGATGTGTACATAAATATGACAAAAGTTAAAAAGTTCTGTATTAGAAGACTCTAACCCCGTCTTACCAGCTCTACTGTTCTCCCTGAATGTGAGTCAGTGTCATCTCTTGCTTAGATAACTGCCAGGGTCTGCTGATTGGTCTCCCTACTCTCATTTGTCACTCCCTCCCGCCCCCGCACCTCCCAATTTATTCTCAACATAGCAGCCAAAGGGTCCTTTTGAACTGAAAGTCAGATCATGTCACAGCTTAAAACTCTCTAATGGCCCCCACTGCATTGCCATAAGCTGCCCCTCTAACCCCACACCATGAGTCATTGGCCCCATCTCCTATTCTTTCTCTCCTTCACATCCCTCAAGCCACTCTGGTCCCTTTGCTGGTCTTTAAAAACATCCAAAGTGTTCCCTCTTAGCTTCTTTTATTGTCTTCTCCAACTGTCTGGAATGCTTTTCCCCACGTATCTGCGTCCTGACTCTTCCCTCCTTCAAGTCCTCAGGTGTTTGCTCAAATTTCACCTTCTTAGTAAGCCCTACCTTAACTATATTAAAAATCGGAACCCCCTACACCCGCTTCTTCTGCTCCACATTTCATTTTACCACAGACTCTATAACCTTCTAAATACTAGGTGATTGTTTGTTTATGATGTCTGTTGTTTGTTGTTCCTCATTAGAAGCTCAGCTCCTTAAGGCAGGGATCTCTGTTTTGTTTGCTGATGCCTCTGAATCACCTAGAGGAGTGCCAGCCCATAATAAGCACTCAGTGAATATTAGTTGAATAAATGAAAAAAAATGAATGAGATTTACAGATGAAATATTAGCAAGATTTACAGGTGAAAGAGATTTATTCCAAGAGGAAGGGATCGGGAAGGTCTCAATGGACATTTATCTGAATTGTGTCTTGATATATGACTAAAATTTAGATATATACAAATACGTTTAGGTGAAACTGTTTTGCTCATTGTTTAAGGATTTTTTTTTCCTTTAATATTTTCTTGTAATTCTTATTCATAATCCTCTTGTTAAAGTCAGTAAGAGGCACATGGAAGAAAGGATAAAGCACATAAATAGGAAAATGGCTGTAAAATTATTTGGGGTATGAGAGTATACTTTTTGCCCATCTGTGTAATGGTTCATTTTGTTTCGTGGTAGCAGGAGGAAAGGAAGAATAAAAAGAAAAATCGTTGCAGCAATCACGTTCAGTTTATCACTTTCCTCCCACCCTTTCAAAATGATTTCAGAGACCTGATGTCCTCAAAGCTTACTTCTAACAACTCATTAAATCCAACATATGCTTTTAAAAATTGTCATTTGAATGTTTTGCAGTTCTTTAACTTCTCTTTGACAGATTTATAGAAAAAAGTAACTGCATAAATATTAACATCAGATAATTAACTAGTATAATGTAATGCTAACAACAACAGAGTTGACTTTATGGAAGAATCTTAAATTGAAGTGCCTGCATGGTTTCCGCTTCTTTTATTTCTTACTTAAACTGCTCAAAATGAAGCTTTTACTACAACACCAAGCACTGAACTTAGAAGTTTAATACTACAATGACTGGAGGCCATGCTGAAAATTAAGCAGCAAAGAACTGAGGAACAACATGAAATACAATTCTAAGCCAGGCTTTGCTAAATTGGCGAGAGACTGTTGCTAAGGTACTGGGGTTCTCTGCGTGCTTGCCTCTTATTCTTTCTTGATCACAGTCCAGTCAGGCTTTTACACTTGTCGCTCTACTGAAATTTCCCGTACAATGGCACTTGATACACTTGAAACGCTTTCTTGGCCAGTGTTCCTGGACGTCACCCCTCTGCTTTCCTTCCTACCTCAGTGCTGTCTCCTGAGTATTCTTTGCTGGAATCTCCTCCTCCTCCTCCTTGCCACCTCAAAATATTGGTGTGTTCCAGGACCCAGTGCTCGTGCATCTCGTTCTGTGGATCTGCACTTGCTCTGGAGGTGAGCGCATTTGCTCTCGCGGCTAAGATACCATTTACGTGCTGCTGACCTCAAGTGTTTATCACTAGCACCTGTCTCTCTTCGAAGCTCCAACTGTTTATCATCATCTAATAGGCATCTCAAAATGAGCACATTGAACACAGAACACTTGGTTTCCCTTTAGCATCAACTTTGCTACCTTCTCCTCCCCCTTTGTTTTTCATCTCAGTAAATGCCAGCACAACCATCCCCACTCATTCAATTGCTTGGGCCAAATATCCGTGATTCATCTTCGACTCCTCTCTGTCTTTCAGACTACATTGTCCAACCCTGTCAGCAATTTTTGCTGGCTCTACCTCCAAAGGGTATTTCAAAGCTGACTCTACTGCCCGGTCTCTCCCTTCCCATCCTAGTCCCCATCATCTCTTTGCTTATCCTCCTGCATTTGCCCCCAACTGGTTTTCCTGCTTCCACTCTTGTTCCCTTACAGTGCATTCTGAACCCAGCAAACCGGTGAACATTTACAAGAGTAAATCAGATAACGGCAAATTTTCCAATGAGGTTCTATTATACTTAGAAAATATCCAAAGACCTATGATGGCTCACAAGCCCCCTTATGAGTTGCCCTGTGAGTTTTTTTCTCCAACCTCATACCTATCCGTCTTGCCATCAACCCCAGTGCTCCATCCCACTGGTTGCTTTGCAGTTTTTTCAGACCCCTTGCTGCCTTTTACCTGCTGCTCCCTCTTCCTGGAATGATTTTATCCCCCCCGGGTAGACAGGTACATGACTTACTTCCTCCTTTCATTCCCTGCACTACCCTGAGTCATCAGCTCACCCCATCGATATCAGCACCCCCATTTTATTCTCTTTCCCAGTTTTGTTTTCCTCCATCGCATTTATGGCTACTAATTGTTTGTTTGTATATTATCTATCTCCCTGCTATAAAATGAAGGCAGAAACTTATTTGTTTACTTCTCTGTTCCTTGGCACGTGGTAGGCACTCACAATTTTTTTGAGAAAATAGATGTTTAATAAAAATAAATTATTTGTTAAGTCTGGTTTTACTTATTTTTTGCCTCCCTTGTTTTCTCTATTTCTGCTTTCTTCATCAGAAATATGTCGTATCATAACCACTCTACATATCCTATTGAAGGTAACTTTTAAAAATTATATTAATAAGAAAACACTATAGATGATCCAGAGAAACTGAAAATATTCACTGGAAATTATAAATCTTGACCCATTCATACCCTCTGTCTGGCATATTTTCATTAGTTTAAGATAATTCGTATACTGGCTGCAGTTAAAAAAAAGGTTTCCTTAGAGATACAGATTCCCATCAAAACCAAATACAAAAAGAGCATGAAGGAGAAAGATACAGACAGAAATACCGAATATGAATACTTATTTTCTTTAGTGCTTTATTCATGATTTCAATTCAGTCCATAAAGACCTTGTGGAAACTACATCAGTCATTTCATATTTTCCATGACACAATTCAACCTATTGCCCTTAGGCTGGTCAGAACTGGAACTAGGTTTTCTGATGGATGTTAATAGGAAGTTAACAGAAAATAATGGAGATAAAAAATATAGTGAGAAATGAAAGTAAGATGGCAGGACAGGGGTGAGCTGCCAAGCATCTATGTTCCTAAAACCATAGAAGAGACAGACAGGGACCATTTGATTCCTGGGCTCCCAGCTGGTCTTTCCATCATCCCACTTCACCTTACGGTCCACTCAGCTTCTTCCTGTGCTGAGTTCTGAGCTGATAGACAAGTATTTATCGCACACCATTTTGGTTTAGGGTACAAGTAAAGCTGAATAACCAGGACAGTGGTACATTTAGGGTCAATCTTTCCCTGATGTTTTGGTTGTTTTTTGAGTTTATTTACTCTTAAAAAATTCTCCAAAGAAAATCATTGCATAAAGGTGGACCTACGCAGGAAGTTCTTGAAAAACTATTTCTCTCTGGGGCAGTCCTTTACCTATAGCAAAGGCAAGTGACTCTATAGTCATTGGACCGGACTGTGAATATATCAGTGAACATAATTTCGAGCTGCCTGCTCAGTATTTGTTATTTGATTAAGTAACTGTCTCAATTTTTTAAACCAATACTTTATTTAAACTAAAGTGAGGGGTTGGTGGACAGGCTAGTCTGAGTTAATAAAAATCAATACTGCAAATTTTTTTAAAAAGCAATTTTCTCTTATAAAAAACTTGCAGCTAATAGCATTTTTCAAGTAGAGATCCTGCCAGATCATAAAAATAAGACTTGGGTATTACTAATACATTGTTTATATACAAATGATGATACCAAAGGACAAATATTGAAGGAAATTAGTGTATATATTCTTATTAAAATCTTATTTCTTGGATTGATATATGTTCATCCAAATTATTTCTTAATTTTTATAAATTTCTAATTATAATAGGCAAAGAGAATTTCTAAACCACATATTTGAACAAAACATTGGTTCATACAAACTGATAAGTGGGGAGAGAATATTGGAAATTGAAACTATTTTAGAAAATCTGGGTCATGACACTATCCCAGCTGTAATGCTTGTCCTTGGTTGTAGCCTGGACCCAACTCCTTCATGTCTGCAGGCGTGGAAACTGAGGCGAAGGACATAGTGTAATTCATTTATGGTAAAATTTCTGATGGATATAGCCGGAAGTAAGCTTGAATACAATCCATTCCAAGCAGTATTTGAAGATGTTTTATTCAAGTGATCATCTATTTTATAGAATTATATTTTACTTTGATATATTTGCAAACTTTTTCAAAGTCTTCCTTCATTATATCTGTGGGCTTATAGAATAGTTACATAGCAGTTACATAAGTTTTTAAAAGTTATTTCACATTGTTATTAATTTAGTCAGTGCTAACTATCATGATGCATTCATAATACTTACTTTTGTTCTTTTGTATTAGGGATTTTTATGTTTCCTTTTAAATTTAATTTTTAGCTTTTTATATTGGTGTTCATTCTCTTTTGTTGTTGTTTTTTAAAATGGGCATATGCATTTAAAATTATAAGCAGTCTTTTTCAGATGTTTTCTCATGTTGTAATAACTATAAGATTAAACTGAAGAGTATAAAATAAAAAGATTCAGTTTGAAACAACTGCAACCTATAGCTACAGGTTTTTAATTCATGATTGAATAAGTATATTTCATCAATATTGTTATAAGCTCCATACGTTCTTCTTTTATTTCACATATTTTAAGTGAATTAGGTATAATAAACATGTGTTAGAAACCTGTTTGAAGTCGATGCAGAAATGTTTGGAGACCTCACCTCCATTTTCTCATATTTAATTCTCATGTACTTCCTAAACTTGGGAGAATTTTGCATTGTACAAACCATGAAGAAATTTGAATGTTAAAACAATTATTCTTTTTCTTTTATTTTTCATACTTCTGTGGAAATTAAACAAACAAAAAAAACACACGTTAATTCAATGCTGTATTATGCCTGAGATTTTAAATACACAAAAGTCAGTAAAATAAAAGTGATGGTTCCTAGAGCAAGTGTAATTCAGACATATTGCACATATATATTAAAGCATAAAAGTTAACACCATATGTACAAAATACTACACGGGGCCATTTGTGTCACCACTGATAAATGCACAACTCCTATAGGAGCTGTGAGCTCTTATAAGAGCCAGGATTTGAGTCCCAGATATGAGAGAGGTTTAGGTATAGTTGTGGGAATACTACTGCATTTCTTCTGTAAATTTTAAATTTCAACCAGAAAACTATAGAAGCAAAAATTTCATTAGGGAAACAATTCTAAAACTTCTAATTTTTATAACCACAGATTTATTTCTATGTTATAAATTCAGTAAGGTCTTTGCCATTTGTTTTCTTTGTTGGTCATTTATTAATTTCTTTTTCAACAAATATTAATTGAGAATTCACTGGGAGCCAGACTATCCTAAATACTTGGATCATCGGCAAACCAGACAATAATCCTTGCTCTCATGAAGTTTATATTCTGTGAAGAACCGCAGACAGTAAACATAATAAATAAGTAAATTATAAAGTAGATTAAGGGATGGTAAGTGCAATAAAAAAAATGGGGAAAAAAAGAACAGAGTAAGGAGGGTAGGAGGTTGGTGGATAAATTGCAATATATGAAATAGGGGAAGATGTGAGAAAAGAACCGAAGGCCAAGTTCATAGATACGGGATGGTTTCAGGCAAAGGAAACAATTAGGGCAAGAACCCAAAGGCAGAAGCATGCCTAGGTGTTGCTTTTGTGTGGCTGAGAAGGGATGAGTGAGAGGGGTAGTGCTAGGAGATGGTATTAGAAAGTTAACAGAAGACTAGATAGATCATGAAATGGCTGTGGACCATTACCTGGGTTTTGACTTTTACTCTGAGAAAATTAGGGTACAATCCTAGGGTTCTAAGCAGAGAAGTGACATGATTTGACTTTACTTTTAAAAGGGTCATCTGGCTTTTGTGTTGAAAGTAAATGGTATGGGGACTATGATAACAGTACAGCACTGGACGTTATTGGAGACTCTTAGACTAATCCAGGCTATAGGTTTAAACGAGACTAGCAGCAGTGGAGTAGGGTGGCAAATGTCCTGCTTTGGAGCTAGTTTGAAGGTAGTACCAACAGGATTCCCTAATGGGTTGGGTATGAAGTGTGAGAGAAAGGAGGAAATGAAAGATGACTCCAAAGTTATTGGCTTAAGTGTCTGGAAAGATGGTGTTGCCATCATCTTATAGGTATGATTGTTGGTAAAACACATTTAGAAAGGAAGATTAGAAGTTCAGTTTTGGACTTGTGAATTTGGAATATATTTTAGATCTCTAAGTGGAAATGTCAGTTGGATCTAACAGTGTGGAAGTCAAGAAAAAAGTCTGGGCTGGAGATATAACTTGGGGAGCCATGGGCCTCTGGATAATATTTGAAGCCATGAATATAGTCATCAAAGGACTTAAGTAAAGATGGAGAAGAGAATAGGGCCAATGACTGAGCCCTGGAGCATGTCAATATTAAGATGCCAGAGGAAAGAGGATGAACAAGCATAGGAAACTGAGAAGAAATGACCAGTAAGGGAAGAGAAAAATGGTCAGCTAGGTCAAATATTGCTGATAAAGTAACAGGAGGACTGAGCATTGACCACTGGATTTAGCAATGACCTTGATAAGAGCAATTTCAGTGGTGTGTGGGGATAAAAGCTGGATTGTAATGGGTTCAAGTGAAAAAACAATGGAGAAAATGTATACATAACTGTTTTTACATATTTTCGTGAAAGGGTAACAAAGAAATGGGATGATACTTAGTGAAGACAGTGAGGTCAAGAAAGTGGTATGCTGATTAAGTATGGAATAACTCCCTGGGTGTAAAAAAAACACAAGCAAACAGACAAGCAAACAAACAAACAAAAAAAACAGAAACAACAATTTGACATGTAGCTTTTGCCAGTCTCAGTAATGTAAGTACCCCCTTGGTGGCTGGTGTCGCTCAATGAATTGTTGAGAAGCGATGTGCACAACTGGCATTGGAAGTTGACCTGAGTCAGCTCTAGCACACGACTGAGTCAACAGAAGTTTGGCTTTGTTTTAAGATGCAACAAATAACAGCTACTTTGTATATTCTGAGGGGACTAATCCAATAGATAGCTAAAAATTGATGATGGTGTCAAGAAAAGGGTGAACTGCTGGATGAAATTTCCCAGAGTAGGTGAGAAGGAACGTGATCCAGTGCACGAGTGGAGGGATTGGCTTTAGAAGTAAATATGTGTAGTTCATCTATATTAATAGGGGGAGAAGCCAGAGCATATAGTGAAGATCCTGCAGGTAGTTGTGGTGGAGGGAGTCTCAATGCTTATTTGCATGGAACAGAAACCACTTAAATAAAATTTTAAAAATGATGAAATTTTTGGAAGAATATAATGGTGGCTCAGAAAACCCAACGGGACTAATTGTTGTTGAGCTTCATGAGGAGATGAAGGGACTTAACTCTTCTCTCTTGAGTTGTAGAAATGTTTTCTACCTCTGGAGTCTAACAAATGTTAGTCATTGACCCAAAGGCATCATGTATCTACGAGGCATTCTTAAAAAATCATTTATTGCCATTTTAATATCCTATTAAAAATGAATTACTTTTGGTAATTTTTTTATACTTTAAGTTTCATAGATCATTTAGTCTTTGTGAGAAAAGGAGTATGGATTAATTGCTTTCATATACTGAAAAAAGATGTATTACATCATGCTGATGTTTGAGGTAATTTGTTTGTCTTCCAAATTATTTTTTGAATCACATAATAAGTAATATATGTACATTATTAAAGGGTTGAACATTATAGAAGGGAATACAATGAAAGTAAAATCTCCCTCCCTGAGCTTTTTCTCCCTTAAAAATCCCAATCTCACTTCTCAGAGAGAAATACATTTCTTATGTAGACTTTCGGAAAAGTTTTATGTATATTTAACATATTCATACACTCATAGACATGGTCTTATCTTGCACCAAAAGTACTTGATGTTTGTTCTTTGAAATTCCCTGCATATATTTCTACTTTAAGAATATTTATCACATTGGCTAAGATTACTTGAATCCCAAGTAGTAACTTTCTCTCCTGAACAGATCTGAGATAAAAATTCTAAGTAACTGTTTTTATTTTCTTATAACAATAATTCCATTTAACTGAAATGTGTTTTAGAGAAAAGTTATGTGACTTGTCTACGGTCATATAACTAGCAAATGGCACCTGTGAGATTCAAACCTACACCCTTATTGTCCTGAACTCCACTGTCTCCTAAATAATCTTGCCCCTTAATTATATGTAACTATGTTCCTTTTTCATGAATTTTCCACAATTTCTTTTCCATGCTTTTACAAAGTTTGTTATGGTACCTGTTCATAATGGATGTGTCACTTCTGAAATATTATGCTCTCCATGGTAATGAAAATAACCACAAGTTTACTTTTTTGGATTTATATATTTTGTTATGTTTCCAACAACTCAGAACATTTTGCAATTTTGACTCTTAGAAGTGATTAATTTTTAAAAAACTGTATTGGAGCTGTCTTCCTGAAGTATAATTTATCTCATGGTCTTTGGTTGCCAAAGTAGGTTGACAGTTTCAGTCTTCTACCTTTCCATAAGAACAATAGGCAATGGCCTTGTAAAGAAGAGATGCATATATTTAAGCATCTTTAAGGCCAGATATTCTGGTGAATTTCTCTGCTGGCTAAGTACTTGAGCCTCATCTTAAATATATGTGTTGCCTTTAGGAAATCAGCATCCCCTATTTCCTTTCTTTTTCTTTTTGGTTATTTATTTATTTATTTATTTATTTATTTATTTATTTATTTATATTAGTTTCAGGTGCTAGTGTCCCCTATTTCTAAGGCTGGAAAATATAACCTTAGTTCCTTCAATGAGAATTCTGCAATTCTAGTTGCAAGTAGAGAAAAGAGGGATGGGCAGATAGCTCTTTTTAATAATTTGAAAATTGAACCTTTTCTGTTTTAGCCTATACCTAGAGTATAGGAATCTCTAAAGCTCATTGTCAATAAATGATGTGTTTATAAGGCTAGTATCACCAGACATAACATTTTTGTACCATCGGTTTATATTATAGCTTTGTTTTATTTTGTTTGTTTGTTTCTGGATAGGATCCTGAGAAAGTTTTCTTTTGGAAACTTAGTCACCTACATGTTAAAGAAAATACACCTGTCATAATAGTTAATGACTGAGTTATTGATTTGGGGGTATAAAAATTAAAACCACTAAAATTTCATCAATGTTATGGGAAGTAAAAATATCCATTAGGTAATATGGAGAATGAACATGTCAGCTTTGCATATTGCCTATACATTCATTTGCTCTTTCCTTAGCCGATGTCTTACAGCTCTATCCTCCCAGCAAGTCAGCTACATTTATTGAGGGCCCACCACATGTTAAACAGCAAATGTGGATGTTGAGGGTGGATACAAAATAACTAGAAAATAAGGGTAATTCTTGGGAGGAATTTATAATCTAGTTTGCTTTTAAAATTTTCTTGCTTTTCCTACTTGATATCTTTCTTTGCTTTATTTTTAAAAATTTTTCCATTCTGTGGGGTCTTCAAACATCTATTCTATGGCTACCACATGCCTTTTATTCCACTCAGTAGTACAATTCAGGAATGTTTATTTCTAACATTTTTTAACATAGGCCACATGATACATGACTATGCAAAGTAAGATCTTAAATATTGTAGACAATTTTATAGGTGCTCACAACACCACAGGTATGCATATATTTATATATATGTACATATATGTATAGATATATACATATATATGTATACATATGTACATATATATGTAAAATCCTGTAGGCTTAGGGATAGCTATGTATTTCAATAATTGAAATACATATTTATCTATAATCTATATTAAAATGATCAAATTGAGTAGTATTACTGGTTAAACATACATAGTTGTTGATACATATTTATTCATAGTGATTTTTATTATAGTTAACTTTAGGGTGTATTTGCAATAATATTTAATAGCTTTAAGGATCCCCCTCCCAAAAGTGTTTTGTCAACACAGATAAATAATCCTGATAATATCCTATACATGCTTATAGACATGGAGGAATCATTGCTAAGACTTTGTCTACACTTAGCATTTCAGTAACCGATTTCTATTTTTACCATTTGAAGTTCCTTAATTCTGTTTTTGGTTATTGAGGGGAAACACTAATGGTAAGTAAAATATACGTTTTGCAAATATTTTGAGCAGCTTAATTAACAATGTTATAGATGAAGTGAATATACACCCAAACCAATTGATAAAAATATCTTTTGCATTTTCATTTTCTCAGTGAGGAAAAAGCAGAAAGGATTGAAAGGGTGGAATGATGACTCTTCAAACTGAAAGATTCTCAACACCACATTAAATGCCTCCCCTTGTGTGTTTGTACTATCTATTCAATTTAGTTATATGACATTGTACTAACTAGTCGTACAAGAGAGGCAGTAGTCATAAAATAAATATAATTTGCTAAAATTTAATTAATTCGCAAAGTTACTGTGATTAAAAATGAAGCAGAACCACTGTAAATCTACTCGGAAAAAAAACACCCTAGATGTTAGAAGACATCTACTGTTTAGAACGATGTATTAACTAATGAATGCCAGAGTGTTTTGTGCTACATTTGGAAGTCTATGCTACCTACCCTTCAGATGAGTAGCCATGCACTTAATATGTTGTCAACCTAGTGCAAAAAGAATACTGCTTGACATTCAAGGAAAAAAAAATTGAAATGATCAAACAATTAGAAAAAGAGAAAAACAATTTGCATTATAATTTAAATAGGGGTGGAAGTTTTAATAATTTGAAAAATAAAAATGAAATTTGTTTGAGTATTGGTTAAGTTCTTCAACAAGACTGAAAAACAAAGAGATAAAGTTGTAAAGCCATGAGAAGGAACTCCTTCATGGTGACTCTGAAAAAGAAATTCTGGGCTCTTTTCAATCGAGGATGGGGTACAGAAATTCCTGATTCAGTGTTAATCTGGGCTGATAAGGCAAAATGTTTGTTTGATGATTTCAGAATGGAAGGCAACTTTGAGGAATGTTCTGGTAGGTTAGCTTGATCCAAACAACAACATGGGGTTGTGTTTAACAAGTTGATAAAAATAAGTTGATGTATTGAAGCCCGAGTTTGTGACACTGAAATGAGAATGTTTTGAGGAGGAACTAGCTAGCAAAAACAAGACGAAATTAGACTATCCTGATATTGGGCATATTTTTTAGCAGTCACTATATTTTGGTGTGCATCATTTCAGATGTTAAAAAATAACCATAAAGTCAGAATTTTATACACACACAAATAACAATGTATTTTTGTTTCTATATTTCAATATACATATATGTATACATTTATTTATATATACAATCATGTATACATATATATAAATATATCAACCTCATCTTTTTAAAAAATTGTTGCACGTGTTTTATTGTCTAAATGCCTCATAATTAAATTAGACAACTGAATGTAATTTTAACTGAGTTCACATTTACTCTACTTAAAATGTGTTTTTATTAGCTTTGTCTTAATCACGGTTTTGGTGATCTATGACTTACATCTCCCCACTACCCTGATTAACTAAAAACTGACTCCAAATTATTGGGAAAATTCATAGAAAGGAGCATTTAAAATTAATTTTTCAAGCAAACTAAATACAAAGACCTGGATTGTATTTCTAGCTTTAGGACTTAGCTATCATTGAATTGATAAAAAAATAATTGTACACTAACAGTAGTGAACATATGGCAGATGATATGTGGTTATAGATTTGTTTGATAGGTTTGTTACAAAATTTTAAAGGAATACAGACATGTTGGTTGACAACAACTCTAACAGAACATTTCTAGGAACTAGAATCAAGACTCCAACCAGATTAACCATCAGTTTAAACCAGGGAGGGAAACATTTTTAGTGGTTATATACCTTTATATTAATGAAAGAGTAGGAAATTATCTTGAGATGGTTAATAATTTTCATTTTTTTGTTTCCTCTCTTACTTTTTTTTTTTCCTGTTGGACCATGCATTAAACTGTCATTCAGCCCTCCCATGAGTTCCTTGGTATATCCTGTAGCTTTACAGCCATTTTTAAAACTTACTTCCCGTTTAAAAAGCCCCTTACCATCCTTGATTCCTTTAGATTGTTTCTGTTCTGATTGTATTTTTATTAGTGTTGAGCTTTCTTATATTAATTTTTTCCATGGTCGATGAATTCTAAAACATCAATTACTTCTAGATACTCTGTCCACTGTTTACAGTTTCACATGCAATTTTTTTGTCTAGATGACATTGAAGGTTAGGAGGCCCAGTAAGCTTTTCCTATTCTGTCATTATTCTCACTCTAGAGATTACATTTAGTTAAATTAAACGTTTTTATCATCTTGTATCTCCTTCATTTCCATTTTATAGTATTAAAGGCATTAAATATATGTATATCTGACCCATCCATCTTTAAGCAAGTATTATTTGTATGCGTTTGTGTGTATATATATATATATATATATATATATATATATATATATACACACACACATATACACATACATATATATTCTGTCTGCATACATGTATGCATAGATAGATATGATTAAGTTTCACTTTGTTTTGGATGACAACTGTTGTGTGCCCTCCTATGGCCATATTCAAATTCTAGTTTCATTTAGAGCATTAGAGTTTAGTTTTTCTCCCTGGTGTATGTTTAGGCCCTTTCTTCATTAGCAAAAAAATATACAAACTCCACTTCTTTTTTTATTACATTTATTGGGGTGACATTGGTTAATAACATCATATAAGTTTCAAGTGTACATTTCTAAATCGATCTATATGTTGCATTGTGTGCTCAACACCAAGGATCGGTTTTCCTTCCATCACCATATATTTGACCCCCTTTACCCTCCTCAACCTGCCCCCACCCTCTTTCCTCTCCTGTAACCACCTGTAATTGTGTCTGTAAGTTTGTTTGTTTTGTTTGTTTGTATAAACTCTATAAACATCTATAAGCAAACCAGTTTCAAGAAACAGGAGATTTAGATTTTTTTAAAATTACATGTTTAGAGCTTTCAACATGAGGCATCATATTTTCCAAAGCATTGCTTTTTGGTGTACTTTGATAAGTATAGCCTAATATTGGATTTTACATACATTTTAAAGCTCTGATTCATAATGTAGATTGTAATTTAATAGGAAATCTAATTGTGTTAGAAGATATACTAAATATTTGATAGATGTCCTGAAGACAAATGTTGTGTGCTAAAGAGAGAGTCATAGTTTAGCAAAGATGAAGACAGAGCTGAATCCCCCGCCTATTACTTGTGAGCTGAGTGGATTCCAGGGGTGTATCCATCCCTTCGGGGAAGTCTCGCTGGTATGATGTAATTTCCTTTGGATTTTCAATATCTTTTGGTTACTTCATCTCCTAAAAGGATAACTTTGAAAGTAAATTGCAAAGGCAACCATATTAGACCCTGCTGATGAAGAATTAGAAAAACAGATCAATATAAGCTGAAGTGTGTATTTTTCTACATCAGTATTAGCATGGCAACCAAGAGGTGATTTATATGCTGAAAATACAAATTAATCATCAATAGAGTTCTTATATCATACATTGCAGTTAAAACATTCAGGAGTTATAATTCAGAAAAAGGTATTCTAAGGTCCCTGTGACCTGATGATCATAGTATATGACCATCGGCATTTCTCCTGCAAGCTGGTGTCCTGCATATAAAAGATGCACATGCAAACGTTCAGCTTTTACAAATTGTAATAAATCCAGTAATTACATCATATACTTAATTAGCTCCCATGAATTGAAAGACATTTTTAAGCACCCGGGGTGTCCTTCCCACACACGGGATGCACTGTATGTAGGGCAAGAGGGTGCCTCCACCATAATCTTTTAGTTCTTGTTCTTTCTCCGGGGTGACAATTCTATTATGTAAGCGTCTATCTACTAAGAACTGAACTGAAACCTCCTATCCATTTTGCATAGAACACGGACAGACGTTAAAATGGAAACAATATTTTCTCCTTCCTGATGCAGAGGAGATTTAAATTGGTATCCTGGAGGTAAAAGGGCATAGCTCATCACCCAGTGCCCAGGCGGTAGGGGATTTTTTTTTTTTTTTTTAAAAACAGGTATAAGAACATGATTTTTTCTTTCCCAATTCTTGGGGATACAGTCATTTAAAAATATTTTATTTGTATAAATCCTGATATAAATCATGATTTTAAAATATTCTAATTTTCATGGATCCATTTTAAATATTGATTAAGTTCTGAGCAAAATGGTATAGATGAGTGTGTGTGTGTTGTGTGTTCGTGCATGTGTGTGTGTGTGTGTGTGTGTATGTGTGTGTGTGTATGTGTGTGTGTGTATTTCTGGATTTACTGTAATGTCACAGTTAGTGAATATCCATATAAATAAAGTGAAGTAAAGAGTTAGAGTGCTCAAACCAAAGTCTTTATTATTTAGGTAAAAATGTATTTATTGTCCATATGTTTCAGGCTGATATTTTGTGGTTATGGCTACAAGTATCTATTGCACTTTTCTGTAGCCTCGGTTTTTTTTTTTAGCTGCATTTTTCATCTCGTGAATAAGCACATTCAGTATTCCTCCAGCGTATGGCATGCACACCTGGAAGATTATTTCACAGAATCAGTCTGTAGCTATAGTTTCTGTATCTATAGATGGGCAGATTGAACCAGACAGTCACTGAATTCCCTGTCTTTAAAGTTCCGTGATTCTATGAAATATGAGACCAAAATTTCTGCTTTTTTAATGATTTGAGATGAAGCTGAATTAAAATAATTTCTTTAAAATTAGCTTTGCATTTTGAAAACTAATTCCAAATATTATAACACCAAATCCTCCACTTTGTAATCGTCTGACACGAACAGCACTGCTACCTGCAATAGATGTGCTCATTCTGAACTTGGCTACACAGGCCTAAGACCATCACTTAAATACTTTACAAATTGAATTGCACTTGTGTTAGAAACTGATTGATAAAATAAATTACTATATCTTGTAGGTTAAGATTTGAGTTCTGCAGTTGTAGCTGTTACAAATTACCTGAAAACCTTTTTATATTGCTTTTTTTATGGCTGTATTTTACAATTGCTCTAATAAAAAATTCTATACAAAAATTGTTTGATATTAATAGCAATCATTAACAACTTGATAGATTCTTGTTAAGTATATTTGCAATACATTTAATCTTATTAAACTCAGCCCTGCGTTGTTTCTTCCAAATATTATAGGTCTTTATGAAGCTAGCAATATAAAGAAGAGATTTCAACCATTTTCGGCCAAAAATTAGGTTTAGCTTAATGGATCAATTTTTTTCTTATTAAACTGCGTCTGACCAGTGCCAAGTAATACATTCAGCATTGATCTTTGTCTCACCCTGCTGTAGCTTGCGTTCTCTTTATGTACATGAAAAATAAGGTGCCAGGAATGAAAACAATGCCTGTATAATACAAATATAGAATTTTTCTCAGACTTCCATTCGGTTTATCATTTCACTTTGTTATTAATGCCTTGCCTGCTGCTTTTCAGAAATGTGTTTTTAAAAAGCACATTTATTTCCATAAAGAATGCTTTCTTCTGGTGTAATTATATAAAACATACACCATATACTGGAGTACATCAATTGTTTCAGGGGCATGGACAAAATGTATGAGCCCTGTTCACATGTGCAAACAGTTCTGTTCTAAATGTGGAGCCCTCTGGGGACTTGACCCATTAACACCAGGGATTGGAAGTGTACTGGTAGGAACTGGGGCTCAATTTTGAAGTTTTTTTTTTTTTTTTTTTGTTTCAGTAAAAATAGAAATGAAAATGGAAACAAATTTTAATAGATATAGAGCATGCACATGACAAATTTAAAGTGATGTCAATCTTTAAAGTTCTCAGTCGTCGAGACTCTTAAAGTCCTAACAGGAGCCTCAGCCCTCTTCACACCACCCCTTCTCCTCTTTCCACCCCAATACAGTCTGCATATTTCTCAGGAAAATCTTACATCATTGCTGCCACTTGGAACTCGCCCCCTGCTTGAAAGTTTTCCTTGGCTCTTCACTGCCCTAAGGGGCAGAATTGAAACTCTATTTCTGGGCATTTAAAACTGGAGATTTGGTCTTCAATCTGGCTTTTCGAAAACCCTTGTCTTGCACTTTCCTGAACAGACCTTCAACTTCAAGTATTTCCAAATGCCCCTTGGGCATGTTTTGCTCACACTCTTCCCCTCGTTAAAATGCCCTTTCCATCCTTCCTATCTCCTTCCCACTTGTCCAATTTCCACAAATCCTTCAAGCCCCAATGTCACATGTCACTGTTGCTTCAAAAGGTCATCTGCTCACTCACACATAATGTGCCTTAATGGAAACATAAACTTTGGAATTGAACGCATTTTGTTGGAATATACCACACACTAGCTGCATGACTTTGGGCAATTTACTTAACCTCAATTTAATAATCTCACTCCAACTTTAAAGTATTTAATAATTAAAAGTAATTATTAAAGTATTAATAATTAATAACATTAATTCCATATAGTTGTAAGAATTAAATGTATTATGTATATAAGCTTGGCATACAGTTGGCATCCAATAAATAATAATGATTTTCTCCCCTTCCCTACCCGAGCTCATGTAGTCAGGACTATTCATTTGGCACACATGTATTACCACATTGAAATAATTTTTTTCTCTATATATATATTTGTTGACTTATCAACTGGTTTTTAAGTTCCTTTTCCATAGCATTGGCTCCATATACTACTTTCTATCTGTAATGATGCAGAACAAAATGATCTACACATGGTAAACATGGTTTGATTAATTAATTAATACATTCTTTTTTCCAAAAATGAAGATAAGAGAAAAATATCTTTCTCCTCCATTATCTTTCCATACATGTTCTTTGACAATATCAGGAACTGGTCTTAAAATTCCTGCATTTGATTTTAGATTTGTCTCTTAATCTTCTTGTTTTAAAGCAAGATATACTTGATTGGGGACCTGAGCCCTCTAGTAACCTACAAGAGTGAGACATGTGCATTGTAGGTAAGAGAGAAAATGCACTGGAACTCAAAGGACGTCAGTGTTGTCTTTCAGTCTGAGCCAGGTGGTACCCTCCATTCTGTTTTACCAGCAGTGAAATGGTGATTTGATATCAAGACCTATGTAAGGCATCTTGTATTTCAAAGTGGAATGCCTACATACTACCTGGAGCGTAGTTGTAACATGGGGCACACTCTTGTGTCCCTTGCTGTGGATGGGAGTGATAATCCTCAGAAAACTCTTGTGTTTTCTGGGCCATGCAAAATATGAGGATTTCAAAGCCATGACCCTTTCCCAGAATCCAATAGCAGAACTTCCTCTCAGGGGTTTGGACACATACAAAAATATAGGACATCCTCTCAGGCAGTTCTTAGCAACAACTTCATGGATGACAGCAGTTATTAAGTATGGTTGTAGGAATTATATTCCTTAAAGATGAAATCCTTAGTAGAAGGAAGGATTTCATCCTTCCACTAGAAGCACAGACCTTTAATATAAATACTAGAAGCACAAACCTTTAATAATTTGATCCAAGGCAGCCAAGGTGTAAACACAAGTTTTCTCTATCGACACGTGATTGCAAACACATACATATACACACACAAATGCACACCAGTAGGTTAGCATCATCAATGATATATCCAGCTCTGTGTACGTGAGCGCCAAACTGCATAACGGGCTATAGGGTCCATTCTAAGTCTTCTGATCAGTATAGGCTTCACGGTGTTCTAAATTGAGCATATGACATGAATTCAAAACAAAACAAAACAAACACAAAAAGGGTATGGTTTCTGGAGTAATGGCTACTTTAAAAACAATGTTTATATTAAATATATATGACTTATGTCACATCAACTCCCTTAATCTTTTCTAATATCTAAGTAATTATTGCATATAAAACCCAACTTTTTGAAATTTAAGAATAAAACTGAAAGTTAAATATGGCTGTAGAATTCACATTTTATACCTTTTAGGCTTCAGTCTTTCAGTAAACTCCATGAGAAAACTGTGGTGAAGGCTAGTGGGAGAAAGCATCTTACATCTTTGTGATATTTTGCCAGGGAAAATTCTATATACACTGAAATTTCAGCGAACTGTCACTCAATTAATTGGCTTTTTTATGAATGTGGGTTAAATATAAATTAATATTTATAATAATTTTTAAAAATATATTCTGTCCAGAAGGTACAAAAATGAAAAGTGAAAGTTCCTCTTAACCAACAACTTCATTCCACTTGGAAACCACTTTTAGCTCTTTTCTGCTTCTTTCCCTCTCCTCCCACCCCTTCTGCCCTCCTACCATCTCTCTCTTTTTTGCTTCTCCCTCACTTTTTGTTCTTCTGTTCAATTATATTGTCAGGTGGTAAAATTATTCTTTTATTTTCTGAGTTATCAATCTTAGACTACTCAGATGATTGTCTACTGTGAAAGGCACACTCATTTTACACAATCACTGCTTTCCACATCCTCTTACTTCTCTGCATTCTGATTTTTGTCAAGTTTTATAACATAGACATTCTGTTCTGTAGCCATAATTTGTCCTTCTTTTTTTTTAACTATAAAATGATTCTGCACATTTTAATCCAGTAGAACAGAATTATGTTATGTAAATATTGTTCAATACAGCACCGAGTATTCTGGTTGGATTTACGCAACGTAAATGTAGTAATATTTCACTAAACTCCTACCATTGCAAAGAGGGGATCTTAAGCTTCCAAATCCAATGGATATATACTTGAATTCCAGCAGGCTTTTAAATCATAATTTGCAGGAGTTTTCCTTTCTGTTTTTATTTCATAAAAAAGCCTGTTCTTACTGATCGATGTGATATTCCTTCAAATCTGTTTGAAGATACTAGTTATTCTTTTCATTTTATTTTGTTTGCTGAACAATATCCTTTCTCTGTTAACTCATCTGTTCTTCAAGTTCTTCGTCCTTTTTTTTTCATGCTATTGGTATCCCTCAAATATGGTGATCCTCCATGTGTGTTTCCTCTACAGTGGGGGAGGTTTCTAACAGGCCTCCCCTTCAGCTGGAAGCATGGTGTATTTGTCAAGTTTGTCTGAAGGGGGTGTGGTTACTGAGCAGGCAGGCCCTCAGAGGACTCCTACAACCGGCAAATAAGGAAGCTTTATTTTGGCCTTGCAGCACTTGGTTCTCTATTTTCTTCTTGGTTCCTGGTGAGGAGGTCTAATATTATATCCAGCTCTGCTGTTTCTAAGCCCCAGCTCTCTCACTGGGCTTACTTACCAGCCATATCATCCACTTTCTTTAGAAAGAAATTCTTACCAGTCGTATTGACTGCTTTCTTTGGAAAGACATTCTTGGTTTTTTACTTGGGGGAAAAACTATGCTTTGCTATTATTCATTTCACACACTGGAGAGGAAGAGTGGGGGAAAAAGAACTCCATGGTTCACCTGCTCAGGATGTATTAATAATTCCTCACTTCCCTCCCTGCTGACAGCCCCAGAACCCACTCCGACTCTTTGAACTTGTTGACTCAAGTTGGTCGATGTTTCCCCTGAAGTTTTGGGCTGCTGTTTTCTTTTTAGTCTTTTCTCCTTTAAGTTACTTCCAATGTCTTTAAATTAATTTCCTCCAACTTTATAGTTTGCTTCTGGGTTGCTTTCTTATTTACCGAAACATTTAGGGTTTTATACCAGTACTTTGGAAAAAACACAAAACAACCTATCCTGCCATTTCAAGTGAACTTGGAAAAGAAGGAAAGGTAAACATGACAGGAGTGTTTGGTTTGCTTTCTCCAGGTAGTATCAATATCAAGGGCTGAGCAGACAAAACTGTGCTTTAGAAAGATCACTTTGCCAGTACATGGAAGGTAGAAAGAAGAGAAACTGAGGCGGGTAGACTAGTTAGGAGGATGCAACATTAGCTTGGGTGAAAGATGGTGAGGGTTTCAACTAGGGTAGTTACAGTGATAGAAAAAGATGAAACCTTATTAGATATTTTAAATATTATTCTTAATTTTAAGAGCGACAAGAAAATAATGCTATGTATTGAAACAAAAAAATTCTAAGGATTCCCTGGGAGCAGTATACATCTTAAACTTATCTGTATCATCCTGGACAATGAGAGATGACGTTTGAAGTAATGATTCTGAGGTACTGCAAAATTGTTAATTATGAAATTAAGAATTCATTATGCTAACCAGACTGCATTTTCTAGGACAGGTCTAAAGAACACTTTCAACTAGGACTAAAATAATAAGATTTTATAATAATATTGTTTTCTAATTGTGCAGAAACTTTAATTAACTAGGCTTCAAGAATCTAGCAGTGTTCACATCTTTTTTTTGTTTGCTTAATTTTTATTTTTTTTATTTTTTTATTTTAAGTCAGGAAGGAGGTGTGATGGAAAGTCTACTTATATTCAATTATGCAACTAAAACTTATATTTTAGGGACTTAAGAATTATTTTGCCTTTAAGATAGGTCAAGCAAAACCAGATTTGAAGACTGCAAAGTGACTAAATTTATTTCAAATTTGCAGTAGAGAACTGTGTTTCTGCTTGTATTGGAATTTAAAAGCATCTAAACAAATGCTTAAAACAACTTTTCTAGTTTCTTTCATGGTATTAGCATATTTTTTCATATTTTAATGTATAATATACACTTTGAGCATTAGAAGAGCAGTAAGAAGAAATGAAACCAGATCATATTAAGTTTGATTACCATTGTAGTCATCCAGTAGAAAGAAAAATAGAATAATCTTACATATTAGGGGTCTATTAAAAATGCAACTTTGTCAAGGAAATTTTTGTTTCCATAATAGTTCAGTAGTAACTCCATCACCATGCAAAATGGTAGGGGCATAGTTATTAACTATATTCCCAGTGAAGTACACATCTATTTCCTTTGCAGATGTGCACTTTATAATTTCTTCTGTTCATAATTTGTGTATTGCCATACAATTCCCTTTTCTCTTAATAACAAAATAAGTGCAAAATGATTTATGAAACTTTTGAGTTTTTTCCTTTCTTTTATTAGATCATTAAGAATATTCTAATAGGGGCCGGCCCGGTGGCTCAGGCGGTTAGAGCTCCGTGCTCCTAACTCCGAAGGCTGCCGGTTCGATTCCCACATGGGCCAGTGGGCTCTCAACCACAAGGTTGCCAGTTCAATTCCTCGAGTCCCGCAAGGGATGGTGGGCTCTGCCCCCTGCAACTAAGATTGAACACGGCACCTTGAGCTGAGCTGCCTCCCGGATGGCTCAGTTGATGGTTGGAGCGCGGGCTCTCAACCACAAGGTTGCCAGTTCAATTCCTCGACTCCCGTAAGGGATGGTGGGCAGCGCCCCCTGCAACTAAAATTGAACACGGCACCTTGAGCTGAGCTGCCGCTGAGCTCCTGGATGGCTCAGTTGGTTGGAGCCTGTCCTCTCAACCACAAGGTTGCCGGTTCGACTCCCGCAAGGGATGGTGGGCTGTGCCCCCTGCAACTAGCAACGGCAACTGTACCTGGAGCTGAGCTGCGCCCTCCACAACTAAGACTGAAAGAACAACAACTTGAAGCTGAACAGAACCCTCCACAACTAAGACTGAAAGGACAACAATTTGACCATTGTTCCCCAATAAAGTCCTGTTCCCCTTCCCCCAATAAAAAAAAAAGAAAAAAAAAATCTTTAAAAAAAAAAAAGGAATATTCTAATAGACTCTTTTCTTCAGGAAAAAAGGATCTATTCCCATAGATTTTTGTGTTGTAGGGAAATGTTTTCTTTCATTTACTCATCTCTCTGTTTTTCCTACCTCTTTGTGTTTATTTCAGTCAATAAATAGATGAAAAGAAAATGCCTGCAAAACAAAATGCAAAGTGTATTTTTGTTTGCTAGTTGATAAATTATTTAGAAAAGATGTGGGGAATGATAAAAATATAACCTGCATTTGCAAAGCACTTTTTAAAACTTTCTAAAGCAGCACAGGCATACTGTGTCCTATTCTGGCTTCTTAATGGTCAGATGAGTTAGTAGGCCAGGTATTACGTTCCTAGGATGGGGGTTGGAAGGCCCATTTGCAGAGAGTTGAAGTGACTCATCCAAAGCTGATTGTGGTACAGACAAGTCTTGACTTCTATCTCCTACTTCTCATTTTTGGAATTACTACTATGAATAAATCACAAAAGCAGAGTCTATAGCTAGCAATAAATGAACAAAAAAAGTTTAAAAAAGAATTTATTCTTTTCAGTAATCTCTCTAATTGATCCTAAGCCCCAGAGTCATTATATTGATTGTGCAGATATGTTGGTTGGCGATTGGCATTGATTATTTAAAATGGCCAAAGTAAACAGATTAATTATGTGTTATCCTTTGTGATACATGCAAACACATGGCTAATGCTATAGAATCTAGAAACTGGAGAGAGGCCTCCGAAAGGATATTGGCCAGTGTCCTGATTTTAACCATGAAGAGATGAAGGCTTGGAAAGGCCCATGACTTGTCCAGGACCACACTGTTATTAGTCTTAGACTCACTAATACAAACTGAGGTTACTTCCACCCTAGGAGTCAGATCTGTTTTCAGTCCTATCTTCCCATTCATGTACTACAATTATTTCCCAAATTATTGAAAAACTGGAGTGCCTTACCTGGAAATGTCTAGCTCTACTAAGCCATTAATGAGAATGAGAATATGATAGGATTTCTGATCTATATTTCAAAAATAAATAAATAAATAATCAAATCAAATCAAATAAGTTGGAGGGGGTGGAAGCAAGAAAAAGAAGACGTCTTGTAGGCCCTTCTACAACGTGTAGTCCAGGGACCAGCAACATCATCATCACCAGGCAACTGGTGAGAAATGCAGACTCTCCAGCTTTAGGCCACACCCGTCAGAATCTGCAAGATCCCTATAGAATTTGTATGTTCATTATAGTTGGGAAGCACTGCTCTATATTAACAGAGTAAAGAGAGTGATTTTTTTGTTTTGTTTGCTCTTCTCCCATCAATTCTTTTTTTCAAATGCAAAAATGTCCTTCAGGAACAAGATGTCAAGATTTGGCTTTCTGAAAAAGTGGAAGTGGCTGTTTAGCTTCTACAAATTATTCTCTAACCCATTAGAAACTTGTATAAGGAATCTCTCCCTTAGAATGGTAAAGTGCTGTATTTTAAAAAAATGTTTCCTATATGCCAGATATCAGAAATATATTTAGTGCCATTATATGAAAAAAAATAAATGAATTAATATAATATAGACACATTATTCATGATGTTAATCATCGTCCTTTGGAATACAGAGGTTTTCGGTTTTGTCTTCATTTTGTATAAGGCTTAGTCTTACAGGTTCAAGTTTTTGAGATTATAGTGTGCAAAGCTCAAAAAAGCATCAATTTCATATCTAAAATTTTAGAGACAAATGAAGGCAATATGAAATTAATGATATATTTGTATGTAAGCAAATGACCTCCAGTGACAAAATATTTGATCAGTGATATTGGACTTTAAACATTAAGTTTGCTCACTATTCCTGTAATATTTCCACAAAAGGCAAATTAAAATGGTTACGTAAATGTCTTCTGTTATTCAGAGGAGACTAAGCTAATGAAACGACAGTCTGATGTTTTTGCAGTCCAGATTTTATTGTTTCCCTATTTTGGAACAAGGCTTCCAGGGTACAGGTCAGTGAGGTGAGGGAAGCAGGAACTGACTAGTGTTTAAGGGAATGAATAAGATTTAAAATAAGTGGAAAGAAGATAAGACAGGCCTGGGAAGGACCCAGGTTTTATGGGGCCTGAAGTGTATATACTGTTGGGTCCCTTTTTAAGATAAATAGTGCCAATTATAAATACGAAATTGGGTACAAAGTCTTGTTAGGGGGCCCATGTAAATGCTTCCTGGTATATCTGCCTCTGGAAAGGAATTCTGAGTGGATGGAACAGTATGAACACAGGAGCGGGGGTTGAAATGCATTGGTAGATACAGAACTATCCATATATAAAACCAAAGAAGACTTTGTTCAGTCTAATATCACTATTCCAGGGAGACGAATTTCCTAGAGTTGAACAAGGTATAAAATATGGAGAATCAGGTCTCATCACTACCAGTAAAATGAGAATTAAAACCTGTCACCGTATGCTTCACCCTACACCTATAGCTTTTCCTCTGCCTTATGGGCCTGGCTTTTTCCAAATGTTACTAAGTTTCAGATTGGAGAAGCTGCTTAAAAATGAACCCTGGCTCTGAAAGTAAAGTGACAGATTTCCCTTGAGCATGGGGGTGATTATGTTTATTTTTCCCCTTTTTAAAATAAAAGTATTAGAAGCAAGAGAAATATTTTCAGTAGAAATAGGGGACAATCTATGCATTTAAAGAGGTCTATGCTTCTTTCAAAAACTGTTTATGTAAATGGATTGGTTTTTCCCTGGTGTGTATGCAGCAATATCATTTGTGGGTTATTAGATTTTAATTCAGTGAAAGGAATTCCAAACCTTTTGTTTCCCCCAACATTTCATAATATTCCCCCGGATTAATTTGAGTTCTGAAAAAATATTTTTATTCATTTAAAAATTATGTAGCACTTTGAAGAATTGAGAAGTAATTGGGCTTTAAAAAAAAAATTAGTGATCCTAGAAATGTTTGGGGATCTGTAGACTACAGAAATAAATTAATGCATGTTATTTAGGATGTGCCAGTATAATAAGGTTCCCAACAATTCCTGGCTGAGAAAATTCTGTACTTCTAAATCCCAGAGAGCAAATCATGTCTCTTTCATTCATCACAGTCTTGGGAGCTCCTAATTTTAAACTAGTGTGTAGGTGTCTCTCTGCTCACAATAGAACAAGTGAATCAATAAGAGATGAATAGTTTGAGAAGATTTCAACCGTTTCTGCACCTACTTTCATTACATGCAGGGCACAGATGCATCAAGGTCAAGAGTTACTTATAGACACTGTGATTTGGGTCCAAGAGAAGCTTTCTCTCGAGTGGCATTCTCTTGAAATGTATTTGCAAACAGACAGCAATTTAGACTAACAAAAGCAATCCACTTTACTAATATATTTGCAGTAGCAGAAGAGATGCTCAAATTCAGGATTCAAATGCAAAGCCAAAGGAGAGACGGGAATTTAAAAATGAAAACAAAACAAAACCTCACTCACTAACTTGTATTCTTCTCCTGGTCTTTGCTCCCCTTGGATTGTCCTCATTCTAATACGTTTACTGCTCTATCTGGTTAAATCCCAAATTACCACTTCAATTTATCAGCCGGGCACGGTCTCATAGACCAGATCCTAATCCCAATGTCAGCTCCACTGTACAAGGGCTCCTCCTGCTTTAACTTGGTGCTGAGTTGCCCTGGATACAGCTCCCTGCCTAACTCGGTGGCCCTCGCAGGGGGCGCTTCCAGCCCGCAGGCAATGCAAATGAGTACAGGAAATATTACATTAATTTCTAGGCACTTCAAATAAGAGTTAGAATGAATCCCTAACTAAATTGGTAGGGAGCAGTTAGGTGACTGCCTTGGCACTCCTGGGTAAGGTGCCTCCCTGCTGATTGACAGGTTGTTCGCTTTTGAGCAGAGGAAAAGGCTGAGTTGAAATTTTGCTCCCACCAACATGGCTTTCACTTGAGCCAGAAAAAGCATCACCATAGTTGCTTGAGTTATATTTTCCCTTAAAATTCGGCTCTATTTCACACACATACAGATAAAAAAATATAATTACTTGTGTGTGTGTGTGTCTCCATAGGAATTTTAATATGCTCAGGTGCCTGGGTTTGGGAAGGGCTTGGTGGACAGCCGCCTTGTTAGGAACACTCTCTGCCTGTGCAAATCCTATCGAACCCATCCCTCTTCCTCTGTGAAACAGATGTTTGTGTTTACTGGAACCACCATGATGCTTACTGAGGGACAGGAGAGTATGGTGTATAAAAAGCACATCCTCCAGGCCAAGACAATCTAGGTTAATACGCAAACTCTGCCACTTACTGTCTTTGTGTTCCTGAACAAATTGCGGAACCCTTCTGTGCCTCAGTTTCTTCATCTGGAGAAAGGGGATAATGATAGTAACATATAATTAGGAGAGATGTGATCATTAAATGAGATAGAACAGTGCATGTTATATTGCTTATAACAAATATACAATGAATCTTAGCTATTATTTCCTTATGATATTATCAGGAAACAGTAGAATATTTTATGGAATTAATTATAAAACTGAAGCTTATAGTATTTCCCTAACTTGCTTGGAGGCTAATGAGGGTGGAAAGGGAACTCCATCCCTGATCTCTCTGACATGGGATCCCTTGTTCTTACCCATGTGTGTGAGGACCCCTGCTTTTGCCTGTGTGTTAGTAATGCCTGTCATCTTGTCCAATACCCGACCTTGTACTTTGGGGCACCGACTACAGTGCTCCTGGCAACACAGAGCCTAGAGTATGCGTAGTAAAGATGCGTTAGTGGATTTAATTTGTGAGCTCACCCCTGCCTGTGATGCTACTGACCACTTCTTAAATTTCCATCTGACAAAACACTTCTTTAATATCTGTTATAAAATGCTTATGTGTCAGAAGCTTTCTACTTAACTCATTATCTTTTTCGCCATAGCGCAATTTCACATAGGTCTATTATATTCAACTTGTTTGTTGAGATTGTTTTCTAATTGTGTGCAGCATGGCCTAATAAATTGTAAGTTGCATTTTTTCATATTCCTCCTGAATTTCCCTTCAAGAAGCAGTAAATAATTATGTACACAGTGGCGATTCCATATATAAACAAATCAAATAATCAAAGGAGCCATTTGCATCTTTGCTGGATGGTGTTTGGCTGTCAGATGGTTCGAAAAAATGTGATGGTGAGTGTAAAGTCAACAATTACCTCCAGATTGCTTTTGTCTCGTTTGTCCTTTTTGTAGTAATTGATATTATGGACCAATTCTCTCTCTTTGAAGCTCCTTTTCCATTGGACTTCAGTGACACCAAGATTTTTTGGGTTTCTCCTCCCTCTAAGCAGTCTCTTGGGCACTTTCTTTCTACCACCTCCTTAAATGGCCATTTCTCGAGGCTCCCTCTTTGGTCTCCTCCTCCTTTACCTCTAAAACTGCTGTCCAGTTTCTCTCATTCACATCCATGATCCCATCTACCACACACCAAATGTTGTCCCCCAAACTTCAACCCCATGTGTCTTTTGAGCACCAAACCTGTGTACTCAACTGACTGCCAGATAATTCTCCTTTTTCTCTCACCATACCACAAAATTATCATGTCCAAAGCTAAACTAATTTCCACACAATGTGAACTGGATTATACTTCTTCCATGGCAGTTTTTTTCTAGGGGCAAACATCGTATCACCATCAGGGCAGAGCCAGGCACCAAGCACCAAGCACTGAGGCATCCTCATAGGGAATGCAGATCAAGACCTCGTTCCTGCCCATTCTGCCAGCCTTAATGTACGACACTTCTTCATGCATGTTCTATCTTCGCAGTTCAGACAACTGGCCTGTCCTTGATCAAGCACTATTCTCACTCTCTCACTTGGTGTGAATGGTGGGAGGTAGGGCAGTTATTAAGCATGTGGACTCCTGAAGCCCGACTAAATTGAAATCTAAGCTCTGTGTGACATTGGACAAATTACCTTAATTCTTTGGTTCTTCTTTGCTCAAATATACAGGGGAATATTATAGTATCTACTATATAGGATAGTTCAAGTGGGTGAAACATGGAGAATAGCAAGTGCTCAATATAAAGTAGCTGTTATTATTGCTATTCCATGTTCTTTAATCCCTCGACAGACTGCCTGTCTAGTTAACTTTTTTTTTCAGTGCTTTGACATTTTTTTTGTTATTTTATTAAGATTTTTATTAAAAGTATAGCTGACATACAATATTATATTAGTTTCAGGGGTACACCATAGTTATTCAGCATTTATATACCAAAAGAAGTGATCACCATGGTAAGTCCAGCAACCATCTGACACTGTACTATACTATCAAAATATTATTGACTAATTTCCCATGTTGTACATCACAGCCCCATGACTTACTTATTTTATACCTGGAAATTTGGACCTCTTATTCCTCTTCCCTCTCCCCTTTTAAATTTATGAATTACAGTTGATATTCAGTATTATTTTATATTAATTTCATGTGTGCATCATAATGGTTAGACATTTATATAATTTAAGAAGTGATTCCCCTGACTAGTTTAGTACCCACTTGGTAGGTTGCTTGCCTCCATTTCATTTAGTTCTTTTTCTGGAGTTTCTTCCCGTTCTTTCATTTGGGATGCATTTCTTTGTTTCCTCATTTTGGCTGCCTCCCTGTGTTTGTTTCTATGTATTAGGTAGATCTCCTATGTCTCCCAGTCTTCTCTGAGTGGCCTTATGTAGTAGGTATCCTGTGGGGCCAACTGGCACAGTCTCCTGGTCACTTAGCCAGGTGTTCCAGGAGTGTCCCTTGTGTGGGGTGTGTGTGCCCTCCTGTTATATTTGAGCTTTGATTGCTGTTGGCATGTTATGGGTGGCATTGACCCTGAGACTGACTGACAGTGAGGTTTGTCCATATCCACAGCTTATAGGCTGCTGTTCAGGAGGCTTACCTCACTGGATGGGATTCACCCCAACAGGCTCTGGTAACTGTTGAGACTGCCCTTTGTGTATACCACTTATGGCGCTAATTGGGTGGTGCTCTGCTGTGGTCTGAAGCCATCTTCCAAGTATGTTGGTTCAGGGACCTCTTGAGAGGGGCTCTGGTGCAGGCCTAGGTCAGCCACTGCCTGTGACTGGTCAGGGGCTATCTGGTAGGAGCTGCAAAGCAATTTGCAGTTGTTCACTGCCAGTGATGGACCTAGAGGTGAATGGGAGAGGCCATGCTGTGAACTGAGGATAGCTGTCTAGGGTAGCGCTGCAAAAAGCCAGGACACTCGAAGCCTGCTGCCACCTGCCAGCTCTCTTAAGGTTCAGCCACTAATAATACCTCCTATAGTACATGATTTGGGTGAGGTAGGGTCTCAGGGAGTCTCTAGAGTGGGAAGAATTGTGGTCACCAGGTTAATATAAATTCTGGTTTGGTGCCAGTGCTGAGCCTGGAGCCACTCAGCAAAAGTCTTAGAGCACACTGAGGCTAGTTGCTACCTGCTTGTGGCCAGTGGATTCTGATACCATGTTTCCCCGAAAATAAGACCTAGCCGGACCATCAGCTCGAATGCGTCTTTTGGAGCAAAAATTAATATAAGATCCCGTCTTACTTTACTATAATATAAGACGGGTCTTTAATATAGTAATGATATAGTATAATATAATATAATGTAATATAATATAATATAAATTAATATGATATAATATAATACCAGGTCTTATATTAATTTTTGCTCCAAAAGATGCATTAGAGCTGATGGTCTGGCTAGGTCTTATTTTTAGGGAAACATGGTAGTTTTACAAGAAAGAATGCATTGTGGGCAGGGCTGGCCTCTCACCAAGAAAGTGCCTCCAGCTGTGCATGAGTTGGGTGGAGTGGGATCCCAATGAATCATCAGGGTGGAGCAGCAGAGCTCACCAGGTCAATCCAATTCAGGTTTAGCCAGAGGGGTTAAGCTCAACACAGGAAAGATGGCGCCTGCCTTTTCTCTGCATGGAAGGTAGCCCCCTCACCGGGAAAATGCCACTGTCCTCCAGGCCTTCCCCTTGAAGCCACATACCTCAGTCTGCCCCCCATATGTCTCTGAGGTCCCCCTCCACGGGTTACCCTCTGCTGGAGTCCAAGGTGAGTGCCTGAGAGCAAGTGAATCCATTTAAGAGAATGTCTGCTTTTCCCTCAGCCTTCGGTCCCATCTGAACAGTCAGAATCCCCACTGTTTTTCACAGTCATATGTTGTGGAGGCTGCTCTTGTCGGCACCAGTACTCTGGGCTAGGGAGGCTGGTGTGAGGGACTTGGGTCCCTCACTCCTCCAGGGGGAACCAAAGCGGCTGAGATATCCCTCCTGATTCTCAACTGCCACACACAGGTGGCAGCCGCATCTCCGCCTCTTCTACCATTCACAACATGGCTTCTTTATATTTTTAGTTATAGAACTTCTGTTCAGCTAGACTTCAGATTGTTCTCCATGTTGTTTATTCTATAATTTAGTTATGATTTTAATGTGCTCATGGAAGAACGTAGGTACAGTGTTTACTCCGCCATCTTGGATCTCCTTTAGTTAACATTTTCTTTTTCTTTGAAACTTAGCTTGCATTGCATATTCCAAAAAAGTTCTCTGACCCTCTCCTCTGGCTTCCATTGCACCCCCTGCGTACGTCTCTATCACTGTGCTTAACTTAATTTTTTGTGGTTGTTTACCTGGTTTGAGCTCTTTTATGTCTTCTCCTGCACCAAGCATTTAATACTGTCAATAATTATTAAGTGGTTTGCTTAAGAATGTAAGTCAGTGTTTAAAGAAGACTTGAGCTTGAGCCTGGGACTTAACTACTTGTTCTGTGACTTTGGGTAAGAGAAAGTGTTTTCTCATAGGGTTGTTGGAATTATTAAATATATGTGATTATGCGTTAAGCACTCTGAAAATAATTATCTGAACAGCTAAAGATGGAAGTGGTATTTTCACTGGATTTTACCTTGATATATAAAAGCCATTTACCTTTGTTGTTCAGCTATGTGGATAGTTATTCTTAATTACTTTTCCTCTGAGATATCATAGCATAGCCACTTCAGCTGGGAGACATCACAAGAAAACAAAAGAGAGAATGCTGGGCCAAAGGCATGAAACCTGGTTTTATTCTGTATTTATTCCTGACTGCTTTTGGTAAGGAGACGGAATATCTTAAACTCTGACCTTATCTGTAAAAAAGGGCTAGTATATTTTCTTAGATTCCTTTTAGCAATTATAGTCTAAGATTTGTATCACCTGAATGAATGCTATAGCAATGACTAAATTCTTAGTGATGATAAAATCTTTAAATTCTCATTTTTCTTCCCTTCCTTTCTCCGTTTCAACCAAGAAACAAACAAAGCAACCTGGCTACAAAGTGACTTACTCCAAATATTTTGAAATGTTTCTAGATGGTTTAAAAAGCACTTATTTGTGTGGCATGAGGCTGCCTGGTGAAAGATAACTTTAGAACGTAATGTCCGATTATGCTCCCAGAGAAGGAGGTGGGTAGAAATGGGGTGGTGATGAGTGCAAAGCCTCTGGTATTTCAAAGTCAAAAAATAAATGATTTTCTTTTTCTTTCTTTCTTTCTTTTTTTTTTAATGAGCCAGCCACTCAAAAATGTTTTAGGTTTTATATCATGAAAAGAGAATAGCTTTTCTCTTGAGGTCTGCTTTAGGTAACAAGTCACCAGAGAAAATGCAACAACATAAATAATACTTAGCAGTATCTATTCCTAAGCATGCCAATGGCTCAAAGAAGCACGTGAAAAACTTGCTTAAATGAGAATTCCTGGGCTTCGGGAGAGCCAGGGTAGCCCTAAAAGAATGATTTAGTTTCTAGAGTACTGACTAAACATTTACTGTGTGTGTGAGGCACTGTCACAGGCACTTTGCATGTATTCAATCATAACAACCGTGACCTTAGGTACTCCTTCTAATACCCATTTATCAGATGAAGGAACTGAGGCAAAATTGTACAGTCGTGGAGCTAATAAAAAGGGCACATGAGATTTGAATTCAGGCAATCTAGCTTCAGAATCCGAATCTTATCTGCCACTATAAAACGGTATTATTATAATTTTAGTATTTGAGTTGGTAGGATTTCAGGGAAGAGGGTGGAAGCAGGAAGAGGATAACATTTTTTTGTTTGTTTTTTTCAAAAAAGGGAAAAGTATTTCCAAAGTTATAGGGCATGGCCAAAATAATTATCTTCCTAATCTTCAAAAAGTATGGGACTTACCCCATATCCTATGTGCTAAATTATATGGAAATATGAGATCTGAGGAATGGGTTAGTGCATGGTGTAATGTGCAAGATGAATAACCACTTGTTGTGCATCATGATAATATTGACATGAAGGTCCGATATTTCCTCTCATTCATACATCCTTCAATATATGTGAGAACTCAGTGTGAATGGGTTTTCGTCATTAAAATAAAAGAATATTGAATCCCTGTTTGCCAGGAAGCACTGTAAATTTGGAACTTTATTAAAATTGTCATTAGTTTTCTTTTTCAATTTTTACAACTTTTTAATTTCAAATTATATCACAATTAGTCAAACCATATAAAACAAATCACAGGTTTAATGAATCTTTCCAAGTGAATATTCCTGCAGCTCTCATTTGGGTCAAGAAAAGACCATTCTCAGCACCCTAGAAACTCCCTTCCGCCCATCTAGCACCCCAATCACTCCCCAAACATTTCTCCTAAAGGTAGCCACTGTCCTTATGTCAATTTTATTTATTTATTTATTTATTTATTTATTTATTTATTTTTTTTGTCATTTTAAGATAATAGTTTTTATTACCCACCTCCCAATTCTACTGCAGGTTCCCATGCGTAGTAATTGAGTGTCAAGGGACTAAAAGTGAATTTCAAGTGGAACAAAGGACCACATATTGAGAATGAGGAAAAGCAAGCTGTTTATAAAAGGAATGTTTACATAAATATAGCTGATTTTAACCACCCAGAGATTAAATTTAAGGAACTCAAATGCTTACCTGGGCTTTTGATTTTTTTTTTTTTATATAAAAAATATACCTTTTTTATTTTTAATTCTTGTTTTAAACCCATCAAACCACAGAAGCCTAAAAATTGTCTTACTGTATACCATTAATCCATTGACTTGCTAATTTAATAATCACAAAATCATACAGTGCAATGCTAAGTTCATAACTGAAATTTATAAAAAATGTTACCAATGATTCAGAAATTAAAAGGTTATACTGTTTGTTCCTCAAGAATCATTGCTGTTCACTAAAGAAGAGTATCCTATACTCTATACTTTATGTAACAAGAGTTAGGACGGTACCTATTAAACACAATTTCTGTAGAGTCGGTTTGACAACTATTCTATGTGTATTGCACAAAGAACTTTTGAAATCATTTTCTCTATCTTTGTGGTAAAAGTGAGGTAAATGTTATTACCATCTTTTGGAGGTGATAGGTGAGCTACCGTGTTTCCCCAAACATAAGACCTAGCAGCTCTAATGCGTCTTTTGGAGCGAAAATTAATATAAGACCCGGTATTATATTATATTATAGATTCCAGAGTGAGAGGAAGAAAGAGAGGAGAAAGGGACTACCAAGGGGTAACATCACATCGTCTTTCCTTCCCTTTTGACCACTGCTGCCATAGATACTATCCTTGACTGCCAGAGAAGAGTCAGGACAGGTCGAGACAGAGTTTTTGCCCCCATTGTGAAATGATCCCAATAGAAAGAAAGAAGAAGATGGAGGAGAAATTACAAGAATAGAAAGGAATACAAAAGTGGTCCTGAACTTTTAAGTAAGAGACATATTAATATTATAAAACAGACTATTATAAAAGACTACCTTGGTGTTTTTCAAATATCCTAAAAAATCAATGACTGCAGAGAATGAAATATCAAGAAAATGAATCATATTGGTTTCAAGGTCAGTTGGATAAAAATACAGTTTAATTTCTTTGAAATAAATTTTTACTTTTTTTTCTCTAATCCCATTTTTAATTTGGGGGTATTTAAAGAAGACATTTGGCCCTATTTTATCTACCAATAACATATGAAGACTAGAAGTATCTATGACTAATCTCTTTTTCAAACACCCATTCTTGGTTCTCCTGCCTGGTATGTTTCAAGGAAGCATGTAAAATTCTTTCCACAAGCATTTAAGACATATCATAATTTAATAAAATAATACACACCGTCCCTTGTAGCATTTTTAAAAGGGAAAAGGAGAACTAAAACCAAGCCATTATAGGGCATTGCAACTCTACAAAGGTAAAGAGACTTCATCAAACAAAATAGATCCAGTGGGACTAAATCTTATTTACAGCAATTTACAGTAAAAAGTAATTTACAACTAAAAAGTTGGAAATGGTAGCTAATTTTAAAGTCATTTCCTAACCACAAACATCAAAGTGATGATGATACCAGCACATTGCTATTTCTGTCTCAAATATTTACTCACACATAAAGCCAACAATTAGAGACTCAATCCCAAGCAGGATTTTCAAAGTCCACTCTTTGTGTCAGAAAGAATCTGTGTGTGTGTGTGTGTGTGTGTGTGTGTGTGTTTTAACACCCATTCAAATTATTTTGAGATTTTATATGCCTAGACTCAATCATAAAATTTAATTCAGATATAACCTTTTGTAGTATGTGGAGCTAATGAAATCACCCAAAGGTCATTTACTTAAGCAATAAGCACTTCAAATTGATCATGATCAGTTAAACTATCTATTCCAGGTACTGCTTTTCTTTTCTTTTTTCTTTTTGTACGTACTCAAGTATTAGATTAGAAAATCAGTTTTTCCCTGGTGTTTAATATCCAATTTTCTAACAATCAGAACACAAGACATGCTCTGTTAGATTTATGATACTCTTAAAATGAGTTTTATTTTACAAGTCAAGGTACAATCACCAATTTTGTTGACATATTATTACCAGCTATGTAAAACCTTAGATAAAAGCCAAAAAGGAGATAAATCTATATATCTTACATCTAATAATTAGGTAGTGTGGGAAAATTTGAAATATGTAAGGATAGGGATATAGGCATATGCATAAAAATAAATAAAGGACACTTTCAAATTCAATACTTTTAGCTCAGTTTTTAAGATCAATTTTTATTTCTTATCTAATAACACTTAATAAGTCAGACTGTATAATAATATTACATATCATCTTTATCTCAAAAAATAAAAGTAATTATGTCAATAAACTTGACCAAATTTACATACTGTTATTAGTTATATGTGACAAGTTCTTCAAAATTTTCTAAAAATCATGTGACAAAATTTTATAGTTAAAATTTGGACTTGAGATAATTCTAAGAATAACAGTCATTTTATCACATGAATATGTGCTAACATCTCATCTGTTTTTTTATTTGGATGCTTAATTTTGGGCTAGTTCACAATATATAGCCCCTTGTCTAGAATACGAGCAGAGAAAAAAGGAGGAATGAAAATTTAAATCAATTGTGTCATCTAGTCAGCAACTCTGGCAAAGCAGCTGATGGTTCCTGAAGTTGAAAAGAATTATTGAAATGAGGTTTGGGAGCTATGGTTTTAATTTTTTTTTTCTACCATAAACTTTATTCCAATTGCGTCAAGTAGCATCTACTATTTGGGACAGAGATCAGAAGAGGAAACTAAAGTTGAATAAATAATAGTATATCTGCAGAACTGTAAAGTAATTGTCTACCTAACTCAAATTCTGAATACATGATTTATAGACCCATACACCGTTCTTTCACCAGTGAAAGAAATATATTTTTCTAGTTATCAAAATGCCTTTATTTTGTATTCTATCCATGATTTCCATTTTGGCTAAAATACTTATCAATATGAAGATATTGTTTGAGTAATTTTTTCTTGCATTATTTAGATAATTTATTTTATATCCTTTGTCCAGTATATAAGGAAATCCTGTTGGCTTTACCTTTAAAGTGTGCCCTGAATCCAACTATTTATCACTTCATCTCCAAGTCACCATACCTCTCACCTGGACTACAGAAGGAGTTTCTAACAGGTCTCCTTTCTTTCACTCTGGCCTCTGATAGTCTACTTTTCACAAAACAGTAATTCTTTCAAAATTTAAATTAGATCATGTAACTCCCCTATTCCATCACACTTAGAACAAAAGGCCAAGTTCTCTCCATGACCTATGAGGCCCTGTATTATCTGGTTCTAGTCTTCCCATTCTTCTGTGTTCCAGCCACACTGGCCCCCTTGCTGTTATACACACAAGTAAGCTCTTTCCTCAGGGCCTTTGCTCTTGCATTCACCTCTACCGGGAAGGCTCTGCTTCCAAATATATGTGGTTTGTTCCTTCATTTTATCTAGATTTTTTCTCTCAAATATCATCTCCTCAGAAAAGCCCTCTCTGCCCTTCTATCTCAAGTAGGTCTAGCCCTCCCTGTTACTCTGCACTCTGACTCTGTTAGTTTTCTTCAAAACACTCATTGCTATCTAAAATAATATTATTGGTTAATTGGTTGATTGACTAATATCTGACTGCCCCAATATGTCTAACCGCCCCGGAATATGAACTGAACTCACATAAGTCAAGGATTTCCCTTGTTTCCTTCTTTGGACATTACAAATTCCTGGGTTGTTTTTTTTTCCTGTTTATTTATGAAATTTCAGGGCATACATGTTTCTTTTACTTCATGTACGGTTGTTGCTTTTTGTGTTCATGTGATACACTGTTCTGAGCTCCAGTGCAACACAACATACACTGTCCCGGAGAAGATGGAGGGCTCTGGAATATAACAGATCCTCATTAATCACTGTAAATGGAAAGTTCTGAGATGAAATTATTTAGAGTATAATATATAGAAAAATATGAATACTCTAAAAGGTTGCACCTTTCTTTGTAAAAACTTGTCTTTAACACCTTCTTGGTGAGCATTTTCCCCCCACAATTGAATGATCTGGGAACAAAGTTTTGTCCTATTAGGTGGTGTGGAGCTTCAATAATTCTGTGGTATTTCCTAAGAGAAGATGGTCAGTTGGAGTTTCTGGAAACTGGTGTACTTATTTTATGTTTCACATGGCAAAAATAAAATTCCTATCTTCCTTTGTTTAGCATATAGCCTCTGCCTTTCTTGAAGATAGTCACGATTAAGACAAACTGTCATTTTGATAACTGGCTTCAAAAGACCCATTTAAAAAGATCTGAACTTCTGAATGGAGTGCTGAGGGTGACAGGTGGGGGCCAGGAGTAGTGCAGCTCCAGCCAATGAGAACGGGTGACATGTGGAATCAAAGAAAGATTTTCTTTGAGAACTTGAGGGTAGGCGGCTTTAAATTAAATATTAACATTTAAAAAAAAATGAGATCTGGGCTGATTGTCAGTGCACAGGAGAGACCTAAATTGGGCTGTGGCCCTGAGGTCCCAGCTCCACTGGCAGAGACCCTGTGCTGAGAGAGAGGTGAAGGATCTGTCTGTAGAGGGAGGTGGGGTTGCAACTTCATTTTCCTCTGACATATTTTGTTGGCTGATTAATAGGCTGACAGTAATTTAGGTCTCAGAAGATTAGAATATTCTGTAACAGGATAGAGAAGGAAGGTAGGGGTGAGGGAAAAGAGAAAGGAAATAACAGAATGTGGGATGTCTCAGAAATTGGGCCTAGGGAAACCCAGGGCATATTTTAAAGACCTTACCTGCTGGCAAATTGAGAATGAAAAAGCCAGTGCCTTAAACAATTAATTTCGCTAATCATGCAATCTAAATTGTCACACTTACAAATCTCAGTGTTGACCTGTTTAGACAGTGTGCCTTAATCCACAGGGGAGTAGTTTCAGTAGATCATGTTTAAGTTAGCTAATTAATATCAAAAGCAGTGTGGAATTGACTAACGGGTAATTTAATCAAAAGATAATTAAAACTATTGAAATTTATAAATTATTATTTAATTAATATTAGTTAATATTATAATTTTCAAAGTCTGAATTATGCTGATTAAAGGGTTCTCTCATAAATATCACTGAAAATTAATTACAAATTAATATAATCTGCTGAACATCCTCTTAATGGACTTCCAGCTATTCTTGACTTTTGCAATAAATAAACATTAGACCCCATACTGTATCCCATCTTCCTGAATGTATTAGGTATTCTGAAATGTTGAGGCTGTTAACTCCTTGGATTTCTAAGGAAATTCACACATGTAATAGCACCTTTAATAGCAGAGGTTGATTGTTTTGTTATTATATGTGGCTGAGGGCACTGGGGCTGAGTAAAGGCTTGGAAGCCAGGAGCTCAACTAGCCAGTGTCCATTTGGCCCTTCCTAATCTGCTTTAGAGAAGCTTCCAGAAGATAGTTGGGCAGGAGGGTTCAGGAGACAGTTCTGATATGTAATGTTGCCCTAGGCCCTTTGCATCTCTCTGTACTTTGCCATAATCCCTGCCTGTGGGTGAATTCATTAGGAATGATATGAAAGGATTCAGGTGAGTATGATAGGGGAGCCTATGAAAGTCAGCCATTGTCAAAGAAACCCAACAGCCTATGAAGGAGCTGTGCTGTATTTGTAAGCAACATAGAACAATAAAGAAGTCGGGGTGGAGGAGGTGGGGGAGTGGGACTAAATATTTTCTACCTTGTTATCTACCATAGGAAAACAAACTAACAAAAAAAAAAAAAAACAGAGAAAATGTTCTTCATATGATATGAGGAAGTTGGCAATAGTTCTACAATGAAGTGGGGGAAAACGCCCAAGAGCCTTGGAACGCTATAGAGACAACTCTTTACTGTGCTTCTCCCAGTATTTAATTTTTGACTGTTAAGGGACCTAGAAAGAAGAAATGGAAACCAGAAAGCTGAACCAAAGGGAACTGTCTCTTCTGGTCATTGAGGATTTGTGCTATTAACCTTTCCTAATAAACTGAGAATGTAGCCCCCACTCCTGCATATAGCATCTAGCACTTGGGGAGTGCCCTGTAAATACAAAATGACCTCTCTGCCTATATTTATGAGGCAGTTAGATGCTGAATGGGATGTCACATAACCTAATACTACATATAGAAGCCCCTGGCTGAAATGTATATGCAGTAAAGACAGATTTACGGCTGCCTTGAGTTTCCCTGTGAATTTCTAAGATTTATCTGAGCTTAAGGTCTCAACGTTAGTTTATGCTGCCAGAGCATTCTTCAGAATTCACGCTAGAGCAGGATCTTGGGACTAGTGCTGAATTTCCTTTGATGAACATATGCCTCTGATGTCTCGTTTTCTCTGGAGGCTGTGACTGAAAATGGAGGGTTATGGTCTTCATTTTGTTTTAGTCATTTACTGTGGACCACTATCAAAAATGCTTTTTTCTTAATTGAAGCATTTTGGGGAAACTAATGAAGGAAAAATCTTGTCCCTTAAAAATTGAATCGCAGCTGTAGTAGTAGATAAGACTGACATATTCAGTTCTTAGAAAGAGGCAATCAATGTTGAATGCGTCAGGTGAGTTCATTTCTCGAGCTCAGCTTTAATAGCTTATAAAGAAGATTGATTAAGTTCTTGTCTGATAGATCAATAGAGGAATGAAACTGAGCTTCCCTCTTTCCCTTCTTAAATGCGGATTCCCAATATGCTCAGAGGCAAAGAAAAGGCAAACGTATGTGCATTGCTTTTCTCCTCCAACTTATTAATGGCAGCTGTTGTGAACAGGCACAATATTTTTAAGTTACCTAGATTGCTTTATTGTGTATTAAACATTCGGGAAAGTTCATTAATTCAGCCAACAAATAAGTCTATTTCTTTCTGCTACTAGAAACGATTCTGGTCTCGATAAAGATAAAAATGGTAACATTGAAAACTTAGGGGAACTTCATGGATTTAAACCTTGAGGTTCCAAATCTGCTATCTATTCTCTTCTGTGTAGCAGGTATTAGCCTATAAATGTATGAAATATTGGTTTTTATACATTTCTATTGTAATTTTAATGTGGAATTATTTTAATGTGGAATTTTAAGCTTTTTGTTAGACTAAATAATTTCCTTTATTTTAGTATTAATATAAAATATGTATATGTTATTTATATATGTATATTCTCCTCAATTCAGTTAATTTAATTCAATTTACATTCTTATGTTCAGATTTTTTTCAGTTGTCTTTCTTTTTTCTCTTGTTAGCCCCATAGAATCATGGCTGTTGACATTAAACTGTAAAATGTGATGATTAAGTAGATTGTTATTAAAAGTTTTCCAACAAAGATTAACTTGCATTTATCTATCGAATGCTTTTAAATACTCTATTTCTAATTATTTTCACAAATTGCACTCCCCCTTCTTAACCTACCCTTCTATAATTTACATATAAATAAACTCGTTAGTGACTTCCTGTTGCTCTAAGAATAAAGACCAAAAGTCTTTCCCAGTCCCACAAGGCTTTGTGTAATCTGACCTCCAGTGAATCAGCTTCCACTCAAGTGCTGTCTTCCAAACACACTGGACATCTTTCAGTTCATTAGCCAGTTCTTTCTCTTTTCTACTATATGACCATTGAGAAATGTTTTTGTTTTCTGCAGAGAACCCTATCTCTCCATCATCCTCCCCCCATTTACTTGGTCACCTCTTACTTAACCTTAGTTGACAATCCATTCTTCTCTTCCTCTGGGAAACCTTCTCTGATACCTCCAAGGCCCATCTTGATTTTTTATGGTCTGACATGACACCTTGTATTATATACTTTGTATAATGCCTTTCTTTGTTTAATTAGTTGATCAGTGGATATGAAGTTAGGGGCTAAGTCTGGTTTTGCTCATCTCTGCAATATAATAAGTAGAGTAATATAAATAGAGTTCCTGGCACCTAATATATGTGCAAGAAATATGTTTTTAATAATGAATGAGTGTTGATTATGGTACCACCTTGAACTGTCTTTTTGCTTTAATCAACCCCATTCCCTCTTTCTAATTTTTTTTAATATTTCAATTACAGTTGATATTCAATATTATATTAGTTTTAGTTATACCGCATAGTGGTTAGACATTTATAGAATTTATACCCCTTCCTCCTTTTAAAGAACATTAAGAAGTGCAGAAAGCAGGGAGAGCCCTCAATAAAATATATAAGCCAACTAACTTTGCCTCTGATTGCTTAGTAACTGAATGAATCTATTCTTCCTTAAAAAGAGTAAGGGAGCCGGCCTGGTGGCTCAGGCGGTTAGAGCTGTGCTCCTAACTCCGAGGGATGCCGGTTCGATTCCCACATGGGCCAGTGGGCTCTCAACCACAAGGTTGCCGGTTCAACTCCTTGAGTCTCTCAAGGGATGGTGGGCAGCGCTCTCTGCAACTAAAATTGAACACGGCACCTTGAGCTGAGCTGCCGCTGAGCTCCCGGATGGCTCAGTTGGTTGGAGCGCATCCTCTCAACCACAAGGTTGCTGGTTCGACTCCCGCAAGGGATGGTGGGCTGCTCCCCCTGCAACCAACAACGGCAACTGGACCTGGAGCTGAGCTGTGCCCTCCACAACTAAGACTGAAAGGACAACAACATGAAGCTGAATGGCACCCTCCACAACTAAAATTGAAATGACAACTTGACTTGTAAAAATGTCCTGGAAGTACACACTGTTCTCCAATAAAGTCCTGTTCCCCTTCCCCAATAAAAATCTAAAAAAAGAAAAGAAAAGGAAAAGCCTAGCCTTAAAAAAAAAAAAAAAAAAAGCATCCTCTAAAAAAAAAAAAGAGTAAGAATCACAAACCATATATTGATACTTGATTAATATGTACTTTTTCTCCTCTCTTCGTGGAGATTGAGAAGGCTTTGTGTGTGTGTGTGTGTGTGTGTGTGTGTGTGTGTGTGTGTGTGTGTGTGTAGGGAGAGGAGTTTAGAGATGGTGAGAACAAGAGTGTTTGTGTTCGAATACTCGAAGTAGTGGTCCAGGAGAAGGGAATCCTAGTATTATTGTAAAGTAAGTACAGTGTTTTCCTCTGATTTATTGAAGAAAAAGTCTGTGATCAATGTCAAGGTGAGATTCAAATATTTTTATGCAGCATCAGAAATAATTCTGCTTTGAAGGGAGAATAATAGGCCATCAAGAGTAAAAGGCTGTCTCTCCAAGAGGCAGGTCTCCTCTTCACACATGTGCCTTCTTGGGTACAAAGGGAAGAACAGAGCATGATACAGTTGACCCTTGAACAACAAAGAGGTTAAGGGTACCGACCCTGCACAGTCAAAAGATCCACGTGTAACTTTTGTCTATACATTTCCCCTTCACATCCATGGAGTCAACCAACAAGGACAGAAAACAGTATTTTCTCTCCGCATTTGGGAATCTGCAGTAGGAAAACAGCGGTCAGGAATGCAAAAATAGTTTTGGATTCCTGATTTATTGAATCCCTGGATGTGAAAAGAAAGGCTGACTGAGGGCAACTGTATTTATTGGGGGGGGGGAATAATCTAAGAAGTGGAGGGGTGCAGTTCAAACCCAGGTTATTCAAGGGTCAACGGTATAGCAAATAAACAGATTTACATTTTTGGACATTATTGCAACCGTGGATTATTCTGCAGTGAAAAGTAATTTGTTAAAAATTCAAGAAGCTTTCTAGGCAAGTGAAATTATTATTTTTCTGCCATCTTTACATCATTTCTTTTTGTAGAGTTTTTCATCTCCTATTAACTTCTTCCTTGTTGAATTCAAACCAAAATGCTAATACTTTTTAAGCACAGTGTTTCTTAATTTTCAGAAGTTGTAATGAGAACAAGTTGATGGAGTCGAAGTGTACCGGGTCTGTATGGTCTCTAGCTCTGCCTTTGTTTTTGTTTTGTTTTATTTTCAATGACTAGGGCAGCCTTCTTGGCCTTATTTATAAAATAGCAATAAATACTTCAACGTTCGGGGTTTTTAAGGGAAAGAAATACTTTGAACTTTCAGAAATATTACTTTAAATAAAAGGTATAACCATTGTTTAAAATTACGTTTAAGTGATGATTATATATTAACTAAAATTGATAGCACAGAAAAAAATATTTTATTTTTAAAATAGCCTTTGTATGGCATAGTAAGAGCAAACTTGCCAATTTTAATGATATATATCCTTATTGATTTTTTATTAGCACAATTGTGGTAATATGTTAGGGAAATCTGTGGAATGCAGCTCTTTTCACATTCTCAATGGTTTGGTAACTACAGGTAGTGTTTGTGTTTGCTTTGGAATTTTTCTTATCAAATAACTTGAGACAAATGTCATTAGTCTGCTGGTACAGCATAAGTTTTATTTTATTAATGCCTTTTAAAAACCATTTTATATTTTATAAATTTCTGGTTAAAAAGACTCAAGAAATAAAACATTGACTCTATATGGAGATAACTTTGCCTCCTCTGTTAGAATATATGGACAGCAGAGAAATATGACCAAAAGAAACCATTTTGTAATTTCGTAGATACTTTTATTTTAGTTTCACTTGAGCAATTTATTGTCATGTCTTAATTGCTATGAATTAAAATATGAACAGTGATCAGGGATATATTTTAAGGCCAGTATTTTGTGATTACAGCCTTAAAAAACTGTATTAAAATGATGCTAACAGGGTAGATCTTTGGTTAAATGTTGTTATCACTGAATAAAAAAGGAATAACTAAAGAAGGTGGTAGGAAACTTTTGGAGGTGATGGATATGTTGATGACATAGCGTGTGGTGATGGTTTAATGGGTGAATACTTATCTGGAAACTCATCAAGTTGTGCACATTAAACATTTATAGCTTTTTGTATGTCAAAAAAAAGGATATAAATTGATTTCTTTAACAATTGACAAAGTATCCTGCATGGATGTTTCTCAACCGTATCTGAGCCAATAATCTTTTTTATTATAAACATTTTGTACCTCCTCTTATTATCCTGAGATGAAATTCATATTTAATATAATTTACTACACACATACATTTTTAAATAATCAACATAATACCCTAATTGTAATGTAACAGAGAAGGAAAAGGAGCATGATTTATATAAATTACTATGCATATCAGGATGTGAAGTCTCGGAAGGCCTACACCAGATAATGGAACAAAGACGGCTGAGGTGTGTATGATTGCCCATGTGTATGACAACCTTGACTGGCCTTTACTGGTAGAACTATGAGACGTTGGCTACTCAGACACAGGAGTGGCCTTGCCATCAGTGTAGTGCATTACCAAACAATGTATAACTCTTGGTAAAGTTATGAACAAAATAGTGTATCATCTTCCCTTGATTACATGGTGGTTGCATTCCCAGAAAATTCAGTGTATGTTAAATTTGTGGCAAAAATGCTTTGTTTATGTGTAAAATTGAGTTATACCCTTAGCTCACATAATGGGTTTTTTAACTATATGACTGTATTTCATGACAATAGAAAATTATTCAAGATGTAGGTTAGTATTTTGTTGTATACTGGATCGGTTCGCTTATTGTGAGATAGTTAGCATCCCCCACCTCCACCCGTTAAATGCCGAAAGGACCCTCTCCTTCATTATAACTACCAAAAATGTCCCCACATTTTCCAAAACGACTATTAGGGCTTTCTAGTGTGAACCACAGTATTATAATTGAGTACTGCTATATTCTATATAAAAGAGAGAGATAAGTGGCCCCTACTCCAAGCTAAATATCATTGAGTCTTTCATATTTGGGTTCAGTTACAGTAAATAGGCTAAAGCTGTACAGATATAAACTATGATCTTTATCAAAAGCTTTATTTTGGACTTTAAGGTACTTGAAATTATAACAGATCTTCTAAAGATGAGCATATGACCATTTCTATATAAGCAATTTTTAGGAGAAAAATTACTTTTATAGAAAATTGTACTAAAAAAGGGTCCCTCAAAATTTAGCTAAGAAATTGTTATACTCTCAACCAAAAGTCATGTTTTACCTGTGAACTAAAGTGAAGAGAGCAGCGAGACAAAAATGTGCAGCACAAGTGCTTGTGCTGAGGGGAGAAACCAAGTCGTTGTGTGGTATAAGTTAGGCTCCTCTGGATACAGACTCTGAGACAATGCTTTGTGTATGGGGTGTTTGTGAGAGAAGGCCCCGGGGATAAATACCTGTGCAGTCTGGACAGCAGTAGGAGTGGTCAAGCTGTGATACAGGCCTACTTAGGAGGACCTAATAGAGAGTTCTAGAGGTAGGATCGCCTCTTACAGTATGACCAGGATGCTCAGATATTTATAGTCTCACAGTGACCCAGTCATTGTATGTGGGCCACTCCAAAAAGGGAACTGAAGTTGAGTAAGGCCACTCTTTGCAAGTAGGGTGATCCCTGAAGGGGCTAACAACTGAAGACTGTCTGCTAACAACATCCTTAGCAGCTAAGACAACTTGTCCTTTATTGAAGAGGAATGTGGATGACACATCACAGTATTCACCACATAGGTCAGGTCATATGTCCTACTGGAATCCAAAATTCCAGGCTGGCAAATACGCATGGGGTCCAATCTGTTAGATGGGTAGCTGTGGCAGCAAAAGTCACTGGTGTAAGTCATATTAAAAGTAATACATGCAATTATTATTATTCCAGAAAGATCTAGCTGTACTGAAAGAGGAACTGTAAGAGGCACCAGGCACCAGGAGCAGAATACTGGTCTGAGAACTAGGTCTAGGCCCCAGGCAGATAAGCTAAGATCAGGGCAGGACTCCAGCCCCAGAGGAGAAAAGAGGAACCATGGAGTTAGAATACCTTCTGGAAACCTAGGCAGAAGGATAGTCATATGGCCTGGACAAAGATCACAGGTTTTGAGAAATAGGCCGCATACCAGTAGGAACTCCCTATGGACCCTAATCTCAGAGAGAGATTTATTCCCTAACACCGTATGTCTGAGTCAAGATTGGCTCAAAGTTTCCAGGCTGAGCATCAGTGAAGATTTTTATTACTGCTGATTGTGTGAGGTGAAATGGGCAGCAACTAAGAGAAAGGAGAAACCTTTTGTAATGTGCACACATATAAACAGTGGAATTCATTGTGCTTTGAAGACACAAGTTTTGGTTGTAATAATAGTCTTAGCAAAATGGTCTGTCCGGGCTATTTTCAAAGGATATGGAAAAGCTAAATAACTCTCATCTCAAACTAAAGAAACCTAAGATCTGTGTCTTGTAAGAGTAGTGACTGTGGAACAGGAAGGCAAAGGATCAAATTCCAACCTTAATGTTTCTCCTTTTGGTCGTCATACAATGCACATTCCTTTGTCTGGATTTTTAGGTCCTGCACAGTTTCATTTCACGCACTTGTCCTGCCTTATTCCCCCGCCCCTCATGTGCTGTGCTAACCGCCTCTTCCAGGGCCACCTTCTTTGTGGCTTTTCCAGTCCTCTGCCTCGCTTATGCTACCCATCTTTTTAAGGCTCACTTCAGATCACACTTTGTCCATGCAGATGATCTGCTCTCTTGTAATTGTGCTGGCAAAGCTTAATTGTTTTCAACTTATCTCCTGGATACTACTTTTATCTTCTCTGCTAAACAGATTGCAATCCTCTTAAAGGAAAGGATCCTATCAGAAGTTCTTTTGCATCCTTCCCAGTGCTCAGCACAGGACTGGGCACCAGGTGGCTGCTGGGTAAACAGAAATTAATTGATTGGCTTGACTTGAGAAGGCATATTCCAGTTCACATTTCCTGAACTAATGACATAATGTTGTTTTAAAAGTCTCCTCAATATGATTTCATGTTTTCTTATATCTGATGATAATGAAAATATCTCACCTCAAACCTATGAAAATATGAATTCTTATCAATATAATCTCTTTCGTCTTTTTTTCTAAATGTGGGTATTGGACCATATAGTCACTTTCTTTTCTTTTTTTTTAAAGATTTTATTGGGGAAGGGGAACAGGACTTTAATTGGGGAACAGCGTGCACTTCCAGGCCTCCTCTCCAAGCCAAGTTGCCGTCCCCTCAATCCCAGCTGTGGAGGGTGCCGTCCAGCCCCAAGCCACCGTCCCTTAAGTCCTAGTTGTGGAGGGCGCAGCCCAGCTCCAGGTCCAGTTGCCGCTTTCCAGTTGCAGGGGGCACAGCCCACCATACCCCACGGGAGTCCAACCGGCAACCTTATGGTTAAGAGGATGTGCTCCAACCAACTGAGCCATCCGGGAGGCAGCTCTACTCAAGGTGCCATGTTCAATCTTAGTTGCAGGGGGCAGAGCCCACCATCCCTTGCGGGACTCGAGGAGTTGAACCGGCAACCTTGTGGTTGAGAGCCCACTGGCCCATGTGGGAATCAAACCGACAGCCCTCGGAGCTAGGAGTATGGAGCTCCAACCGCCTGAGCCACCGGGCCGGCCCCCTCTTTCCTCTTTTAATGAATATGGTTTTACTGCAGTCAAGATTTTTGGTCTCATTGGGAATAAACTTCTTATTCTAGTGTGGCAACGCCATCTACGATTTCTCCGAGAGCTACCTGCCTTGCTATTTCGCCTATGGTTGTGACCCAAAGGGCACTAAGGGGTAGCTATGGGGTGACATTAATTATTCTCAAGATTGTGTTTCTATGGTAGAATCTGAAGTTCAGGATTAAGAGGACATCTCTTGCTCGTGCCATCTTGTTTCATCTGTGTTATTTAACTAGAGATAGCCTTGTATTATTAAGGAGTTCTTCTCTTGGATCAGATGTGTTTCTTTAAGCAAAATCCCATAAACACCTATTGACATCCTACAAATATGAATTCCCTGTGGTGAGACCTCAACAATATGAAGATTACGTTCAACTCACTCGATTGCCTCATTAATCTTATGTAAACTGGCGATTTGAAATCTTTCATATATTTATTTCAAGTCTGAAAAGAGGAGCTTGTTTTTAATTCAGTAAACTTGATGAAACTATCTTCCTTTTAAAGTTGTCATCTTATTCCTCACATTTTACATTAGTTAATAATGATTATGTTATATGTATATATATTATATGTGTGTGTTTCTGTATATGTATGCTACGTACATAAATGCATTATATATACTTCTCTAGTTGTCACTTGACATTGGGGGAAAAAAGCCCTCCAATTCAGTGATCTTCACCATTTTCCTATTGAAGGCATTTCCTTTGTTTCTAATACTTTGTGTTTCAGTAAAACTACTTGTCACTTACTGATTCTTTTATTATTTATTTATTTATTTATAATATTTTTTTTCAATTACAGCTAACATACAATATTTTATTAGTTTAAGGTGTATAGCTAGTGATTAAACAGTTATATAAATTATGAAGTGATCACCCTGATAAATCTAGTACCCATCTGACACTATACATAGTTATTACAATATTATTAACTGTATTCCCTATGCTATACTTTAAATCCCCATGACTACTTTATAACAACCAATCTATACTTCTTAACCCCTTCCCCTTTTTCACCCATCCCTTCAACCCCCTTCCCATCTGGCAACCCTGAAAATGTTCTCTATATCTATGAGTTTGCTTCTGTTTTGTTTGTTCATTTATTTTTTTCTTTACATTCCACATATAAGTGAAATCATGGCATTTGTGTTTCTCTGTCTGACTTACCATAGTTTGCTGTGTATAATATGCACCCTCGTTTTTGACCCAAACTTTCAGGAAAAATATCTTTCATTTTAATTTTCTAATTCAAATTTTTATTTGTTTAAATTTAGGTACTTTTTTGTATTATAAAGGAATTTTAGCATTTATTTTTTAACATATTGTGGTACAAGAAATTTTATGTAACAAATAATTACGAAACACAAGAACAGATAGAATGTACAAGACATTTTATGTACTGATAGCAAGTTTACGATATTTATGCATCATAGAAGGGCAGGAACTCTTTGTTGTTGCAAGTTCGTTGTAAGTTTGACAAAACCAATTATCGTATTCCAGGGTATTATTTTCATATGGATACTGTTATTGATTTCTAGAGTTACACTTTTGACTCATAAGCATAAATAAGAGTTAAAAACATTTATATAGATATGGAATTAGTACTACCTATATATAATGCACATCCTCATTTTTCCCTCACAAATTTGGGCAAAAATGTGCTCATTATACATGGCAAGATACAGTACTCCACTCAGCATAGTATCCTCTATCTAGGTCCATCCATATTGTTCAGGTGGCAATATTTCATTCTTTTTGTGGCTGTGTGATATTCCATTGTATATATGTACCACCTCTTCTTGATCCATTTATCTATTGATTGACACTCAAGTTGCCGTCATATCGTGGCTATTGTAAATAATGCTATAATGAACATATGGATGCAAATGTCCCTTCAAAGTAGTGTTTTGGGTTTCTTTGGATAAATACCCTCAAGTGGGATTACTGGGTTCTGTTAAATCACCTGTTCTTAGTAGAGTGACCTTATGTAATAGGTATGTTGTGGGGTCCAGTGGCACAGTCTCCTTGGTCACTTGAGCTGTGTGCTCCAGGAGTGTCTGTTGTGTGGCTTGTGTGTGTTCTCCTATTGTAGTTGAGCCATGGTTGCTGTTTGCATGTCAGTGAAAGGGATTGCTCCTCGGGCTGATTAGTTGTAAGGACTGGCCTTGACTATAGTAGAGGAACTGCTATGTAGGAGCTGACCCTATGAAGCAGGATTTATCTTAGAAGGGCATGGCTGTCTGCACAGTCTGCCCTCTGTAAGTGTTGTCTGCAGAGGCAGCTGGGTGGTGCTCCAGTGTGGTCCAAAGCCAGCCACTGGGTGTGCCAGTTCCAGTGCATCCTGGGAGGGACCCTGCCACAGGAGAAGTTTAACTGCATCCTGTGGCCTGCATGGGGCCACAAAGCAATCTGCAGATGGTTGCCACTTGTGCTGGGCTTGAAGGTGCCTAGGACAGGCTAAACTGTGAACTGAGGCCAGCTGTCACTAGTGCCAGGCTTGGGAATGCTTAGCAAGAGGAATGGGGCATGCCAAGTCCAGATGCTGCTTGTTTGGAGTTGTGAACATTTGCAACATTTTAGGAAAGTCCAAAGCATGAGCCAAAACAGGCTGGTTGTATGGAAAAGCCACTGGAAGGGTGGGTAAGTTGGGAGGGACAGGGTCTCAATAAATCACCAGGGCAGGGCAAACTGTGTCAACTAGGTTAATAGAGACTCAGATATGGCGCTTGCCTAAATCTGCCGGTTGGGAAGGGGTAGGACTCAACAAAGAAACAATGACTTCTGCCAGCACTTTTGTCTGGAAGAAAATTGCCCCTTCAGCCCTTGCCCCGAAACCACACAATTCAGTTCCTCCCAGTATGTCCCTGGTACCTTTCAAGCTGCTGCCTCAATGCTGGAGCTCAGAGAGAGTGAGTCCATCAGAATAAGTCCATGCACAGGCCCTTAAAGATGATCCCCTGGGACTCCAGTAACCTTCTATCTCACTCAGCCACAATTTCCACTGTTTTTCACAGCCAGTGGTTATGGGGACTTCTCTTCCTGGCACTGGAACCCTGAGCTGGGGAGTCTGATGTGGGGCTGGAACCCATTGCTCCCTCAGGGTACCTCCCTCTCTTTTTAACTGCCACACATGGATGTAGGACCAGCCGTCTGCATCTCTGCCCCTCCTACTGGTCTCGAGGTGGCTTCTTCTGTATATTCTCAGTTGTAAGTCTTCTGTTTAACTCGACTGCAGGTGATTCTCAACGATGGTTTTTCTGTAGTTTAGTTGTAATTTTGATGTGGTCATGAGAGGCGGCAAGCACAGCATTTACCTCTGCCATCTTGACCGGAAATCCCTTTGATTCTTTTATTTTTGAGATTAATCCCCAGAAATAGGATTAGGGTATATACAATTTTAATTTTCATAGATCTGTCTGGATTACTTGAAAAACATTCTGTAACGATTCACGTTTCCATTAGCTTGTTGTCTTACCAAACAGAGAGTTCATCCACCCACCTCTGACAGATCCAAACACTAAACACCGAGAATTGAGGTGGAGAAATTAGAGTCATTTTATTTGCAGATCACTAAACAAGAAGAATGGGAAAGCTATGGCTCAAAAGCCTGAACTCCCCATCGAGGGTTCAGAGTGGATTTTTAGGGGTGTAGGGGGAACAGGTATGCAGAAGCGCTGGCAGAGCCTGTTTTAGTTGGAGGACTTTGGAGCTTGGCCGTTTATGGTAAGGGGCTTCAGCACTGGATCTTCCTGGACAATGAACTCTTTGCTTCTGAAAGGGTTCAAATGTTTAAATTCTGGTTATGTCCTATTCCTGTGGTTCTGTGGGGCACAGGTGAGAATTCGGTTCTGGGTGTAGCTGGAGGTCAAAGTTCTCTCCTCTGCGCATGCTTTGGCTGACTGACTTGTGGTTTGGGCCTGTTGTCTTTGAAAAGCAATTCAGTATCTTGTTAAACAGGATAGGACCATCCTGAGCTGGTTCTTCAGTGACATTGTTAAATGTAACCATTTTCCTGAATCCGCACCAAAAGCAGGTGCGACTTCTCTGTTTAATTTTTTTCTAATCTGATGGACATAAACTATCTCATGGAATTTACATTGTTTTCTGTCTGCTAGGGAAGTCGAACATCTTTTTATAAGTTTATTGGGTATTACAGTTTACTCTTTGTGAAATGTCTATTCAAATGCTTGCTTTGTACATCTGTTGGGTGGCATATATATTTTTTAATTGAGGTGAAATTCATAGAACATAAAACTAACCATTTGAAAGTGAGCAATTCAGTGGCATTTAGTACATTCGCAGTGTCATGCAACCATAACTCTTCCTAGTTCCAAAACATTTTCATCGCCCCAAAAGAAAACCCATACGTATTAAGCAGTTGCTCCCTACTTCCGCTCCACCCACCCCTTTACCCCCTGCCCCTGGCAACTACCAATATGCTTTCTGTCATGAAAATACCTATTCTGGATATTTCCTATAAATGAAATCGTACAATATGTGACCTTTTGTGTCTGGCTTCTTTCACTTAGCATAATGTTTTCAAGGTACGTCAGTAGGGATGGTATATTTTTTGTTACCAATTTTAAAAACTGTTTGTGGATTTTAGATTTTAAAACTTTTATGTCATCTGGATTGCAAAAATCTTCCTTGGTATACTATTTGCCAATGGATTTTGTTTATAAATTTGTCATACAAAAGTTTGTAATATTTGCACATTCAGGTATATCTATCTTTTCTTTAATCTCCAGGTTGGAAATTCAGTCTCCTAAAGTTTGCTAATATTTTTATTGGTTTAGGTTTATATTTACATTTTTAAGCAAACTGGAATTCTAGTCTATGCTGCATTTTCACTCAGAGGGATAGCCACTGGTGTCATCGTTACTTTTTTAAATAAATTACCTTTCTTTACTTGATTGAAATAACATTTTTCTGTATGTTAAACTCCTGCTATTGACTTTTTTCTGGTTTCTCTAGTGTATTCCATTGATATCTCTATTTATATGCCAGTATCATACTATTTTGATTACAGTTTTGTATTGTTCATAGTTTTTTTTCCCCTGTTACATTTTTTTCTGAGTTTATATTAACATACCTAAACTTTTAAAAAAAATTTTATTGGGGAACAGTGTGTTTTTCCAGGATCCATCAGTTCCAAGTCAACTTGTCCTTCAATCTAGTTGTGGAGGACGCAGCTCAGCTCCAAGTCCATTCGCCGTTTTCAATCTTAGTTGCAGGGGGTGCAGCCCACCATCCCATGCAGGAATCAAACCGGCAACCTTGTTGAGAGCTCGCGCTCTAGCCAACTGAGCCATCCGGCCACCCCTCCAGAAACTTAGTGGCAGCTTGTTGTCTTTAATCTAACTGTGGAGGGTGCAGTTCACTGGCCCATGTGGGAATTGAACCAGCAACCCTGCCATTCAGAGCTCGCACCCAACCAACTGAGCCATCCGGCCACCCCAACATATCTAAACTTTTATTTTATTTTATTTTTTTATTGTAGACAAGAAAAAGTACTTTCTTTTTCAATTTTGGATCTTAAAAACAATAAATTTAAGAATTCATTCTGAAACACGTGACTAGAAATTTCTTCATATTTCTTGGTAAGTCTGTAAATTTGAATCCTGATTAAGAAGAAAAGATTGCTACTTATCTCGTTCCTTCTTAGGGAAAATACAGAGATAAGCCCCTTCCAAACAAGTCTCATATAAATCTTGAGTGTTTCATACTTAAATCTAGCACCACTGCATTAACCTACGAGTGTGTTGAATGTAAGTGTAGAATAATACACAAGCTTTCCTGGGAGAAGCTATGTATAATTTGCTTACTAGTGATTCCTTGCAGAGCCTGTCACTACGCGTGGCTTTTTGTTCCTTGGTTACTAAAGACCACCGAACTCTTAATTTATGAAACATCTATAGGTAACCATTGTATACCCATCTACTGGGTAAGACCTAGAAAAGAAGACATTACTTATTCTAGCTTTAAAAAACTAAGATGCTTTTTACTTCACTAAGAGAAGACACAGGCTCTATTCTTGAGAAAATCACAGGACATTTGGGGAAATATAAATATTTATAATTATATCTAAATACATCTTCAAATCAACATCTTTATACACATATACACGCATTTTCCAGTAATAACTTCTATTTGAATAGCATAGCTCTTTATAGTTTAGAAATTGTTTTCATCAAAATCGTTTTATTAGAATGTAGCTACACATTGGGAACAATGTTCACCAGCTATTTGTACCTCCAATTTACTGATGTTCAAAATAAGAAGTGTAGGGTAAGCAAGGTTAAGGTCCTTGCAAAAATGATGGTTTAATTCTTGCTGCTTTTTATTCTTCTGTGGAGCCATTCTTTTTTTCCAGCACCAAAGCTATAGCACATCTTTTTTCCCCTGGGAGTGGGAATATTCAACAGTTTGGTGGGCACTGATATTATGTAATATGATTGTTCGTGGGGCTGGAGATCCAGTAGAAAACAAGCCCTCCAGGGTCCTTGCCTCACAAAGTTGTATAATATGAGTGTTTCTGAGGGGAGAGATGTGTAGGACTGGGAAGGCAGGATAATAGGCATATAAACAAGTAATTAGAACTGTGATGATTAGACAGCAGACTAGTATACAATACACATACCATTTGACCTGACCCAGGTGGATAGCAAAGCAAACTTTTCTAAGGAAGTGATGGTTAAACTGAGGATGCCATAGTTTGAGGAAGGCATTGAGGAAGAAGGAAAGCCTTAAAACAGAAAGGACAGTAGAACATTGAAGGATCTGAAAAAAACGTGGCAGAGGCTGGAATATCAGTAGCAAAGTTGGATTGAAATAAAGCCAGAGAGTGAGTTAGGGCAAGATTGTGCTGGGCTTGTAAATCCAAGTGAAGATTTTGGAAGTTACCCCTGGAGCAGTAAGAAGCTTTGGAGAGACATGGTTACACTGAGTACTCTGACTCGCTCAGAGTAAGGCATGAGAAAAGACACAACGTGAAAGCCTGCTGGTAGAGTTAAGGTGAGAAATTAGGGTGACTGGGTCTGGGTGGGATATTAGTAGTAGAGACGGAGGGAAGAGAATGGATTTGAAAAGTATTTAGGAAATAGAATTCACAGGTCTTGGCAATTGATTCACGATACAGAGAAGATGTCAAAAATAGCTCCCAAGCTTTGACTTGGGCATGAGGGGAAGATTATATGACCTTAAAGTAACAATTAGATTGAAAGGTCTTGAAACTTATTTTGGCTCTTTCTTCGTAGGTGCAGAAGGAGAAAAAATAATAATAGTAATAATGTGCTCTTGTAGGAATTAAAGCCATAATGACACACCAAACATTTGCTTTAACTAAAGAAGTCTACAGTTGTACAGAGCTCCCATGAACATGATACACTATTGATAATAAAACTGAGGTCCTGCCCTCTATAAAAATTGAACTAATTATTATACACTTGCGTGTTCACTCATGTTATTTATTATTTTCTATTTAAAACCATTATTTTTATTGCAAAAGAGGCATTATTTTACTCTCAGCCTATAAAACTTACTATAACTTATCTGTATCTTCTAAGCACAGAGCCATTTTTGTCCCTTTAATAAGTGCAGTAATTTACATTGGCTAATGGTATAACTATGATAATTAGCATAATGTAGTTGTATTCTTAACCACTGCCTTATTACAACAATTTTAAATCTTGTATTTTTTCCTGGTGGAGCGCAGCTTATGATTATCCATGATTTTTTTTTTTTTTTTTTTTCACATATATATAAAAAAAAAAATCTTTTGCTTGCTTTATTTCGCTTCTGGCTCAATCCAGTCAGCAAAACTTTACATATAGTTGGGAGGTTTTAATCACTACTGGGTGAAATTGGATACCTTGCACTTTTTTCTTGGTTCTAGATTTATTTGAGTTTTCTTCTTAGGTTTGTTACTTCCAGGCTAGTACATGCAGTTTTTCATGGTAAAGGGAAATTGAGTCATTTTTTTCAACTGCACTGCAGAAGATAGCTGCAGAGGGGAGGGATTATTGTTAATGATTAAAATTCTTAGTGAAAATTACAGTGCGCTCTTATCTATAAATATATAAGTATATTTTTATCTGTTATCTAAAAATATATAAATATATTTATGGAAGGTTAATTTTCTAACAATCAGAGCCAAATTAACTTCCCCTAAAACTAAAACCAAGTTGAACCGTACTTTGGCCTTTGTGTCAGAATGAGCTCAGGATTTTCTAAACCCTTACGGGCATGCCATCATTCCAGGCTATATTATGCTTACTCTATCAAGTTGCCAACGTTCTCAGTAATAGAACATTTTTAGTATTCAGAAAAGATAGCTTTGCTCAGTATGATAGATTTTCATTATCTATTGCTAAGATATAACAAACTCCTCGACTTTTTAAATAAAAGCATATTCTAAAGGCATAAAGTGTTAAGGTTAGTGAGGCCAGGTCTAGGAGGCAAAATTGATAGTTAAAATAATTAAAATGCAAGGTTTTATTTTTAATTTTATGTGAAAGCCTAATAATCTGGATCCTAACCCACCAGAACCATTAATTAAGTGGATTTTTTTTTCAACACTGGCCTTCCCCACCTTAGTGCTAAGGTTGTTTGAGTTCAAATCAGCTTTGTCATCTTCCTGTCACCTCAGATCACCGATGATTAGAGACCTTTCAAATTTGCAAATTATAAAAAATGTTAAATTATGTTCAACTTACTCTACCCAAGTTAACCAGAAAACATTAATAAGATACCTTTGAATATTTCCAATTTAACAGCATTATTTAATTTAAAGAACTTGATAAAACAAACAAACACAAGAGCAAAACACATTTGTTTCAAGAACTTGCAAAATTCAGAAAAATATGATACTGTTTTCCTTTTTAATTATCCAGAGGCAAATTATGTTTCATCTTCTCTTTGACTCATTCAACTCAACCTGTATAGGTATCACAAGGCACAATAGCAAAGGTACTTGCTGCATTACTCTTGGTGCAAATTGTGTCAATCTGTGTGATTCCTTGATGGCTTTTTTTTTTTTTTTAATCTGATGAGAGATTTTACATACATGAAATAATTGCATGTATTTTCTTCATTGTTTACCTCCCTGAAGTTGCTTAATGAAAGGTCAATACAAATGCTACTAACAGCAAGAAACAAGGACGTATGTGAAACAGCTTTGTAAACTGTAAAGTGCTCACAGATATATAATAATGAGAACATGATAACAGCAAGTGTTTTGAACAAGGCTGATGGTTGAGTATTCCCTAAGCACCGACTGGAAACTAGGGAAGCAACTTTCCTGGAGGAGACTTTCTAGTACTTTAGCTTCTGCATTAATTTGAATCTGCTCATCTGCTCTGCTGACATCTTGCACATTGTTTGACCTATTTCACTCTCTAATGACAGGCCCAGTGTATTTTGATGGAGAACCTGCCAAACATGTCAAATTTCAGACCAACAGGTAGCCAGCCATCCCTGTCTCTGAGACATTCTTTCTACATGTTGATTTCATTTGTTTTGCCTCCTTCTACAAGGCCCAATTCCAGGCTGATTTCTTTCAGACAGCATGTTCTTCACTATTCTGACATGAAAGGCCATTGCCTCAGTGGCTCTTAATATTTGAGTTCTTATTTTGACAACAGATTTATTATCAATGTTGTGACATCTCTCCTTTTGACTCCTGGAATCCTTACTCAGACCCATGTATTTTCAGGTGAATTTTATGTCTGTGTGCCTTATATTCCCTTTCATAGTAGCACACACTTGAGATCCAAAACCATAACCTTATATCTCTTTGGATGCTTCACAGTGCTCAGGATCCATGAAGATATATGGTCAGTTCAGTTTTTGTTGATTTGATTTTAATCACCAAAGATATATTCATAAAACTTATTGTGCTTAGAAAATATATATTATTTATTTACTTTATCACAAAAGCAGTTTACTCTTCATAAAAAGAGTTGTGTATGGTATGGGCAGAGGAAAGATACAAAAACATTTTTTTCTGCAGTTTTATCTGGGATTAATTTTCATTTAGATTGAGGATACTTAAAGGGGATGGGCCTCATAAAAATCCTTAAACTCCCTGTAGTTATATGAATAATATTGTGTGTTTGGGGACTTTTATCCTCTGGTGGGGAAAGAGTCCATAATTTTTATCAGATCCTCAAATGTTGTAAGTGATTCAAAGATAGTTGAAGGTACCAGCATGGCTGGATTTACTACAAGGATATATAGACTAAAATACTCTGTAACAAAGCTGGTGTCAAAGGCTTTTTGTCTCTATGTTGAAAGTACTGCCAAAGAGAGTTACTGTGAGTGTTACTTATCACTCTTACCTTACTTGACTATACAACATTTATATATACTCGTGTACACATATATGTAAATAATACATTGAATTCCAAATTTATAAATTGGGTGATGTTCATTTTATGAAATGATTAGGTCAGATTTTGTTTAATGAGTTCTCCTAGAGGTTTAAAATTACTTCATATATGTGTCATTTTTCAGAAACACGTGTTCTTTGCTCTGGACAAGGTATACCAGGAACTCTATACTTTGCAATGGAATAAACAAGCCCATAAATGTGCTGCATCTTTCCATGGGAGAGACATGATTTTAAAATGTGAACCTCCCAGAAATGAAGGTGTTTCCTGATTTGTTTGCTTGTTTTTGTGTTTTAATTCCGTATAAGACCACACTGAATTCTGTATGAGACCGCATCAGACACAGTACTGGACTCACATTAGTGACTGACTAAAATCTGTGTGTGAATTGAATAGCTCTGTTAATGTATTAGTCACATGGGTGACTCTCCTAATATCCAAGTTCCTTGACCACCTCTCCCACAGCAAGTTGTTTTCCACCCCACCTCGCCCATGATAACATTCCACACCACTGGTTCTCAAAGTATGGTCTTCAGATCAGCAGGCTCAGCATCACGTGGGAGTTATTAGAAATTCAAATGCTGGGGTCAGCCCCAAACCTGTTGAATCAGAAACTCTCAGTGTGAAGTCCAGCACTTCATCCACCAAACCTTCCAGGTGATTCTGAGAGCCACTGCCCTAGATGTTGCTGATACCAATAATTCTACGTGTTCTGTCATCTCAGTTTTAAGCTTCCTACTCTCCACCCACCTTTTTTTATCTTTCCAGCTACCCCCTTCTAGTATCTCAACTTCCCCCTAAGATCCATCAATCATTGTCACTTTTTCTCATCATCACTCTCACGTCCTCATTACTCCTATTTTAATTAGATTTGGTGTTCCATGATTATAATCATTAAGTCTCATGCTCCCCGTCTCTTCATCTTACCTGGACAAATTCCGACACCCCCCGCCCCCCGCGCCCCACCCAGTTAGATCAGGGCTCCACCCTGTACCCTCACAACTGAGTAGCTGGAGAAAAACTCACAACCATGCTGGTAAATCCATTTTAACAGTAACCCTAAAAGAGCCTTTAGTGCTTACTGGAAATCCTAGCACATTTCTCTAGTCTTCTCACTTTCATATCTCTTTTAGAAGAGTGTTTTCATATTCTGCCTTGTATATAGATATTATAGTGGGTAAACTATTCCTGCCCTTCTGAAGGCCGATCCCTAATTCCTGCACTGGATTCTGTCTCCTCTGCCCCTTTCAAGGAGATTATTCCACCAGTTCTCCTTTCTCTTGCACCATTCTTTGTTCCTTCTCTATTGGATTACTCTCATCAGCAAAATAAATATGCTGTCATATTATGTAGCTTAAAAAAATATATCTTATCTTCAAATGCCCTGCTACCTACTACCCCATTTCTCTGTTTTAATAGGAATACCCCTCAAAATAAAGAAAGAAGGAAGGAAGGAAGGAAGGAAGGAAGGAAGGAAGGAAGGAAGGAAGGAAAGAAAAAAAGGAAAAGAAAGAAAGAAAAGTTGTCTAGTCATTTACTCCCAATAGTCTCTCTTGAACCTACTCCAATCAGATTTCTGTTTCCATTTTTTACCAAAACAATTCTTGTCAGTTACCAATGAGCTCCATGTTGCTAAATCCAAAGGCTAATTTTCATCTTCCACTGATATATTCAATATCTGACATAGTTAATCAGTGTTCTCTGCTTTTTGAAATACTTTCTGTGGGCTTGCAGGACATGACTTTGTACTTGATTCTTCCTTTCTCTCTAGACATTTCTTACCGACCTCCTTTGCTTGTTCATCCTCATCTTCCTGCTCTCTCAGTGCTGGGCTATCCCCAGGCTCAGTGTTTAGCCTTTACCACTTGTTTATTCTCACTCCCTAGGTGGCATCATCCAATGTCATTCATGGGTTTATAGACCATTTATAAACTGATAGCTATGAAACCTAAGTCTCCATCCCAGTCTACTCTATAGAGCTCTAGACATGTATATCTGTCTGTGTGATATCTCCACTTGAATACCTAATAAGTCTCATTAATTTATCATGTTTCAAACTGAAACTCAGATTTTTATACCCTGTTCACCAAACCAACCATCTTCTATGCTTTAGTGAAAAACAACTCCATCTTTCCATTTGCTCAGGCCAAACACTGTGCAGTCTGCAATCATCTTTACCCATCCCACCCCATCCTCTTTCAGCCTACATCCAATCCATAGTCAAGACCTGTTGGCTCTTCCTCCAATTTACATCCAGAATATGATTCCTTCTCACCACCTTACTTCAACTCACTGGTCTACCCTTACTTCTTGCCTGGATTGTTGTAAGAGCATCCCAATATGCTGCCCTGCTTCTGCCTTTTTCTCTGCCCCCCTCGATGCTGCTCTCAACCCAACAACCAGGGTGGTTGTAATAAAAAGTAAATTGCATCACGTTACTTCTCTGCCCAGAGCCCTCCCCAAACTTCCAATTTTATCAAAGTAAAATGAAATTCCTTATTGTGGCCACTTTGCCCTACATGATGTTTCTGCCTTCACAACCCCTGTCTACGTTGCTAATCTTGCTGTTTTCCACTTCTCCCCTTGTCCACACTGCTCCAGCCACACTTTCTAACTAAACCCAGTCTTGTTTCAGGGTTTTGTTTCTGCTGTTTCCTGGGCTTTGAATGCTCTTTCCAGAGATATTCACATTATCTTGCTCCCTCACTTATTTAAGGTTCCTTCCTTCCCTGACTACCCTATTTAAAAGAGTAATATCCCACATAGACTTGCTTTCTCTTTTACCTCAGCTTTATTGTTCTCCATGTCACTTATCACCATCTGACATATTATTTAGGCTGAAACACATGAAATTGTAGATAATGACCATTTTTGTTCTGTAAAAACTGCCAGTGCATGGAGTTCAGGCTAATTCATATTTCTTGTTTATTTGTAAGCTCTGTGATGGAAGAGACTTTTTCTGTTTTGTGCTCTCTCGTAGCCTCAGCTCATAGAATAGTGCTTGGTACATAATAAATACGCAATAGATATCTATAGAATAAAATAAATGAATGAACCAGCAATATTTCCAGGATACCTCCAGTGTGCTAGTTATGTTTCAGACCATGTATCCAATCTCTTTTCTGTTTTATCTCTCTACATAACAATCAGTCACCATCTTAATCAACCAGTAACTAAATTAATATGCAGTTAGGATGATTCAATGGGAACATTGTAACTATTTGAAAGAGCTATGTAATATACATTAAAATCTGTTATCTAATATAAATATTTGCAGATGTGTGTATATTTGGTATAATGTGTATTTCACTAATTATGCTTTACTTTTACTAAGACTTACTGAAAATTCTGATTTTTGTGTTCTGAGCACATTTCATTTGAAAGTGAATGGGAGGCATGCTGGAAGGGCAAAACTAGGATGGGATTAAACTGTTGGCTCAAATAAATGACAAAGTGATATTTCTCTACAAATAAATATTGACTAAATTTGAAAGGACAGGCTCTGAAATCATGAAAAGTATGAGTTCTTTTTTAAATTTTGTATGACAATCCTTGGAAAGAATCTGAAATGCTTTAGCAATAAAGGTGAGCCACAGAATTTAATTCTGGGACGATGCATAGGGGCATATTCTCTCACTGATAATAATTTTAGGAAAGTATATAAAGATGTAATTAAGAATGCCCAAATGTAATCTGGGGGAAAATAATCAAACTCATAGTTTTTTTTAAACCACAAAAATTGCAACATTTTGTAAGGTAGTTACAATTGCTACATACATTCTTTGAACAAGTTAACTGAGGCGAAGGAGAAAGCAGTACATTTCCAGGAGCACAGCACACTTATTTCTTAAAAAAATGCCTTTTGTTAAGTGGGAAGTCACTGGGCAGAAGATCCGGGATGAGAGCCCAAAAGTCCCATCTTCCTGCCTAATACTTTTGCGTTCAAAATATTGCAATCTGTTACCTAGTGGATGATTAGTGTATAGAACTGAATGCTTTAATTTTACTACAGGACAAAGTAATGTAGAAAGAGCATAGGCTGTGAGGGGGACAACATTTGTCTAAACAAGGATAGCCTCCGTTAATTAGTAAAATGGCAAAGACATTTATGAAAAAAACAAGAGAGGCACATTAATCTCTTTCAAAGGTGTTAAATATTTCAGTATTCACTCATGAGAATCTTTTAGTGTAATTCTCATATATTTGTAGAAATGATTAACACTATATTTGAAACAATTTATTTTGCCACTGAGCTAACATTACTTTTTTATCATTATATCTTTGAATATGTTATTACTTATCTGACCTAGACCATTACACATAAAAGAAAAGCTAAGGTAGCAAAAGAATAGTTCGGATCATAAAAAGATGTTATACCTGTGAAAATATATATGATTAAAACAGTGTGTGCTGTTTAAATGAATTAGGAGTTATCACAGACATCTCAAGGAAGAAATCTCCCCATCACAAAGAGGCAGTTAAGAAGGGAAATAGGACTCCAGGGTATATTAAAAAGGGAAGAAAATAATATGGAAATATTAAGTTGGTGTTATATCAAATAATAATACACTTTCATCTGGAATACTGAGTCTAATTTCAATCAATGCACCTTAAGACATGTCAAGCAGAGAATGAAAATATCCAGGGGAATGTGGAAAAAATGAGTAAATTGGGGATGAATTCATGTAAAGGTAATTTATTTCTAAAAATAAATAAGTTTTGTTAAGTAGGAAGTCACTTGTTTTCCCAAATAGCACAATAAAGGACTTTGTGGTGATTGAGTGATGGATGCTTATAATAAAATATGTAGCAACTGTAATAAATAAGCCTAAACAAAAAAATACGAGTAGAGAGTGTTATTATTTGAGAAGTAGAATGATACTTAAAACCAGAATTCTGGGATTAGAAAAGTTTTGCTGATTAAAAAGAACTGAATAGGAGCATTAAAGATGGAAGCAGTACCTCTGTGCTAATGGCTTTATTCTGCACCAAACTGTGTACTTACCTCCGTCCCCAACCGGCATATAACAGTAATTGTAGATTTATACCCTTCTACAGTGACACAAAAGTGTAAAATAAGGGCCGGCAAGGGCCGTCCAGTGGCTCAGGCGGTTAGAGCTCCATACTTCTAACTCTGAAGGCTGCCGGTTCGATTCCCACATGGCCCAGTGGGCTCTCAACCACAAGGTTGCCAGTTCAACTCCTCGAGTCCCACAAGGGATGGTGGGCAGTGCACCCTGCAACTAAAATTGAACATGGCACTTTGAGCTGAGCTGCCACTGAGCTCCTGAATGGCTCAGTTGGTTGGAGTTTGTCCTCTCAACCACAAGGTTGCTGGTTCCACTCCTGCAAGGGATGGTGGGCTGTGCCCCCTGCAACTAGCGACGGCAACTGGACCTGGAGCTGAGCTGCGCCCTCCACAACTAAGACTGAAAGGACAACAACTTGAAGCTGAATGGCACCCTCCACAACTAAGATTGAAAGGACAACAACTTGACTTGAAAAAAAAAAAAAAGTCCTGGAAATTTACACTGTTCCCCAATAAAAAAGTCCTGTTTAAAAAAAAAAAAAGTTAAAATGGTAAGTTTAAAAAAAAAAAGTGTAAAATAAGGTCTTGTCTTTTTTAGTGATTAACAAAACAAATTGCATGTGTGTTTTCTCAGCATAAAAGACCATACTTATTACAGAATATTAGTAAATTTGAGAAAATTAGAAAGAAGAAAAAATAATCTTATTGTTCCTAACCAAAACTGATCACAGTGAGCGTTTTGATGTATTTTCCTCTAATATTTTACCAATATGTAGTGCTTGGTTGCTTTATCTTGTATAGTTGCAATCATACCATGGATACAATGTTTTCTGTTTCTTTTCATTTTTGCAAAAACATATTCCTGTGTTAGTATAAGCTCTTAGTGATAATTTTGATACAATTATATTCCATCAGTAGATGTACTACAATTTATGCAATTATTTCTGTAAAAGCGATGATCCTGATATTGACAATTTTGTACTCTGAGCTAAGATTATCAAGTGATTAATGAATAGGAAATGTTTAATAAAATCATGATGAACTTAGTGATCATCCAAGCTGTAAGAAGGAATGACTCTCACTTGCTGTTTTTTCTGCCTATGTTTCTTTTCAGTTACATGTATTCACATCATGCTATGGTTTGCCCTCTAGATTATAAACATCCATTGGCTTCGTATGATATCTACATTAATCTAGTTCCATATGCAACCTGAAACTTAATGTTTCTGATAGCAGCTAACAGAGTTTATCATTTAAATAGTGATCATGGCCATCTCTAGAAAGGGATACCTGAAGGACAGAGAAATTATCCCAATTCTAGGTTTGGAGAATGTAGATTATACAAAAGACTTTTTCACTACAGAGGCTACTTTGTGCCTATTACCTAGAACTGAAAATAGCTGGAGCTCACTATTGTGAAGCCTGGGGCTTCCTCTAAGAAAAGAAATGAAATTTTTTATTTTTCCTACTTGTCATTTTGTACCGTGTTGGATTTATGTAGTTTAACTTGGGACATAAATTTTATCTCATTTATCCTAATGTGCTTGTTAAGATGATTAACAGTATCTTCATTTCACAATGAAGAAACAGAGTTTGTGGTTGGAAGAATAAAAGGCAACTAGGATTAAATCCTAAATCCTTCACTGTGAGCCTATTTTACAGTTTGTACAATGACATTTGTTTTTATATTGGAGGTCAAAACGATGAAGTAAACTTGATTCCCAGGGACCATTGGATGGAATATGAGACAGCCTTTCCTCCACTTTCTGCTATTCAAATAGGAAAATCAATCCCATAAATCTATTGCTAATTTTAACTTCCAAAATACGAAGCATGCGCCATTACTAGATATTGGACTTGTGTATGATCCAGATGTGACGTGCAAGTATTTAGCTGGACCAGTGTGGATTCTTGTCTTAAATTTCTAATGACTTTCAGTTAACTTGTTCATTAACACTCTCCCTTTAACCGTCTGTAGCTCTGGTCTTCCTACATTTCAAATGATTTTCTGCCTTTTCCATAGACTACTGCCAAGTTCAAAAATTCTTTGTTCCTTTTTTCAAATCTATAAGGAGATTAGTAAAGACCAAAGTTTGGGAAACTTGGAGGAACCAAGCTTATTTCAAAGGTAGAGTTGAGAGAATGGACTCAAAAGGTGTATTATTTCAATGCCAAACACAGATATTCAGAGAAGAAAGAGAGAGGGATAGAAATAGAGTGGAAAGAGAGGAAATGAATAGTAGAATCTAAACACTTTAGAGCTTAGAGTGGAGCATTCTTTCCTCTCTTATGAAATGTCTTTGAAAAGAATTTTGGATCTTGATTACATGTTTAGGACGTCAGAGTACTGGGTGGGGGTAGGGAAATTCAGGGCCCTCTCAGGACTTTGCTGAATAGTGTAGCTTTCTCCTACCCCCCACTGATAATTATAACGTTTGGAAAGATGAAAAAAATATATATTTTTTTCCCTTGGAGAATGCTTTTCTTTCAAAGATTCTGAGTTTGGAGATCTTTAAACAAAGAGGTACTAAACATAAGAGTCTTTTTAAGTCCTTCTTATCCCAACATTTGAAAAAGCATTTTATTCATAAAGCTTACACTCTTTTTCAAAGGAGCCATTTAATTCATTATGGAGTAGTATGAAGCTGTTGAGAGAGATATAGCAGCTTGATTCATTTGAAATCACAGGACAAATAGATTTTAAAAAGCAAATGCATCCATTTTGACACTAATTATGTGTCTTTTGCACATGCAGTATCTCATGTCACAAATTGCTCTCATTTGCTTCTCACTGCAGAATATCTCTGAAATGAGTTGAATGGAAAATGCCTTAAACAGGTGGATGTGGAACAGGTCAGGGGCTATAAGGATTTTGGTGGAGGAGGGGTAGGTGGAGGAAGAAAAAAATGAAGGTGTCTTAGAAAACACGGAAATTCATAGCGAATTCATTCAACATGATACTGACCCATGTGATAAGGTGGGATATATGGCTTTTTAAATAGTATGTGTCCTTTTTATAATTGTAACAGCAACAGAACAGAACCCACTTATATACCAGGCATTGTACTAAGATCACTTTATTTGTGCATATTGTCTTTAAACTTTAAAATGAGCCCAGAATTACATTCCCATTTTACAGATGAGAAAACTGAAGTGGTTAAGTAATTTACCTAAGCTCTATCCAGTATGTGTGTTTTACCCAGCACCAAGGAATTTACTCCATTCTGACACTGTCTACCTAGAGATACCATGAGACCCCACAGGTTAAGTGCTCAATCCTACAAGGCTCCCACCTTCCCACCCGCACCCCCACCTGCAGATGCCAGCTTCAAGTGTAGGTTGTCACCTTTGCTTCTGAACAATCTGCTATAGATCAGAGGTTGCCACAAACCCCTCCTTGGGTTCAATTAATTTGTTAGGGTGGCTCTCAGAACTCAGAAGCACTTACTTATTAGATCACTGGTTTATTATAAAAGAATGTAACTCAGGAACAGCCAGATGGAAGAGATGCATAGGGCAAGTATGGGGAAAGGGCTGGGAGCATCCATGCCCTCTCCAGCATGCTGCTCTTCCAGTACCTCCAAGTAGTCACAATCCTGGAAGCCCATCAAGTCTTGTTATTCAAGAGTTTTTGTGGAGCTAATCTGCAGAATACCACCCCCTTCCCTTTCGTAAAGATCACTGTGTGGGGCAGGACTTCCCAACCCCCTAATCACATGGTCTCTCTGCTGACCAGCCTCAGCCAGAGGTTATCTAGGGGCCCCACCCTAAGTCACCTCATTAGCATAAATTGGGAAGGGGCTCCTTGGAATGAGAAAAAACATTCCTGTCACTGGAAATTACAAGCCTTTGAGGAGCTTGGTGCTGGAACCGGGACAAAGACAAAATATATTTCTTGTTATACCACAGTATAATATATGCTATATACTAACCCTTGGAGGATTGAGCTCTAGAGAACTCTGGGCACGTGTATCAGGCCCCTTGGTCTGCATTTTCCCCACTCCCACTCTTCTGCTTTGCTAACCCTGAGTTCTGCAGAATGCTTTATGACAGACAGAAAGTTTACTGAAGTCTACAGAATTAACCTGAGTTTGGCATCTTGCAATCCACTCTTGGATCTATTTAGCACAGGAGGAGAGCTTTATAAATGATGCGAGAGTTTCTTCGAGTTCTTTATAGAACAATTCAAATACAGCTAAAAACAACCAAGAGGAGAGAGCAGTACACATTCATTTTCCCTGAATTTGAACAAAAACAAAAGCATTTGCTACACGGCATGAATTGGAGGAATCTTATATTATTGAGCTGGTGCTTGTTGCCTGATAATGGACAAGATTAGCGTCACTTTTCTGTAACTAAGCCTGTAATGGTGTCACAGCCTATTTGATGCCAATTGGTGTTCCTGGGGTCCTTGGTATAAAGCAACCTTTGCAAATGAGTAGTCAAAATGGTTGGAATAAGGAATAAAATCAGAGAGTAAAAAATGAATAGCTAATTCAACACTTAATTTCTTTTAATTTTGAGAGTCTTACATATGTGCTGCCACTATTAATAGGTGGGATGCTGATGATAGGGGAAGAGTTTTAAACTGTAAATTTATTTTCACCTGAGCTGCAGAATTCAAACCTGGCATGCCTTACACGTAACGCAGTTTGACAGTTCATTTGAAATAAATGTGCCGATAACCCTTAAAAGTGGTAATAAAATACTCTTTGCTCTACTGTACAGATGATTAATACCACTAAAGTAATTAAATTCCATTAGGCTGAGGTTCACATACCCAAGGAATTGGTGCCAGGATTTAGCCGTTCTCTAGTGAGGACAAAAGACTAATGCCTTTTAAAGCCATGTTTCACCAGGAAAATCCCAGGGAAGTCTATATTAACTTAGGACATCTGCTTGTTGTGATTGTTTGAGGTATTGATGCATTGGATCATTAGCAGGGTAGCGTGAACTAGTGTTTTCCTGTTGACAAGGATCTCTCACCAGGAGCTGCTAGCTTTCTGCAAGGGGAGAGAGAAAGCAAAGCAGGGCAGCCAAGTTGAGTCCTGTGAATGGCTTTGACTTACAGAATTATTGCTAACTGTATAGTCTCTGATGGTAGGAAACAGCATTTTGCCCCCAGCCATTTTTCCCAAGATCAAAGCCAAAGTAACTCTGTCTCCTGCTGTTTTGTAGCTGTAGATTCTTAAAGACTGGCATTATTGTCCTCGATGAACAGTTTGCCCCCATTCAGATGGCTGCAGTAATGACCCACCGGGGAGGCAGTGGTTAGGCAGTGCTGACAATGTGACCAGGTGCTGCAGCATAAGCGTTTCATTAAATATTGAAGCAATGGTTTTCAGTTACAGTGGCAAAAAGGGAATTTGGTCTATGTCCAAATATGTGGCTATTTTTTTTCCTTCAACCTCTTCTAATCACATTATTTTTTGCATGACCTTTCTGCTGGAAATTATCTGCTGTCCTGAAAAGCATTGTATGTCATATATCTAAGGTCATTCTGCGTTCCACTTTACACGCTGGTAATCATTCTTAATATATCAATGATTTATTTTCCATTTTTTCCTGAAAATATGCAAACCATAAAAAATAAACCTTATGCTTATTTCGGTTTTCAGAGGTACCAAATGAAAGAATCCTGAATTTTCAAGGGAGAGTTTTTAGAAAGTGACAGGACTCAAGTGCATTGAAGAGTTAGTTTATGTGATGTGAATCGTGTGAAAACTGTTTTAGAGCTTCGACACCTTGTTTCCATTTGGAGGCCATGTTAAATTTGTGAAATGAATTCACAAGAGAACTATGGCCATTTTAAAAGGAATGTAGTTGCCACTTTATTAGAGTAGGATCTGCTCCTCTACTGACTGTGTGTGCAGGATAATTAACAAATCATAACAAGGGCACTGCTGACGAGGCTGCCCTTCCTGATCCTCTGATTCCAGAATCCTCTAAGAGAAGGTGGAACTTAACATCAGACAAACATTTATAAATTATAATGAAATACCGTACATAGACAACTCACTTAAAACTTCCAGAGAAAAACATGGTGCCTGTTGGAGGCTATGAAAGATGAACTACAACCAAAATGTACCATAAAATGAAACAAAATAAATAAAACAGAAGTTCAATCTAGGAAAGAACACAGAAGTTAATTTTTTTCCCTGCTCATCCCTACCTTGAAAATCCCACCTATTGGTAAATAACAATTTTAAACTTTCAAATTTTCTGAAAAATCGAATAGTTTCTACATGTTAAGTGCAGTTTGCTGGATTTCCATATTTAAACCAGCTTCCTCTCACCATGCAACAAAACTCTTTGGTACTTCTCTACCAAATGTAAATATGGTTTGGCATAGGATTACCATTCATGTGAGGAACAAAGTAAACTGTTTTATGTGGGTATTATGTAATGATGTACTGAATTTGCCCAAGAGATTATCAACTCTATATACTAATCATATTAAAAATAAGTAAGATTCTACAATTAATTCACCCTATCTTTTGTTTTGCTTGCAGTTAGGAAGAACTGAGTTAACATGCTATTATAACCAACCTCTTAACTTTTCTCTACTCTTTCTTGATCCATCTTTTTTCTTTTGTTCTTCTTTTTTAAGTTCATAGATGTTAAATGAGTGTTAAATATATATATATATATATATATATATATATATATATATATATATATTGAATTTATTGAAATGTAATTATCTACTAGATAGATTTTCATATTATAACCAGTATTAATAAAATAAAACACATTTTATCTAGAGATATAAGATAAACTTCAACTGTTTAAAGTTATTGTTATCATTCCCTCTTGGTTGTGCTGTTCAGGACACTTTAGGAGATGACTAAGTTCTTGTCATTGATAAATTAAAAAATATAGAGGTTTCTATAGAATAGGAAAAATTGAAAGTGCTGTAGATGAAAGCAACTAATGAAAAAAAAAAAAAGGAGGAAGACTTGTCTGGAGAAGTAAATGGTATCAAGTTTGATTAAACCTGTCCACATTTAGCTGATGATGTTATTAATATCACCTAACTAGTACTTGCATGTTGAAAATTGTCAATAGTCCTGAGACTATTTCAAGAGATGACAACTGGGCAAAATTCTAGGGTTGTACGGTGAACAGGTAAATGAATACAAATGCGTCTCTTGTGAGTACCATTGCTTATAGCAGGTATAGCCAAAATAATTCCTAAAAAAATGTTCACGATATTCCTCAAAATAGTATATTTATCTATTTTCAAGTGCTGGACTGGGTAGTTTTTCTGCTTTAAGAGTTTTCATATTCAATGGTGACGTCTTCAAAGTTAAGTCTAGTGGGATTGAAATATTTTTCTAGAAGTCAGTAGACATTGAAAATCATTCTTTTCTCTTTATTATAATGCGAATGTTCTGTTTTGACACAATTTCCTCTTCATTTTTTCATGACAATTTGCATGCGTCATTGAAATTATTCTCCATTATTCGACTGTATTCTTTGGTCTTCTTCAAAACACATAAATATTAAGGATAGATTAATGCCAGAGAACACATCCAAAATATTGCTTGCGAGTCTAACATGTGGCCTAAAAATAACCATTTTTGGTAGCTAGAAGAAAAATTAAGATACAGTTAGGTGGGAAAGGGAGGGTGTTTTACTCTAGACCAGTAACTAGTCTCTGTTCAGAATAAGATTTTGCTATAATAATATGTTGTATAATATGTTTTATTCTTTTAAGCTTTCTTTTTATGATAAACTATATATGATTTAACTTTCAGGTTCTTTCCTGGGGTTCCTGATTATGTGACCTATGGCTTTAAAGATTCTAAATTATCTATATTATGAGAAGTCCCTCAATTTCAGAATGTTATATATGTTGTAATTTAGTACTACAAATCAACAAACATTTATTAAGTGACTACAGACATATATCCCAGGAAACACTTTGGCTAAGGCATCTGAGGTCTGATCTTATATACAGAGAGTGCCAAAAAAATGTATACACATTTAAGAAAGGAAAAAACTGTATTAAAATTGTAATTCTCGATATATACCGATAACAAAAGATGAATACTCATACGAGTCACGTTTGACTTCTGGAATTATAAGAGGTGCTCAAAGTGGTTACCAACAATGTAATTTTAATACAGTTTTTTCCTTTCTTAAAGTGTGTATAATTTTTTTGGCACCCTCCGTATTTAAGTTATAGAGAGTGACTGTTTGGTGATGCTTTCTCTGAGAACCTTGTATGCTCTTTTAAAGGTTAAGTCATGGCTAACCCTGTGGAATACTGGCATCCTGTGAAAAACAACAAAATATTCCTATGCTAAAATGGAAAACTGATCTTTTTCTCACTTCATATAACCTAAATTAATTTTCCAATAAAAATATTTCCATTATAACTTTTTCTCCTAGGACTGCCTCCTGTTGACATACTTTTTAGGTTTGTGAACTATATGACATTATGAGAGAAAGCCAGAATTTGATCAGCACAGGGACATTTCAAGGCATACTGAAGGAAAATTTAGGACACTTGGTCATTAAAAGTTGGGAATTTGAAAGGATCCAGTAAAATGGAAGTAGATGATAGGTGTCATGGACTGCATATTTGTGTCCTCTCAAGATTCATAGGTTGAAACCTTTACCACCAATGGGATGGTATTAGGAGGTAGGCTTGGAGAGGTAATTAGATAATGGAGGTGGAGCTCTCATGATGGGGTAAGAGTCCTTATAAGAAGATACTGAAGAGATCTTACTTCCTCTCTGTGTCTCTCTGTTTCTGTCTCTTTCTCTCTCACTGTCTTTCTCTCTGCCTTGTGAGGGCACAGCAAGAAGCTGACCATCTGAGGGTTTTTACCAGAACCTGATCATACTGGCACTTTGATCTCTAATTTCCCAGCCTCTAGTACTGTGAGAAATAAATTTCTGTTGTTTAAGCCACCTAGTTTATGGTATTTTTGTTATAGCAGCCTGAACTGACTAAGACAATAATAGGGAAACAAACATTGTGAAGTTCTGATGGTATATGGAACTCTGCCACTGGAGAAGGAAGGACAGATGGGGAAGCAAGAAATGTAGCAATAATTGTTGCTATAAAGAACAGTTCTACCCGCCCCCCACCCCCTTCAGTTGGATAAATTGAAGGGACAATGTAGCAAAAAGAAAGGGAAAATTCCAAATAGGCAGAAATGAGTTAATGGAGGCTTATACAGGCAGACCTGAGGAGGAAACTTGTTTCTCCTTTCTCTAGATCTGTTACTTACTGAATGTTAAAGAGTGATGGACATGCTGATATTCTGCAACTTGATGAGTCTAAAATTAGCATGGAAAGCAGTCTAGAGCTTTCTATGTTTTATCTTCTTCTGGGGACATTTTAATCATTGCAGTGTCAGTTGGGGAACTAAGGGAGAGATACCCGATATATTTAAGTCCCAAGCATTGTTCCCAGTACTTCACATATATCATCTTATTTAATACTCTCAAAAACATTCCAGTAGCTCCAGTAAGTGGAACCTTGGCATTTGTGGTAAATGAGTCATTCACAGCGTGACTCCTTATGAGTCACAAAAAGTTTCCTACATGTAGGATTTTTAAGTTATACTAGAAAAGGGGTCTGAATTATTCAGTGAGGCTAATATATAGGGATAGGTACTAGATAGTGAATGCACTTGGCTAATTTAATAACATCCATACCTTCACATGTCTTTGTTTTCTCATCACTGAGAATTTTGTAATTTAAATAGTTTTGTTTACTTTTTTGTATGTGGAAAAAAATTATAGAGACAGTCAAGTGCTAGTGATAGAAGTGAAGAAGTCTAAGAAAATGATGGATCTTAGAAAATTAGTAGTTCGGGATACATTTAAGAATGCAATGCTACATTTGTGGCTCAAATCTGTAACTGGAGACTCCACTATATGCACCGAAAAGGCAGAAGAAAAAGTGGCTCATGAAGCTCTTTCAAAGGGTCAAAAGTTATTCTTTAAATAAAAGAGGAAACTTTTATGAAAATTACATATGGTAGAATTTATTTTAATCGCATCATAAATGACGTAAAACACATATTTCTAAGATTATTATGGGTCTTAGGGAGTTGCCTATTTTTTTTTTTCCAGTTACATTATTGCATCGCATGAGGGAAATTATATACTATTTTGGTATTTGGAAATATAAGGGTTTAAGAAGGACTCTGGTTATCAGTATCACAGTTGTGAATACTGTAATCTTATTAACCTCATTTTATAAATGAGGTAACTAAATCACAAAATGTTAAAACAGATAATCCAAGGGCACACAAGTAACAAAGGGGAGCTGAGATAAAACTGGGTTTACTCCAATGCCTTTTCCATATCAAAATTTTTAGATAAACACCTTTGAAGGCATAACCTGCATTCATTTGCATCAGACGCGGTGTGCCTTGTAATAAGCAGGTGGCATATGACTTTTCGGAATTTTCAGTCCAGTCGGATCTTTTACTTAGGACAAATCCCACTGGTCTGAATACAGTCTTGGAAAGTCCTCACCTAATTTATAAGCCCCTTGTGATTCTTGCCATGTCAACTTGACTGCTCCCAGTTAAAGAGGAAGACACCCAGTGTTTGTGCTGCTGCTGGCTGGTACTTGCTGGTACTGGCACATGTGAGCCAATTTGTACATTGTCAGGAATTGTGTAAGCCCGTTGTTAAACACAGCCATCATTAAAAATTAAATGATTACACTTAGAGTTAAATTAATTATATTTCAAATAAAGTTAATAGATACTGAAAACTCATTACATTTTAATTACTTTATCACACTTTACTATTGTCTATGGATGGTCTTGATGTCATTTATTGTATCTTTATGGTGAAAATACTATAAAATGGTATGCTACTGCATAGTTTTTCTCATATTCTCCTTTTAATTTCATCATGTTGGTAACTTGAAATCAGCCCTAGTGGGCGTATTTACACCCGGAAAATGGGCAAATGCTTTAGTCAAAGCCTTTTTCCCTTTCCCAAGAGCTAGCTGTTAACAAAACCTTTACTAGCACACCTCCAGATACAGTTTTGCAAGTGTTTAATTGTGATTCTCTTGATCATTCCTTTACTAAAAGGAACCTCAGCTGTACTTAAATAGCACCGATCTCTCATTTATACTGTTTTCACTGATTTAGAGGTTAAGATTGAGGGGATGTTTGGAAGAGCAAACATCTTGCTCAAAACTAGTTTCTAGTTAAAGAAAAGGAAATGAGGAAACCTTGGCAAACTCTCTTATGTTTAAAACACAGGTTTTCTTGGAATTTTACTCCCATGTCAATATGGAAGGAAATCAAGACCGGATTTTCTCACTTATTGGGGAAATCTAGACATATGTATTAAGACAGAAGGGAAAAACTCGTTTATAATGAAATTTTTTTTACCAATTGTGGTTCATAGGGGGAGAAACTATTCTTCTCTAAGTCACCAATATTTTAAAAGTGGGAATGAAAAGGGGACAACGCAGACATGTGATTACAGACAACACTTAGAGCATGTCAACAGTTGCTGAGAGGGCAATGTGAGATGGACAGGAACCTGTTCCTGTCCCTGGGTTCTTGGACCTTTCTAGCTCCACTAAAATGTGTTTCAACTTTGAGGAGTTACATGGGTGCCAGAGAGAAGAGGATTTTTTTTTTTCGTCTCAGGGTGCACATTTGTGGCTTTTAAATTCTTTTAGATTTTAATTCTTCATGCTGATGAGTCAGTGCAGATTTATATTACCATGTTATTATGGATAGTGGAGACTGTATCTCCTTGAAAGTAATGGCATGTGATTGCTTACTCCATTACTTTCAATGGGACTCAGTCGTTGCCATCCTTAGGGACTCAATCCCATTGAAAGTAATAGTCTGAGACTGCCCACATTGTTACTGTGCTTTAAATTGGATTGAATTTATACTTATCGGTATGGACCAGCCACAGAAATCTTCATGTTTAAAAGACGTCGAGTTGGTAAAGTTTTCTGGCCAGCAGCTGGAAAGTTTAACGGTTTAGAGAATATATTCTTACTATTGAAAACATGTATTTCTTCATGATGAACTATGTTAACGTTTAGCCTCTGAACTATTAGAGAAATTCGTAACATTTTTAGGAAAATTGTTTTTAAATTTTAATTCTTTCTTAACTATTTATATTCAGGCATTGCAGGAAAGAAGACATTTGTTTGCTGAGACATTAATTACTTTCTTGTTCTTAGAATAACTATATGTTTAGAACTGGAAAGAAACGTTCCAGTATTATATTTTCGATGAGGAAACTGAGATTCAAAGAGTTTTGCTGTGGTCGAGGTCACAAAGCAAGAGCTTTGTCACAAAGCAGAGAGCAGAGCAGCACTGTGTAGTATTACCCAATCCCGTATAAATCTTTGGCATTAGTTTATTTTTACACTTAGAAATACTAATGGGTTATTTCAGGATAAATTATTCATTGCTATTTATACTTAAATAATGACACATTTTAAATTTTTCTCCATAAAACAAACATTGTCAGATCCTGTTAGTATAAAATAACTTTCTCATGAAAACATACACTATTGGTGGGAAAAAAAGAAAGAAAGCGTTGCATAGGAGGCTGTATAAAATAATGTTAGAAACTGCTCCAGATCTTACTTTTTATCTAACTTTGCTCCTGTATTTATATCATAGTTTCGAAATGCAGCACATAGTTTTAAAATTTTTGCTCTGTTATAAAATTGTGAAAATGCCCAATCTTGGTGTATTGCTATTAAAAAAAGTCTTTGTTGTGATCTCAATAAAATTAGCAAATGTTATTTTATATTTACTTGATATTATAGCCAAAACATGGACATATATTCATATATATATATACATACATATATATATACACACACACATATATATACATATGTATATAAAGAAAATAGTTAAGAAATCATTAAATGTTATTCAGTTTGCACCTTATCATGAAGGCTAATAATTTGTGAATTGGAGTAAAGATCTTTATCTTCATTAGCAGTGTCAATAGTTGAAAGTCTTGGCCAGTCCTAGATATTCAGTGTAAAAAATTCAATGCTTTGTCAATTATGTAATGAAAATGAGGGAGATATTAGCTTTGACAATAATAGCATAACTAGAAATTTAATTTATTATTTTACTTAGAATCAATATTAGTATTGATGTATAGATTTTGACCACATGCACATGTGCATAATACTTATTTAACTAATGTTTGGACAGACAATTGAATTATAAATATGTTAGTTATGATACTCTGAGAATCTGGTATTATACGTGGGTATAAATATGGATGTTCTCTAAAATCTCTATCATTTCTAGAGTCTATGATTATGTGGTTTCAAAATTATAAATTTTAGTTGCAGCAGTTAATTGTCCTTTTTATTGTATAACTACATCCTACAACATTTTAAAATTTGTTGTTTAAAAGTAAACTATCAGACCAAAACAACCACAACAAACTATCTATGCATTTAGTAGTGGCTACCCTGGAAGTGTGGGGCGGGTGCTGGTGTGGTGACAGGTGAGTAGCATGAGGGAAGCTTCTGGATGCTGGTAATGTTCTGTTTCTTCATTTGTGTGCTGGTTACACAACAGCGTTTGGTTTATGAATATTCATCAAGCTGTACTTTTCTGTAGGTATATTATACTTGAATACATAGTTTAAAAATGACATACAAAGGGTAGCCAGCTAGCTTAGTTAGTTAGAGCGAGGTGCTGATAACACCAAGTTTGCCGGTTCATTCCCAGCATGGGCCACTGTGAGCTGCACCCTCCTTTAAAATAAATAAATAAATAAATAAATAAATAAATAATAATAATAGTTGATATCAAATAGAAGTTATATGGTAAATTCATTTTTTAAAAAGCTGGTATTCCAACAAACTTACCTCCATTTAAAAGTCCCTCCTATAGTTTTTTTTTTTTTTTTTTTTTTTTTTTTTTCTGTTTTTCTGTAACAGTAGAAGGCAGAGGTCAGTAAACTATGGTCTCTGGGCCAAATCTGGCCCACTAACTGTCTTTATGTAGCCTGTGAGCTAAGAATGTTTTTTATGTTTATAAATGCCTAAAACAAAATCAAAATAAGAATAATATTTCATGACATATGAAAATGATATGACATTCAAATTTCAGTGTCCAAAGATCAAGTCTTATTGGAATAGAGCCACATTTGTTCATTTATCTGTTCTTTTTTTGTTATCTGTTTTACTGCATTACAGCTGTTTTCGCATCACAATGGCAGAATTGAGTAGTTGTGACAGAGATCATGTGGCCTGCAAAACCTAAAATATTTATTATCTGGCCTTTTAAGAAAAAGTTTGCTGACTTCGCAAAAGGGTCAACCCTGGGGTCAGAGGTCAATCGATACTATTACAATTTAAATGGCGTATGAAATTTGCCACCAATTGGTATCACCTAATTCAGATATTACCCACACTTACCCAGATAGGTATTCTGGAGTCTATATTCATGGTTCATCAGATCCTCTACATGAGTGATGAAAGCAAACCCAGGAGAGCCAGCAATGGCATTGAGAAAACATTTTCTTTGGGGGTATTGCTACTTTTCTTCATCCTTTTATCATACCAGTTTTCAGCATCATTATGGAGCCAGTCTATCACTGCCTTCACAAAATCCCTGCTGACTCAATTCATGCCCTTAGGCTGGTGATATGGTTAATATTTCGCAGCCTTCACATGGCATCCCACATGCCTTTGTCTTCAAGAAGTGAAGTGTTGATTTACCACAAGCACCTTCTGACCCTCAAGTATCTGTGGAAAGTTTCTTCAGTTAATCCTCTGTGTTTGTTAAAGCCATTTTGTCAACTGGCATCAGCCATGTTCTGAAAGTCTCTCTCTCTCTCTCTCTCTCTCTCTCTCACACACACACACACACACACACACTTCCATGTAGTTCTGTGGGCAATTGTTTCCATATTGTATCTCCATGATTTAGTACACACTTGCGGCTTCCTTGGATACAGTCGATAATAGCAACAAATATTAACTAACAACTAACCAATATTGTTGTTTTGCTGATAGGAATCCTTTTGAGAAATAAAGAGAGAGAGCTGTGAGTGCTCAAGTATAGCCAGGGCCAGCGGAAGTCAAGGAGCGTAAGGCACTAGAAGCTGGGCTACTGAGTGCTACAAACAAAGCAAATGTTTTATGCAATATAGTGAGAGGGTGAGAAGGAGCGTATAATTCAGATCCATGTGACACTGGGGAACTGGTGCATGATCCACTCCAAACTGGAGCTATGCCATGGTTCTATAAGTCCTTCTACTTTTGCTTTCTTTTCTCTGACTTGTTCCATGTGTGCACAAGGAATAAGAGCCTATGGCCTTTTGGACAGTCTGTCATACTGACCACTGTGCATACAGGAATACGGGCAGCAGCATATTGTGGTGAGTATGAGCATGGTTTCTGCAGCTAGAGTGTTCAGATTCAAACCCAGCTCTGCCTCTTCCTGGCTGTATGTCCCAGAGGAAGGTAACATCCCCTCCATGCTTCTGAGCCTTCATCTTCAAGGTGTGGGTTAAATGAGTTAATACAAGTGCTTTGAAAAGTGCCCAGTTAATATTACCTTTTCTTGTTTCACAGTTATCTAGCAGAAGCTAAAAAAGAGTCCTCAGTGGGATAATAGATGCCAGTATAGCATAAAGTGGCACTGATAATGTATGAAGTAACTCTAAACAGAATTTTTCTTTGGTCAAAAACTCAACTGTTTGCAACATCTAAAAACAATTGTGTGTCTTTGTGGATGATATCATGTTTAAAACTTGCATCCTAAAATATTGTAGGCTTTACTCAACATTTTCCATTCACCCATTGATTGAACAAATAGTTATTGAGTAGCTACTGAGTAGCTAGGTACTGTGCCAGAATGCATCAGTGAGGAAAGAAAGATCACTGGTTCTAGCAGGGAAGGAAACAGGCAAATGAAAGCAAGTGAAACAGTGGCAAAAGAAATAAGTATCATGTTCAAGTGTGAATGAAAACATTGAGTATTGAACTAGAGAACTGCAAGGAGAGATACACTTATGACAATAGTCTGAGCAGGGAGAGGAAACTCTTTGAGGGACAATTAAGCTAAGATTTGATGGATGAAAAAGAAACAGAGAGACTGACTCTATGAAGGAGAGCATTTCAGCCACACTGCACAGTAGTTGTACAAGTCCTGGGGTGGAAACCATGTGTCCTGCTAAGGAGAGCCCAGAGGGGCATGAAGCTTGCTGGGTAGGGTGGAGTTTGGGAAAGATGATGAGAGTGGGGAAGTGGGTGAGGACAGTGGGGAAGTGGGTGAGGGAAGGTAAGGATGCAGCCTGATTTCTTGCTTACTTCATAAGAAGGTCCAACTGGCTTCAGTGTGGAAAATATCAGACATAGGTGGAATTCAAGGTTACAGTTAGAAGGTTGACAAAGTAGTCCGAACGGTACATGTTACACAGCAGGAGCATGACGACATGTCAGGGGTGGGGGGAGCATGTGTGTCATGATCTTTAGCAAATCATGCAGACAATTCAAAATACCACTGTCAATGAAGCAATGAGCTTATATAGAATATATACCTAAAATAAATATTATAAACATATTTGTATGTCCTTGTAAAAAGACCAAATGTCTTGATTACATAATGTAACTTAAAGTGCATGCAGTTTAGGATTATTATTTAGCATGTGAATAATATTTACTTTCATGTTTTAAGCTTTTAAAAATCATTTATAGGGATAGAAAGTATTTTTTTCCCTCCAAACATGTATTTCCATTAAAAAACAAATAAGCAAAAACCTTGCTTGTTTTCCTTATGTATATGAAAATCCACATTAATAAACATACTGGTGGGATTTTAAAATGTAACAGGGATAATCATTATTGAAATGAATGTTGGGGAGACCTGGTGAAAATAGCCCAGGTGGAAGCCCCTGAGCTGGATTCTGCTCAGGCAGTATGATGCTACTGAAATTTCAAGTCTCTCTGTGTTTTTTTTCCCCATCAGCCATCTCGCTTAGAAACTCATGATGTGAATTTTTGATGGGAAAATTAGAAAATAAAGTGCCCTTCTCTTTTAAAAATAAGGTTTGAATTCGAGAAGTGATCTGGTTAGACACTTGTATAAACTAACTTTACATTCGTGATGAATGAATGTAACATACAAGAAGTTTCACCTGGTTCCTCATTAATATCATTATATCCTGAGCTGGTCATGAGGTGGGACAGGTTCTGAACTTGTCGATTCTCACTAATTTATTCTTGAATGAGAACCAAGTCAAATGTATCCACATGAGAACTCACCATGCCACCTAGGAAAAGTGCATAATTATCCTGAAATAGCTCCTTACTTTAGGAATGGGCCACAGAATCCTACATGAGTCAAGTTACTCAATCTGGAGTTGGCTTTCCCCCAGCCCCTCCCTCCTTTGTCCTGGGCTAATGCAGACAAATGCTTTAATCCTCCCATCCTGAGGCTGGCAGTTTGCCAGCGGTAGGGACATTAGCTCCTCATTAGCACCTTGTCATCTGCCCACAAATCCACATCCCACCCAGAACAAAAGTAAAGTGGCCTGGCCCATTTGAAGTTTTGTCCATTGAAAGAAGAAATACCATTCCATGGGATTCCTTGGAGTTTCACAAGTTAGGAGTAAAAGAGAAAGTTTTTTGTTATTTAGATTTAAGAGATTAATGAGAATGTTGGTCAGTGAATTCTTTAATATGTAAGACATCCGGGCATAGTTTTTATAAATTCAGATTTTAACACTGACCTCTTCTTTGCTACTCAGAGACAGTCTTTTCTTTTTTCCTCTAGAGTACTGTCTTTGTTGATTATTATTATTATTTTAACTAAGATAGCATTACAAAGTTGCAAAGTAACAAAAAAAGAGAGAGAGGTGTTTTGAGAAGTAATTCTGGACGAGCAGAAGAGTTTAGGTTGTTCTAGAATTCTTCACAAAACTAAACAGGTAAAGATCATTTGATAAAGAAACAATCCCCACCCCCCCTTTTTTTTTGCCCTCGGTCAATCTGTGGTTGCAAAATGTGTTTATGTGTGAGCATGCTCAGCAGTAAAAGCTTTGCAGATAAAGGTCCCCAAATCTGGTCATTTCAACCCTTTATGCCATCAATTTTGGTCACATAAGCTAATCCTTTGGAATCAATGCACAGCTAATTGAAAAAGAGTTGAGGATTTTGGATTGAGTGTCTTGAATTTGATTTTGTCCGTGGGTATAGAAATAGCTGAGAAATAGTTCGGTTAGACCTCAGGTTTTCACCTTTGCTTCCACCCAACTCAAGGTCTGAGAATTAGGCGATTAAGAAAGGAATGGTTAATTGTTACATTTTGTAATTTCCACTTCAGTTCAAATGAAAGCTTAGCTTCTTTTAGGGCTGATCTGATTTTGTACCTTGGATCCATGCCAAGCTGTACCTTCATTCCCATTAATACAAATTGATTCTATAGGAAATGATGCAATGATGACATTCATCATTATCCACAAAGTGGCAGCCTGATTTGTTGGGATGGAAATATTCAAGCTTATATTGTCTTTGTAAGACAGTCTAACACCTTCCAGATCACCAAAAGCTTTCTGGGTGTATAATAAATTCATCTGAGATACAGAGTATTCAAGATAAGTAAATGCCATATTTTCCTTAGAAAAGGAGCTACATTCCTGGAAATATTCAGAAGTGAAAAATATAACTATCAGTTGGAATCGTTTCATTTCCCTCCTAGATACCAAAATGCTGCCTCTAATCACTTCTTAAAATCACTTCCAACTCTGTAATCCATAATACTCTGTGACACTTATTTAAGTTTTAATATTTTTGGTGTGGACACACACACACACAGTGTGAGTGTGTGTGTGAGAGTGTGTGTGTGTGTGTGTGTGTGTGTGTGTTTAAATATGGGTCCTGTATTGGTATCTGTCCCATCCCCCTCTGTCTACTTTGCATAGAGTGTTTTTATGCTGACAAATCAAACCCAAGCCCCTGCTCGTTTGAATGTATAATTGCAGCTGCCATCTGAATTCCTTTTGGACATACTACATTAATCTATGGTCCCAATTATATTTTTATGAAATATATTTTTCCAAAATTAATTAAAGGAAAAAATTTCATGACACATATATGTTTCACTGAATAAGTGATGGTTATGTGGTCACCAGCAGCATCCAAACAAAATCTGGTCCTCAGACATTTAACGCTATTCTTTTTCTAAAGGCTTGGCCGTCTCTGGTATCATACTTTAAAATAATATTATGGTCTGATTATTTAGTATATATATATATATATATATATATATATATATATATATGTATATATATTAAGATATATATATAGCATGCACAATCCAGGCTTTCAAATTCAGAAGTACCGTTATCACAAACATACTTCATAACTCAGCAATGCATGAAGTGTTTAAATAATAGATTGAGATGACAGATATCATAAACATATATGAAATGGATATAGTCAACCCTGGCAAATTTTGAGATGTGGTTTCAATCACAGTATTTTTTTGTTGATTTTTATATATGATCTTATGCAATTTTAAATTAAGGCAGGTGTCACCTTTAATTTATTGTCAGGTGGAAAGCACACTTATTTTGTACTCTAAGGATTTATTCAACTTAACTCTGTAATTGCTAGCAATATACAATCTCATTATATCACAATTTAGTATATTTGATGCCAGCTGTTATGGAGTTAATGGCAAAGTCGAAAGAAATGACATAAAGCACACTCTTGTGTTTAGTGTAACCATCATAATATTACTGTTAAAAATCTCCAGTCAGCCCAGGAGTTCACTTTAGTATTGTTTCTTACTATTGTCATGATTGAACAATAAGATTTTTGTAAAACCAAATATTGCATTTGATATTTTGGTAAACATTAAACTTTTTGCCTTTCTTTAATGTATGAAAAAATCTCTCATACCTGTTTTATTTTTCTGAAAGTTATTTTTGGTAAAGCAGCAATTTAAAATACTATTTTCTCTTCATGGGAAAGGGGTTTGAGGAGTGTCTGTATATAAACAAGGAAGCAAATACACTTTTAATTTGTGTTATGTGTCACTCAGTATTTTCTCCTCCTGATTATAAGTTGATTATTTTCTACTTATATTTTAATAGAGCCTGTGGTTTTTAGGGGAACAATACCAAGATAAAATACAGCATAACAACACAATGTGAATTCAGTAGCAAACTTCTGAAATTAGTGAAAAAAGGTTGTTCTATATTATGAGGAATTATATATGTAAATGCTGTTAATACCTATAATGTTTACTGATTATTATTTTCACAATTTTGATACAGCATGTCAGTCCTTACACTCATAACAGCCCCATATAAAGCCATTGATGTATTTGTGTTACTTTTGGTGCACTTGTAGAATTGATCATTGCTGTAAAATTTTCTTGATTTGAAGTCAACTTCTTTTTTCTAAATATCTTATGTCATGTGTGCACAAAAAGCAACACTTGATATATTTTTAAAAATTGAACAGATGTTAAAATAAGAACTAGCCTAACGAACTATATTTTTAATTATAGGAATACTTAAAAATATTCCTCCACTCTCTTTTTAACTGGTATATTTAAACCAATAATTGTACACGTTTTGTGAGTTTATGTCTTTAACTTGGGAAAAACTCACTCTTCTTCACTGTGTAACACGTAAAAAGAGAAAATGGGTTTCCAGGAAACAATTCACTAGTAATTTAGTCCCGCTATTTTCAGTACTTAACTCTTGTGTTTTTTTCCTTAAGTTCACCATGATATGACATTTCACTATTAGATTAAAAAAAAAAAAAAGTCACCCACCAGATATTAAAGGATGCAATTGGTTTCAGTTCAGGCAGGTTTTAACTGCATTTTAATTAGCTTAAAACATATGCTTCCATTTATCGTATTACGTGGAGTACATCCTATTCCATTTAGCTGAGTATTGAGGACTATTGTACAATATTGTGCTCAGGCTAAAACAATGAAATACTAATTGGATCCAGTAAAATAACTGTAACATTTCCGATTCCTATTAGGCAGGTTACGTAAATTAGGCTAATATAAAATGGTGCTTAATAGAATTGCAAATATGGTGTGATGGATACATTCAGACAGGAAAGACAGTGAAAGGGGATTTTGGAGGAAATCAAACATATTTGCATTACAATAAAACATTTCCTGCTGTGAGGGCTCTTGCAATGCTGGAAAAAACAACACTCTAGCACCACTCCCTCTTATTTACATAGGAATGCCATCCCTACCTCTTCCAGTTCCTGTGAACAGTTGTTTGTCAGTAACAGAGAATAACATGCAGTTTTAAGTCTGTTGATGAATATCGTCCTCTTATTATTTCATTGGGCATCACTTCTGAGTTCTTTATATTGCAATGAGGGAGCATTTCTCTTCATATACAGTATGTCTTTTTATGATTAGAATGTGCTTTCCAGGCTTGAAAAACCTACGGCAATCAGTGGACTGGATTGATATTTCCTATTGAAACTAAATGTTTTGTGTTTATTTCCGTCTCTTCTTTTAAATTATTAGCCACTGGGTTGGATAGTTGTGACATTTGTGTATACTTTAATCATCCAAAAATGGATTAGAAAAGGTCTGTCTAGTCCTTTTCTTCAATGGCTTGCCCCCCTTGGACTTTCTGGTAAGCTGGAATAACAGCCATGTATTATGTTTTGAATGCAGACATTTGAAAAACTGACACTGGGATGGAGAAAGGTAGTTTTCTAAAATCCTTCTAAACCAACACTAATTTTGTCTTTGTTCATTAGCAGTCCCCATGGGTATCTGGCTTCTGTGTTTTTGAGGAAGCCAGAGCACTTTCTGGGCAGAAAGGTGTTTCTGGGGAGGAGATTTTGAAGCTGTCCCTGAAAGGAAAAGTTGCCCAATGAAGTGAGGAAAGGACTACATTTTTCCCTTGCAAATACATTGATAAAAGGGCTTTATGCTGAACTCACAAGCACCCTTGAACCTTTCAGTTTGCTCCCAGCGCTCAGATCCCAGTGTTTCTGTGAAATGGCAGAGAGAGAGAGAGACCATTCTGGGGCCTAGCATGCAAATGAGCAAACCACGTTAAGGAAAAGAAAATTTAAATCCTGTCTATTGTATTCTAAGCAGGTTGCTAGCAAGCCTTTGTGAAGCTGGTATAAAAATGAATCTCATCTTCTTCCTGCCATGAAAACAAAAAACATACTTTATTTCCTCACTCACATCAGCAATTTTTATGCAGTTTTATCTTCAAAAAGGTTTTGTTTTTCCTGGGAGTTTAGTGTGTAACATTTTCATTCATGATACAAATTACTTTATCTGCTTCTGTGCCTCTGATTTAGACCTGAATCTCCCTGAGATCTTTAGTTGTGGAATTTGTCACTTTATTTATATTCACAGGTAGTTCTCCCCCTCTTTTAAAAAGTATTGGAATTAATACTATTTGTTCAAAGGAGCAGGGATTTTAAAAAGGCACTACATGGTATGGGGCATGCTTTCCTAGTGAAGCACAAAGCAAGTTAAAATCCTCTAGATTCAAATTCCTTGCTCTTTTCAGCTTTCAGCTGTGAAGAAAAGGATTTTCATCTAGATGTAAAAGATGGTAATTGTACAATAAGGGAAAGGTTCTGACCAATAGAAATGTGCCTGAGGGACATGAAAAGAGGAGCAAAGAAATTGTCATCAGGCACTGCAGGCCAGACTTACTGAAGAGGAACGCTTGGCAACCCACGTATAGCAAAACGGTCAGCTAGTCAACTAGTGCTTTGTCCACCAAACCAAATAATCTGTTTGGGTGGTTCCCTGCTCCCTTCACTATATTGACTAGGAAAAATTAAACGGATTGATTGGTTTCGGCCTCGTTTCATATATGGAGGGTGTGTAAATCTTTAGATCTATTTTTTTAAAATCTGTATCATTATTTTCTTTTTTACCCTGTCAACGTTTAAAACAATCTGAGTACAATATAATTTCATATTAGATAAAGGAGCCAACTCATTGGCCAGAGAAGTTTTCTGTTCTCAAATAACTTTTTAAAAAACTTTACTTTGAAATAATTGATTCATAAGAAGTTGCAAAAATAGTATAGAGAGATGTACACATCACCCAGTTTCTCCCTTGGTAACGTCTGACATAATTATATACAATATCAACACCAGGAAACTGAGACTGATACCATCCATAGATTATTCAGATTTTACCAGTTTTATATGCATTCATTTTTGTATTTGTGGGTGTGCGTGTGTGTGTCGTGTAGTTCTAAACAATTTTATCAATGAGTTCTTTTTAGCTTACTCATAGCTTTGCAAAAAAAAACACAAAAAAAACAATAGCCAAGTGGCTTAAACAGTGATGATATTTTAATAAATCTCCCATTATTTCAACCCTGAGTGATGATAGCCAACAATAAATCTCGTTGTTTCGGTGGTTTTATTGTTTAATAAATGGACTCTTCACAGACATAAGAACCTAAAATGTTTAGATTCAAAAGCAAAGCACTAGACTTTGTGAGATATAATTAGAACCAAAAGAAAAACCCAGAGAGATAATTAATATAATTTGATTTTTATCACAACTCAGACATTAATTTTTAATTACACTTAGAATTATAATTTTTAACTTTTCACATATGTACACATGTGCACATGCACAAAAGCTTGCTGCAAACCTACTTTTGTCTCGTTGATCTTCAATTGTTTATGCATGCACACACATATAAATAAGTGCACATTCCGATTGCCCGGGGTTGTAGAGTACAAACACCTGTAACCAGGGATCACTAAACTCTTTCTGAACAGGGCCAGATAATAAATATAATATTTTAGGCTTTGCAGGCCATATAGTCTCTGTTGCAACTACTTAACTCTACCTTTGTAACAGGAAAGCGGCCATCGATGATACATAAATGAATGTGCTTGGCTGTGATCCAATAAAACTTTATTTATGGGCACTGAAAATTGGTATTCGTATAATTTCATGTGTCTCAAATTCTTCTTCAAATTTTTATGCCAATATTTTAAAAATGTAAAAATCACTCTCAACTCACAGGTCTAATTGAAACAGTCTCTGGGCTCTATTTGGCCCACGCTATCGTTTTCTGACCCCTGCACTACACAATATATGGAATTTTGGTTCATGCTTTCATTGGTGTGTATGCATGCAAAAGTTTTCTCCATCCTCATCTTTAGTCTTATTCTCATCACCACTTTCTGAGAAAGTGTAGACAAGTTACAGGGAAGAAACAGTTATGCTAACACGAGAGAAGGCTCTGATGCAGTGGTACAGTAACAGTAGATTATTATTTGTTCCTTTCTTTTTCTTTTCTTTTCTAGTAGTTTAAATTGCATTAAAGGGAACAACTCAAGTTTCTAATTTTTTTCCTATTTTCTTGTCATGGATATATTAGCAGTACATGATGCATACTAATTATAAAGTTGGCTGTAACAAGAGTTCCTCTTGTGAATCCATTTAAGAACTGATTGTTTACTATCTTTTTCTGTAAGTATAAAATTTTAATTATGCCACTGACAGGAACTGTGCGTGATACAGTGCTCTACATTTATCACTGGGAGAGGGCCAGTTGCAGAGCTGTTTGACTTTGGAGAAATCCTGATGCGTTTGCAATGTTGAGCAGCAGGTGCCACATTATTATGTACAGAAAAGCAATTAGGAAGCATATTGGATGAATGGGGAGTGCATTAATATTAGCAAGTACATTTGTCAGTGGTTTTGATGCGAGTCTTTTTCTTTCCTTTATGCAACATTAAGATTGTGGCTCTCATAAATTCTCCCCTTAAATTGCCATCTGTTCCCTTGTCAGGCAGTAGTGAGGTAGAGAAAAGTTTTCTTGACAAAATGAAAGGGATTTCTTTTATTTAAAGTAGAAGCAAAAGAGCCTATAGAAAGTTGCAGAATTGTAGGTTGTGCAGTTCAGCTTTGCGTGTGTTAAGTAATTACCTTTGAATGTAACATTAACTATGGAACCCTTTGATTTTCACAAGTTGCTATTTTTTTCCCAGTCATTTCATGTATTTTAAAATTCAACAGGAAAGAGTTATAATTAGATTAATGTAATGACAACCAGCAATTGGCCACTTGAATTAGGAAGTTTGAGGAAGGAATTGGTGTTTTTTTGTTTGTTTGTTTGTGTTTTTTTTTTTTTTTAAATTGCAATGCATCTTTTCCATTTTGCTGTCTTAGGGCCATGTTCCCACACTGAAAAGATTTTAGATTAACCACTACAATAATTAATCTCTAGACAATTTCTGAAATAAATAGCACCCAATACAATAAAAATTGAAAGAACGTCTCAGCACAGTATATACTATAACAACTGGATATGATCTTCATGACAAACCCTGATGTATAATTATTACTAAATTTTCCAAAACCTTCATTAACTGAAAAGCATAGCAAATAAGTTGACTTTGGTTAATTGAGTTTTCTGGTTAATTGAAAGGTAATATAATTCCTTTCATTCCAACTACCTTAATTGAAATGTCTTTCTTGAATATATTTGTATTCTTTTTAACTTTAGCAATAGAGTTTATAAAAAGTGCTTTTATGCACTTCCTCATCATTTCGTATCTTTATCTTGGGAGTTTTCAAAACTGCCTCGGAAAGAAGGAATATTTGGGCTAAGCTTATAAAGCATAATCTAATTTTTAAAAATGGTTAGTGTCGACATATCTTCTTCAAAAGTATTTTTGAAAGGAAAATTGAGTTAGTCTATTTTCTGGTTGAGTTCTCATTAACTACAAGCACTGAAAAGGGGATCCTTCTTGAGTAACGTGGTTTTTCCACCAAGGTTAGAGGCTGTCACGTCTAACTCAGTCCTGTTTACAGGTGGCTGTGGTGAAGTTGCTATAAATAGTAAGTTACAGACCTTTCCATCTGGTTCTCTCAGGTCTGTAACTTATTTGTAGTGTCCTCACTCAGCCACCTGTAAACAGGTGAGGTCTTCTGGTTTCTTTTCCTACCTCTTCCCAGAATAACTACCGTGTTTCCCCGAAAAGAAGACCTAGCCGGACAATCAGCTCTAATGCGTCTTTTGGAGCAAAAATTAATATAATTAATATAACATAATTAATATAATATAATTAATATAATATAATAATGTAAGACCGGGTCTTACATTAATTTTTGCTCCAAAAGACGCATTAGAGCTGATGGGTCAGCTAGGTCTTACTTTCGGGGAAACACAATAAGATCAGGACTAGCTGTGACCCAAACTCACATGAAACTAATATAATAATTAATGCTAGTTTATTCACTTAAAATGAGATTGGGTAGTGTGTAATGGTCAACATCTTTGTCCCTGCAGCAAGTCGTGTTCAAAAGCTAAAGTTTATGCACTTTTTGTTGGTGAGTGAGGCCTCTGAGCCAGTGGGTATGTGTGAATCTTAAGAGCTAGTGTCCTCAAGTTCTGGTAGCCTTATGGATTTGCGTCTTCTCTTGGAGCCCAGAGGTTTAAGAATCCTCTACAGTGGACAGGGCTAGAGACACCTATATAACCTCTTAATTTGGAAGTTTTCAATTCATTTTCCTCGCCTCTTCAATTTTAGCTTTCTTAGTAATATCCACATTTCTTTGAAATTAGGATATTCCCACATTTTCTTCATTAGACATAGTTGAACAATCTCTTATGGGACTTTTATTCATAAATAGCTAAGCTCATTTATTAGGCATTGTTTTTCAACCTCTCAGAGATAAGCTTAGTTCCACATTCTGGGGTATCCATATACACTCACTGTCTTGTTTGAGGCACCTGTGTGTAAATGGACACTTTCAATGTCTAATCTGGGAGTGATTACGGCATGGCCTTTCATCTTCCCACTAGACAGCTAGCCTGGGCCACAAAACAAAAACAACAAATCAAGTGGACGGAAGGATAATTAGCTACGTAATTCAGGAACGCAAACCAGAGCAGTAGGATGAAATATCCTTGTCATCATTTGCAATGAACTTTTACGCCCATTATTTCATTACGTTCTCTTAACAACCTATCGAAGGAGGCATTGTTCACAGGTGATATTGCACATGAAGCAACTGACCCTCTGCTAGGCTTCCAGAATCATTCCCTATGGAGGGGAAAGGCTAGGATGCAAATGAGGACCTACAAATTCTGGATCTGGTATTTTTTTCTACCTCCCAGTTTTTTTTTGTTTGTTTTTTTTTTTGTTTTCTCAGCTTTTCCTATTTTGTAAGGGGTGTCTTTTACCTCTGTTTAACCCATCTGTATGTTCCAATTTCATCTGGTATTTGTTCAAACCTTCAACTTACTTTGCCAGGGTAAATAGATTCTGACCTGTCTCACTGGTTTCTTCAGTGTTTAAAGCAGACTAAATGGAAGGAGATGTCATCATGGTGGGTAGAAAAGAACAGTGAACTAGAAGTTAGGAGAGCTGACTTTTATATGAATTTGATGGGTGATTTTGGGCCAATCATTCAACCAAATTAGACCTTACCTGGAAAGTGAGGGAGTTGACCTTAGATATTTTCTAAGCCTCTTTCTGGCTTGGGTATTTAATGTCTGTCTCGTATCTTCCAGAAAGTTCCTGAGCCCCTCACTGTTCAAGGTGCTTAGTTGTCTGTTTCTGAAGACTGTGTGTATCTGGACACATGTGGGGTGCCTGGGTTTCAGTCCCACTGGGCCAGTGCATCAGCTCTGTGACCAAGAGCTAAGCAGGTAGTACCCCTGAATTCCGTCTTGTTCACACAATGAGGATGATGATCTTCACTCTGCTGGCTTTCACAGGGTTGTGTGAGGATTCCGTGAGATCATAGTTGTGAAAACATTTCAAAAACTTTAAAGAAAAGAGTTTACGAACTTAAGTTAGCTGTCTTTATCGAAATCATCATCCCTGAATGACACCTGTTCTTCCCTCCATCTTGTTCTCTAGGCCTATCTCGAAGGCAAGTGTTGAAAGGCATGCGATCTCAGCTGGGGGTGTCAGAGCTCTAGTTCACTAGGGCGTTAGCTCTGTAGGAGTCTGGGAATTCCCCAAACCCAGATCATTCCTGGAGCTAAAGAAAGGTCCATGGGAAGATACATGTACATTTAAGCCCGCTAGAAGAGGGAAAAAAAACCCATTACCATCCCTTAAAGAAATGTTTTAAAATGTGAATGCCAGGCAGCCTGGGCATCCACTGGTGGCAAGAGAACATGTCCCCCTGAGTGTCATAATTGGATGCCTGTCACTGCCTTCCAGCCATCCAGGCAGGCAAATCCAAACCTACTTTCTCTCTCTCACTGCAGTCAGGTCTGGAGCCAAGTTGGTAAACCTTCTTGGCATAACTTTTGGATTTTTTCTTGGTTCTTTAATTATTTATTTATTATTATGAAGCCATCACTTTGAATCTGGGCATAAGTACAAAATGGAAGGGAAAAATGTAAAAAAAAAACAAAAACAAAACAACGAAAAAAAAATCCCCCAAAATCAGAATCACTAAGGTTAGCCAACTGAAATGGTCTCTAAATTTGTCTCCCCCTATTTCCTCACCACCATCCCACTTTCTTTCTTTTTCCCTTCCACACTGTGCACCCTGCTAATCTCAGGGCCGCTGCCCATCTATAGTCAGACCTCTTTGCAGGAGTCTAATCAGATGTACTTATGGCCACGTCCAAAATGCAGTTGAATTTTGGACCCCTTACCCATTTTTCTCCCCCATCCTTAGTGACCCGGTTTGTTGAATTTAATCTTGGTAGAATTTGGCAGAACTCCTTGTGTCAAAACTCAACCTCTCCTTAAGCATTTATTATGCACAGTCATGTTTTGGGTTATTAATCTTTTGTATTTATGCGTTTTGGATTAATTTTGTATTTGTGTGAGTCCTGTGTATCAGGAACAGTGGCGTAGGTTGTTTCTCTGGTCCTTCTATTATAGGGTTGCATTCATCTGTAGTTTTCCAAAGTACTTCTCTGAATGTATATTTGAAGTAAGAGAAATAATGCCTTTGATACACAGACATCAATGTAACTGTCCCATGCTCCCTTTAGGAATTATTAACTTAATTCACTTCCATTGATATTTTTGAGAACCCCAATATTTATCGAATCTCAGTTTCTATCACCTGAATACTGCGTATTCTATACTGTGCAAGTACTGGGGAAAGGGTAAAGAAATATAGGAGATGATCCCTCTTCTAAAGGGATTTTATAGTTTGGAGAGTAGAGGTGTCTCAATGCACACAGATCTTTAGAGAGACATATAGCCAAACTGTAAATTTAGATGTAGAAGATAATATCCACAGAAATTCAGGGATAATAAACAGATCAATATACTAGAGTTAATGAGTGAGACTTTATAGAAAAAAAAGGATAGATTTAAAAAGAAGACGAGGAATAGGAGGGACACAGTAAGGGAAGGATATGACAGCAACAAATTTGTAGAGGTAGAAAGGGACATGATGATATTTGGAAGGCTGTGGCACTGGGCTCCAGGTGGGGCATTGCGGCTGATGAGAGAGACGAGGAAGGCTGGGACCTTATTAACAATGATTTGAGACTGCAGATAGAAGTGGTTTGGAACAAGAGCACAATATAACAAACACAGTAAGTTCTCACTTAATATCATTGCTAGGTTCTTGGAAACTGTGACTTTAAGTGAAACAACTTACAACCAAACCAATTTTACCATAGGCTAATTGATAGAAACAAGATTTTTGTTCTTATGGCATATTTTTGATCACAAAAACTTCACCAAACTTCTAAATAAAAACCTCAAACAATTCTAATATTAAACATTGAAATAAATGTGAGATATATATCTATATCTATATCTATCTATCTATCTATATCTATATATCTATATATATGTATATGTGTTTTGGATTAATCTATATATCTATATATCTATATATATGTACATATAGATATATAGATATAGATATATATATGAAAGATTAATAAAATAAGTAAGGCAATTATTTTCCAACCCTCTTATTCCAGTTCAGGGTTGCACGGCTACCCCTATCCTGGCAGCTCAGGGAGGAAGGCAGGACCCCACCCTGGACAGGACGCCCTTCCATGGCAGGGTGCACTCACACCCACACTCTCTCATAGGGAGCAATTCAGACACACCAATTCACCCAGCATGTATTCTTGGGAGGGAGAAAGAAACTGGAGTCCAGAGAAACCTACACAAACGTGACAGAATGTGCAAACTCCACAGAGACAGTGGCCCTGGCCAGAATCAATTATTTTCTCATCAATGTTATAATGAAATGACATTATTTGAGGACATGTTATATGTGTTTTTAAGATGTCAAAAATGGCTAAGAATATACAAGGCAGATAGAATAGAATAAATGGTGCCCAGTCAGATGGGGTCATCAGTTTAAGCTATTCAATTGGGAGTGCATTGCAGGAGCTCACTGAGAGAATGTGACCTCCTGTTGATCTTTGGGCTGGGCAGTGGGGGCTCCTCACCCCTAGCCTTGGACTATAGGTTCTGCCCACCATTCCCTCAGCTGGAGCCATTTCAAGGAGGCAGCCTTGAGAGAGCAATGAGGTGCTGAGACCATCTGGACTGTATGTGTGACTGAACCGCGTGAAAGCTTCTATATACATTTTTAAGATTCTGGCAGGCAGGAGCAGAGATGTACTTATCTTGTGGCCTCACAAGACAAGCCTCATACATAAGTTCTCTTGCTTATAACTGTCACTTACCTAACCGTGTGTGGAGTGGCCTGCCTCTTTCTCTCTCCTTGCTCTCCATGTCTGGAGGTCAGTTTTGAATTTCACCCAGGGAATTCCCGAGGTTGCAAATCAACAGAGTCATATTGTTTTACATTTGATACAATTTGTTAAAAGATATTATGAATTTTAAGAGTTTATTGGCAAAAAATTAAATTGGGCAGTGCCAAATCAGAAGAGGTTAGGAGTGCTCCCAGGAGAAAGACTTTTACAGGGTAGAAGTGGAAGCAAGCAAGGAAATGTTTTGATTGGCAATAGCTTTGGCAGTTACCTTATTTGGGAAAGCCAAGTTGTCTGTCTGTGATTGGTTGTCTTTAGGTTTTGATTTCTTAACCTTGAGGCAACTTAGGTTTCAGTTTGCTTAAGGCATCAGAACCGCCTCAGTCTAATGGCCTCCTTGTTTAATTAATTTAACACACTATGATAGTTTTTTGTTGTTGTTGCTGTTGTTGTTTTTACAGCTTTCAGGACATTTTGCTTACATTATCTTGTGTAAGACTCAAAATAACCCAAGAAGGTGGATAGGACATGCCATGTTATTCTATTCTATGTATATAGAAATCATAGACTCATGTTTTGCCTAAAGAGCAGCAGTTTAGATGTGGTGGAATTGAGACCTGACTCTGGGAATTCTGATTTTGTAACTAGATACATGCTGTGTCACCAGGAACCAGAAGAAATGCTACTTTCTTAGGTCACTAAGTTGTTCTCAAGGAACTTGGTCAAGCAGAACATTTTATTCCTGAAATTAGTTCCCTCAAATTGAGCAGACTCAACTTCACACATTGCAGAGTAAGGTTCCTGCCTCACATCTATTACCCATTTTCTTAGGATTCAAATCGGTATCTCTTAAGATGCCTTTCAAGACTTTAACATGTAGTGACTAAATGTGTGTTCTTCTCAGGCCTTTTAGAGAATTACATTTTTTACAACCGAGGATGTCATTATTGCCTTTTATCTTGAGCCTCAATCTTAAATACCCTAGCGAAGATAATCTCAAGGTTTTAGGAACATAGCCTATGACTTAATGACTGATGACTTTTTTCTTTAGAAAATATTTTATTGAAGCATAGCATTAGTTTGGAAAAATCCACAAATTAGAATTGTGCCCCTCAATGAAATTTTATAAATTGTTCATACCTGGATCAAGAAACTAAACATACTAAGTATCCTAGAAGCCCCTCCTCATGACTCCTTCTAGTTGACTGAAAACTCATTAAACTGCTTGTTCTTTCTTTCTTTTTTGAACTTTATATACTACAAATATTGATTTTTAAAGAATGTCATTGTTTTCATATTTTTATACCGATTTTGACAGTAGTGTTTTTTCCCCCATGTTTTTAGCTTTACATATAAATACTTATTCAGCATAGTTTTTAACACTATTATAAAGAGTGCTATCATTTTTAGGTAACCTGGAATAATTTTGATAGAGCTAAATTTCAATTTGCAATCGTTTCTTTACTTTGACAGTTGTCGTTTGATTTTCAGAGTTTCACCACCTTAGACATTTTCCAGCTTTTTTTCCTCTTTCATTCTAGACAGTCTACAGACCTTATGATCATTATCACCTAGAGGGTTCTCATTCAATTTGCTTTCCTAGACCTGTCATCTGTGTTAATCCAAGTTAAGGGAATTGGCTATTTTTTTTTTTTTCTGATTCCGCATTTATGTCAATAGCAAGCTCAGCACTTGATTTCCTCTATTTAATATATATCAGTTAATGTCCAATTATAATTCTTTGTTATTACTAGCACAAAGCTTGCTTTTACTGTCACAAGGCTTATGGAGTATGGTACCTTCTTTTTTACTGTGATATGTCTTGGAAAATAAATATTAGAATAATACCTGTGTGAGTTTGCTAGTTTTGTTCTTTCACCTCTTGCTATTAAAACCTACACGTATGGAGATATGATTGTTTTTAGGTCTTCTCTAATCATGGTGTCTGACTCTTGTTAAAATCTCAGCTGAGATATCTGATTCTGATGTCATTCTTTTTATGCCATATTTCCCCCCCTAAATTCTGTCCTGATTCGGATGACTGTGGTCCTTTTGAATAATAGGTTGATTTGACACCTATAACATTAGCTTCTTCCCTAACCTTGATTAACCCACTCTGCAGATTTAGTACCAAGAATCTGGGAACTTCCCCCTACATTTCCATGTCTAGGACTCATTTTGTCTATGCAAACAGGCCTGTTCTGATTCCTTTCTGAACCGAGCTGTGCATTGCAAGATAAACATGCTCAAATTAAGGACTCTTTGCAATACAGTTCACTTATCTCTGAGTTAAGAAGAGGAGAGGGGAGGCTCCTTTCGTCATCTCCTCCCACATCCACTCCAGGAGAGAGCAAGAGATTTCAGGGACTTATTTCTAAGTGCAACACCTAAGTTGTGCCTGTGAGGGGTAAACAGTTCAGTATCAGGAAAATATAAATAAATAAGTCTTACCATTAGATGTTCAAGAATATATACAAAGCCAGATAGACATCAGGGGTTCCTTCTCTTTCCCTTCCCCTTTTCTTCCTTGTGCCTCTTTGTTGTTTTTTGTTTGTTTGTTTGTTTTATGTTTCTGCTTCTCTCCAGAGTTCTGTTTCTTAAGCAATATGTTCCTTATTTTTTCCATCTAGATACAGCTAGCTGGATGACAGCAGCAGGCCTTTGGGCCCCTAGGTTTTCATGTCATATGCCTGACTCATACTTCATTATGCTAAAAGGTTCACTGTCTCTTTGGGGTCTCACCAAATAGTTTCCTCCTCAGAAGAGAACAATTGAAAAGAAAAGTGAGAAGAAGCAGGTGAAAAAGGGAGAAGAAGCCCCATCCTGGCCACATGAGTATTCCTACTACCTCTTTGCAGAGGCTCAGAAACTTCCTTGCAGATGGTAGAGAGGCCAGGGGAAGCCTCAGGTGGTTTCGGCTCCTACAAGAAAAGTGGAGTGGGTGCTATCACTGATGTGATTTTGGCTCTAGTGTAGAGGTAAAGCAGCTGTTAGCTCAGTCACCACCATGGCTTGGTGAAAGGCAGGCTCTTGCACGTTTGCATGCACCTTGGACATGATGATTTTTGTGTCCCACTGACAGACACCTGTGTTCTTTTTGTGAAGGTAGAAACAAGACAAGGTTTTTTTCTTTAGGGAATGAAGAAAAAATATATTTTTTGGGTGAGACATTTGGTACATTAAGTAGAAAGTCATAGTTACATTCTAATTCTTTATTCTCTTTTTATCTACTGGACATGCCTACCCTAGGATAAGGCTTTTCCCACCCATTTCTTATGCGTACAACAGATCCCACTGCTAGAGGAAGCATGTGACTCTTCATGTATCTCAGTACAGGTACTCAATGCAGAGCCATTAGAGTTCTTTGCCTTAGAACCAAAGAAAGCAGTTTTCCAGGTTTGTGCATGAGCATTATTTTTGAAAGTGGTTCATCAATGTGTTAAAATAATTTTGTTTTAACTTTTTTTTGGTATTAGCTACAGCCTGGTTTAGCTGTACTGGGAGGTGTGAGCAACAGTTGATATTAGCGAAACAACACCATTTTTTCAAGATTCTCTGTCAAATGATTAGTTCACAGGTTTTACCTTTGTTTTGAGCTAAGGAAGTATTAAGTTTGGGAATGTTTATTGTTTCCTAATGTATACTTTTTATCAAAGATTTTGTTGTTTTCATTTTTGGTTAAATTTAATTATAATGTGACATTTGGGCTGAGTTTCTAATTTTCAATTTAATTTTAAGATAACTGCTCTAAAGATATAAACTGGGCTAATTCTTTGTGTAAAATTAAAAAAAAATAGTTTACATTTCTTTACAGGACTGTTAGGGGGACAAGGTTGATCCCAAGGTTGTTATGAGGCAGAGATAGGCTTGTATTGGAGAGAGTTAATGCAGCACATTTACTCAAGCAGGTAGTGGACAGATGAATGGAAAGATCACAATCTCCAGTATTTACTGAATAGGTTCAGGGGAATTAGTACCTCAGTCTCCAACAGACACAGACATGCATGAGAGCATGTACGCGTACACACACACACACACACACACACACACACACACACACACACGGCAGGCGTCAAGCTGTGGCTGAGCTCTGGTAGCATCTCTCTCCATCTTCTCTCCTTTTTTAAGTTTGCCTGTGACAATCTCTTCTTTCTAATATGTACATAAAAAACATTTCTAGTGATGGTGGAGGAAGCAAGAAAGGGACCAGGGTGTTTCCACAAACCAAGATCTTTTCCACTGCTCCATAGTCTTCCATATCCTATTTGATTCCTGGTTATAATAAAATACCAAAGTTAAAATAGTTTATTTTAAAGATCATGTGACTTTGATTGCCAGTACACTCCTCCATTTGACATCCCTCAGCCTAATCCCTCAATCAGATTTAATCCCAGGCTCCTCTTCTCTGTGCATGCCTTCTTGGAAGGGCACCCAATGACCTCAGCACTGGCTGAACAATAGGGTATAGTGACCCACTTGTGTATTAACTTACTAAGTGTACACAGGCAACTCATTCCAATTGCATGGTGATATTTGCTTGCCTAAAAGGGACATTTTGAAACAAAGAAAAAGAAGAAAATAGACATGGAGTAAGATTCATTTTGACTTGGTTGTCTCATGACTAATTTGTTGATTCTTATCACTGACAATTATTAGGAACATTTAGTGCCCCTGGTGTTAGGGTTATGAAGACATCCTGCTATCAGGATGTGTACAGTCAAGAGAGGAAAATGGGCTCATAAAGAGATGATGAGAATCATATGAGTTAAGGTTGATGCTAGACATCCAGGGGCTTATGAAAGCATGAGAGAGGGATCTGTCACCCTGCCTGAGGTTGATGGTAGAGGACCTGGGGAGGGAGAAGCTTCTTGTAGCAGCTGACTCCTAAATTTAACATAAAAGGATGAATCTGAGTACAAGAGAGGATCGAGTTGAGGTGGAGGGAGAAGAGAGAATGGTGTTATTGGCAGACAGTACAGTGTTCTCCAAGCTTTGGAGTCCAGGAAGCACACGTGCATATGGAGGGAATGTCAAGCAGTCTATCGTTGCTCAAAGATAATGCAGGGAGATGGAGAGATGAGAGATGAGGCCAGATAATTAGGCAGGGGTGTTGTCTGCCATGTGAAGGAGTTTGGACCTTTTCCTATAGCTCATAGTGTGCCAGGAAAGTTGAAAAGGGGACATGACAGGACTCTTCTTTTTATCCAACCATAACTTCAATTCCTTCCAACTTTGAGGAACTGCTGGGTATTTGTCAACCCAGTGATGTCGGAGGTGTTTTTCCCCTGAGGAGTGGACAAGACGAATTCTTCAGAGAGATGCTGCCTGACCCATATGGCCCGCTGACAGTTTGACAGTTGACAGCTTTTAGTCAGACTAGTCTCACTTAAGCTGCTTACCCATCCTGAGGCGCGCACACGGCCAGAGTCCGGACGTCACATCATTCTGGCTGTCTTAATTGGGCACTAATTAAATGTTTTGGCTGGAAACCTCTCCTTGCCATGGCTGAATGGACTCATTTGAGGCCAATATTTCAGGGAAACATCTTGTTAGGCTGATCTGATTCCCTGTTTAAAAAGAAAATGCACATATCCAGTTTGTTTCTTCTTATTTCTGCCTAAGGATCTATCTATTATGTTTTTCTCCTTTCAGAAAAACTGAAAGTTCAAAATGATGTTTGTAAATGTACATATGTGTGTACATTTGCATTTCTATATACTATATATATATATATATATATATATATATATATATATATATATATATATTCACCTGTATATGAATGTATACTATATATGTTCATATGTATATATACTCATACACACATACCATTCAGAATAGGAGATGATGAAAAGCATAGCTTTGCAGTCAGGAAACTAGAGATCCCATCTAAATTGTAAGATTTACCTTAGGCTAAATAAGTAATTAATCCATTTATGGCCCAGTTTCTGTATTTGTGACAGAGTCACAAGAAAGGCACATTAGAATTTTACGATCATATTTCAGAATGAGAGAGATGAAGATGATTCATCTCTAATTCTACAGGATGTACAAAAGGATGGATGGACGGACCGAGATATATTTTCTACCTTTACTTCGCTATTTATTCGGTGCTGATAAAAACTTCTTTCTCAAGCCATTCCAAAAGCAGCCTAGATAGCTAAGTGTCTGGGGCTCCAGGGCTACTCTTCAGTCTACACTGTAAAGTATGCAGAGCCTGCAGTGTCAACAAGAAGAGAGGTAGGTGCAGCACATACATTGAAGGAGAAACATCGAATAAACGATCTACCTGTGGACCTGTATGAGCTGGTTAGCCTCCTATTGAAGGCATTGGCCTGGACTACCATTGATGGGAAACTGCAGTCGTTATTGCTTTAGAACTTCCTCTACTTGCTGAAACTAAACCTCCCATGAATTTTGCTTTCCTGGTAAAATAAATCTAGTACTGTAATGTTTTGTGTGTGTGTGTTTTTCCCCCCTAAAATAATGATGGTGTTACTGTATTAAAGAATAATGTGAAAGTTAGGATTTTTGGAGGTTAAAATTAATTCTTAAATTATAATTTTCTGGGAAGAAATAGAATTAGATAACAAGGTTCGAAGATGATTTCTTCTTTGGAAAAGGAAAATTAAATGTGCTCCAGTTCATGTGTCTTCAATTCTTTCAATATCTTAATATATATTAATATATATGATATCCATTCAGTATAGGTTTATGAGATAAAACCTCGTCCATTACCTATTCTTGAATGTATTTGCATTTGATTACTAAGGAGTAACTTGTTCAAGATCAACAATTGTAAAACAGAACACAGTAACACACTGCTCTGTCTGCACTAAAGTAGATCTACAAAATCTCTTTGATTTGTGTGCTGTTTTAGGTCTTAAGGACACATGAAAGTGTATGTTGAACTTTATAGTATTCGTTTTATTTAATGAGAAATGTTTTCCTTCTTGTTTGCCACTTCCTTCCTCCTCCATATTTCCTCCCCCTTCCCTTTTTTTGTTCTGCGGAATGATTCTGTGTGTTCTTTTCCTATTTAAAATTTAAAGAGTTACATTTGGGAGAGGAACAATGTAGGGAAAGGAAACCCCTGGAGTGTGTCTGATGTGATCGTTCTCCTCTGTGCCACCATTTTTCCTCCCGCTGTGGGAGCGCTAAATGATAATGCCTGATACCTTACTGAATAAAGCCTGACACGGTTTCCAGCTGTGAGCATGTGATCAGTTTTTATGTTTGATTTTTGCACACCAGTATACTACTGCAAGCATGTCCACAAACTACTTCACAAATGCTTAAGGGAGGAATTGCTATTGAGTGAATCAAACATTAAACAAACACTGAGTGATTACATTAAAAAACTACATTTATTTTAGAAAGCCATGATTCTGTTCAAACTCAGAATTAAAAAAAAAAAAAATTATATTTAATGGTCAGGTATAACCAGACAAGCAACTGTCAATAACTTTACACTCAGGCTAATTTTTGTCTGAGATCACTTGTCCAAATAGAAAAGAGATTATGCTGCTCCCTATATTTTGCCATCACTATTAAATATGATTGTAATTATGCAATGGGTTGATTCATTTGTGAGACACATTGGCTTATATATCTTCTATTATGTCATTTTAAAATGAGAGTCTCATAGGCTGGGATTTTTAAATCCATATTTTTCTTTAAGCAGCATACTGCACATGTATGATCCTGGTTTTGGTGACATACTCGTATTTTGGCAATATTAGTCTTACATGTCAGAGGATTCTATTTTAATATCTTTCTTATAATAGGCAAACTATCTCTCTCTATATATATATATTTCTTACAGTTAATTTGTTGATATTCATAAAAAGGCTACGTATTCAAACAGGTATTCTGAATTAAAAAATAAGATGCTAGTAAAACAAAAACAGATTATCAGTATACTTGTTAATTCTGAAAACCTACTGCTGTCATTTATGAGGTCTGTGGTATGCCATGATATTTATTAAACACTAAAACTTATCATATACTTCTTCCTAGCTCACTGATCAATGGAGAAAAAAATGGAGAGGGAAGTAGTTTCCTGAAGGAATATACTAGCAGAAAAAGAAGAAAAGTTATTTTACTTTTAGTGATAAGATGGTTTAATCATTGGTCGGGGTTTAATGGTTTAGAGATGGGAGGCACACAACTTAGGAATTAATAAGGAGTACCTATATTCATATTTTTTTTAAAAAGAAAAAGCTGCTTTCGTGCCAATTCTTAGTTTTCTAAATCCCACTGTTTGCCCTCTTGCAAGTACCAGATCAGGAGAGAGGGCCACTCCTATTCTCAGATTTGTTTATCAGGTATAATACTAGATCCTGAGGGACAGAAATAATACATTTGGAGAGAGTCAAGATGTCAAGTTTCTCAACAAAAGTAGAAAAACAAAATCAAATATTCTATTCCAAGCTTCAGCATCTGTGCAACATGAAAAAAATGGAGACAGGGTGGTGATAATTCTGGAACGACTCTGTTTTGTTTGTTTTTAACTTTATATGCATCTATTTTAAACACCAACTAAAGATATTTAGTGATGCTCACTTGTTTTCTTTTCTTGTAGAAATCTGGTATTTCTTGGTTATCCTAATTATTGACAGTTTCTAGTTGTGTCCTTACAGTGGGTGACAGTATTAAATCACCTCAGACATTTAGCATAATCGTTAGGGTGAGTCATTACAATTCTAAAGAAGATAGATAAATAAAGGAGAGGAATGGCAACTAGTCATTAAAACATCTTCAGAGATAAGGAAACTATTTACCGACATTGCTTTCATGAACTTTCCTCCTCAATGTACTGGCAAAAGAACAATTAGTCACATAAACACTGAATCTATGAATTTCTGGGGACTGAGAATTGTTTCCAGTCTTTTTTTGGGTATCATAAGCCTTTAATATTCTCTCTCTCTCTCTCTCTCTCTCTCTCTCTCTCTCTCTCTCTCTCTCTCATAGATTGTGTGTGTGTAGGTGGGGTGGGGAGAGAGAGAGAAAGAGACAGAGAGAGAGAGAGAGACAGAGAGAGAGTACACACACACACACAAACACTGAATCTATGAATTTCTGGGGATTGAGGATTGTTTCCAGTCTTTTTTTGGATTTCATAAGCCTTTAGTATTCTCTCTCTCTCCCCACCCCCCTACACACACACACACACACACACACACACACACACACACACACTACACACATGTAAAATATATATGCAAAGTATGTATATGTAAAATACATGTTAAATATATGTTAAATTTGTATATGAGATGTTAAATACACATATATTCAATACATATTAAATAAGTGTACATGATAGATCTATATCTATTCACTTATCTATCTATCCATCCACCCATCCTTCCATCCATGTAAACCCCTTTGAAGTGTGAAGTTAGTAAATGGCAATCTTTCTTCCAATTTGTACATTCTGTACATTAGAATTAAAAAATATATGTGTATATATTTGAATTAGAATTAAAAAATATATGTGATATATATATATATATACACACACACACACACACACACACATGTTTGTGGGGGGACGATGGAGCATTGGTATAGGCATTTGCCAGGATTAAAGCTTAAAGTATTGGTTGAAATATAGGGGGTAAAAAAGGGGGAAAGGGTGAGTAAAAGACTATCAGACAATTTACAGCAACTGAATCAATCTGTGTCATGAGCAGATTGGACTCTGTCCAATCGTTCCATATTTGCACACTTCAGTTTTTTTCCTCTGTTAAATGCAGATAATAATATGTCTTAATTTTACATACTCACATACTCTGAGCTGCCATTCCCAAACAGCTGCCATATACCAGATATCTTCCAGTTTATAACACCCAGAGGCAGAAAAAGGGAATGTTCATTTTTGCAGATACCGTTTAAAGAGGGAAAAATCTCTGCTAGGAACCGCCCCCTATAGACAGCCCCTCATGTTTCATTGGCCGGAACTGTGGCACTTGCCTGTGTTTCAACCAATCACTCACAAGAGGGTTGAGTCTTTTTTGGGGGGGCATTAAAATAGAGGACTGTTGTCGGTTCAGAACAAGAAAGGACAGTCTTGTAAAGCTTTTTTCTTCAGTTTCAAATAAGAAAGAACCTTTTTGGCCCACCAGAGTTCAGTATTCTATAGTCATTGCAAAACTTATCTAAATCCTGTTTAATTTGGAAAGGTGAGAGTGGCTTTTGGAATTCTTCAGTTTAAGTCATTCAGAAATTCTTTTGAAGTAAAAATTAATAAAACATAAACAGTCTATCACCTTATCCTCTAGGTAAATCCAGACTCCTCATGTGCTCCTACTACCACTGTTTCCCAATTAAACAGCCAAAAGAGTCAGTCCTTAGAATGGATTAATGACCTGCAAAATTCCATTTAAACATAGCCATTCTTGAGTTTTATTAGTGGAAAAATACAAACTGGTCTGTGGTCATGGATTATTACAGATTCACTCCAGACTGCTGAATTGAACTCTGATGAACCTGCGACACTCTCCATTAAACCTCAAAATGAGCTTTCTCTTAATTGGGGAGTAGAAAGGGAAAAGTAAACTAGTAGCTGGTAAATGCCAGACTTGTGAATCATTGCTTTATTTTGGACAGAGTGTTGAAACATTTTTAGATGTGCATGGAGGTGAAGCAGAGGGAGTGGGAAAGAAGTTTATTTATTAAACCCTATTCCGTTCAAGGCAATGGTATTTTAAAAAAATCTAAATATAATATAAAAGGAGAGTAGCACTGTCGTCATTTTTAGATCATAAAATTGATTTCAGAAAGGTTAAGTGACTTATGCCAGGCTGAATAATTGGTGGTGCCTCTAGGATGAAAACAAAAGTATCCTGTAGATATTTATTGAGCTAAACTCTAGAAATATAGTAGTGTAGAAACCAGACAGATCTTTGCCCTCCTGGGGCCTACAGTCTAATGGAGCAAACCAATATTAAAAAAAAAAAAAAAAAAAAAAAAAGTTCAGAAATATACATGATTGTAAGTTGTGATAAATATTATGAAAAAAGCACAGGGTATTTTCAATGGGCGACATCATTTCCATAGGTGTTTCTGCTGGAACATCCACGTGAAGATGTAAGGCATGAGGAAAAAATCACACAAATGAAGAACAGAGGCGATTTTGTTCTCTGTGAGAAATTGGCCTGTTAAGGCCTCAAGTGGGAACTGAGAGCTGCCCAGTGTGACTGGAACATAGTAATTGAGGGCTGGTGAGAAAAGGCCAGAGAATACGCGAGGACTAGATTTTTGTAGAGTTTTATAAAAAGTCCTGATATATACATATAGTGTTAGATTTTTATCTATGGTGCAGAGGGATACTATTGAAGCAGGGAATGTCATAATAAGATTTACAAAATCATTCCCGTTTCCGTGTACGAAATGGATTGGAGGGATTTCCTTCATATCTAAATAATTCAATAAATATTTTAATCATAATTATATGTGTCTAATTTGTGTTAGTTAAATGAATGAATGAATGAATAAATGAATGAATGAATGAATTTGCAGACCACATGTGGAATAGTGCTTTAAAGACAAATTATTTTTTAGTAGCCAAACTGGAGAAAGAATTACCTGTTAAAATGGCTCTGAGAAAATACTGCTCTATAGTTCTAATGACAAAATGAAATTTACCTACCTTAATTTGCTTTTGTGTTTTTCTAGTCTTATGTATTTATACTTCAAGAGACCGAGCTTTGTCTCAAAATGTGTGTGTTTTTTTTAACCTTGGCTTTCTTTTAAATTAATGGTTCATAGTGCTAAATAGCTAACAAGCTGCCAAGTGATTTTAGAGTAGACTACAGTAGAAGATTTCCGAGTAGAAGAGACCAAAACGTGCCTCTGCCCTACAGTTTTGAGAATTCTGAATTATAGCTAATCAGTCTGTATTTGTGTGCCTTTTAGTACATAGAAGATGTGCTTAAAAGCTTACTAGTTCCTTTTCCCCTAAGCAGAGGCATTAATGGGCTATTATGATTATGAGGGATATACTGGTGTTTTATGAAGAAATTATTACCAGGGTTATATGCAGTCATTTGTATATAAAGACAAGCACCGATCCTCAGGGTGTCCACTTACATTTGAAGCCTTTTTAGAAGCTGTCTGATCCACAAGTGAAGTATCAACACAGTTTTAAAAACAAAAACAAAATGAAAAGCAGAATTGAGAGGCTACATGAAGGTTATCATCAAGGAAATACAATGACTCTCCCCACTGGACATATATATATATATAGGCTAAATCCAGGTCATTGAATGCCTGGGATAATCTTCTTAGCATGTCTAAAGGGGGCTACCATTTGGTCTTTGTATTCCCGGGACCCCTCTGGTGACCAGGCATTTGTATGTGCTGTTCTCTCTGTCTGCAATGTCTCCTTTTCACCTTACACTTACCCTTTAAATTGCAGCGATGCTACCTTTCCAGGGCAGCCTTCCTGAATTCTCCTTTAGGTTAAATTAGATTACATTCCCTTGTTATGGACCCTCTGAGCACCATGGCATTTATCACAGCTGAAATTGTACAAGTATTTGCTTGGCTATTTGATTAATATCTAGTTTGTGAGCTCCGTAAGGTTAACGACAGTGTCTGTTTTTGCTCACTGGCATCCGGCATATATGAATGCAAACAGGTGAAAGGCAGTTGATATCTCCATCATACATCTACATAATAAAGTAGTATTTTAAAGACATTTCTTAACAAGATTAAGTTTTTTGTGAAATGTGTCTCATTGTTTTTCAGAACTTCACACTATTTCTGTTCCTTTTTCAAATAAATCAAAATCATGACAATTGAAAGCTTTTAGAAAGCACTTAGTTTCAGTGTTTGTGACCCACACATAGAAATTCATTTTATGTCCTGACCCTGTACCTGCAGGCATCATCTTTATGAATAAAAGTTTCATGAAAAACTTCTGTTGTACTGCAAAACCCCCATTCTATTATATTAAAAAAAGGATTCTGATCGTAAACCAAAAGTCGATTGTATCTTTTTCTAACAGGTTGTGACACAGTATTTGAAAAGCACTTAAACTGTTGATCTGATTAGGAATTTTCCCATTACAAAATAAATTACTCAGAATTTAAATGACCTACCCATTGATAGTATTACACATGCTCCTTATTTTCTTCTTTATACTATTCTGTATGGTTCACTTTTTTTTTTTTACCTTTGGATTTATTACATTTATAATCAGAAAAAGATTAGGAAAATAAAGTTGTCTGTCCAGTTGCTGCTTTGTCACTGCTATAATATGTGCTTCTTTGATATCTATCTATCTATCTATCTATCTATCTATCTATCTATCTAGATATAGATATAGATATATCCATATATATAAATGTATATAAATATATATATATATATATATATATATATATATATATATCCATATATAATTATAACATTCTAATTGTTAGCTTCTCACTAACATCTCAATTCACATTGGTCTCATCTTACCAAAGATTCCTCTCCTTCAAATCTTCACACAATTCTCCAACTTCCAATTTGTACTCTGAAGAGCTATTATGTAAAACTAGTTTCCCAGCTCTCCTTTTGCAAAGTCTCACTCACTCAAATCCAATATATAGATGCTCTGAAGACAAGTACTGTGGGTGTCACTTGCAATTTAGATGATCAGCTTCTAGCCAGGAAATGCACTTATTCTAGCATTCCAGCATGTATCTATAGTACAAAGTATAGTGTATTGTTTGTGTTTAACATTGTTTGTTACTATCATTATCAACATAGTAATGTTATTAATAGCATTGTCAGAAACAACAGCAATCACCCAGATAACAGCCTTAGCAACAGTGGCATTTACAGTATGCCATTATATTAATTATCACAATGGATCTGACAGGCTGCTCCTAAGAATTCACATTAGTGAACAGTTTATGATTTTAAATTCACGAGGAAGACTAGAAGCTACATCAATCCTAATATGCCCCTGTCTTCCTGTACCTCCCTCTTTTTCCAAGTTTAAAAAAACAGAGGAAAAAGATAAAAACATTGCCAAACTAAATTTATTAATGAAATGAAATAAGTTGTTTGCTCTGTAATAAAGGAATATGACAAAGTACATATTTTTTTTTTCTTTTTTTGCTCCATAATTTGATCAGTGTCATTTGATTAGATACAAGTAGTTCATCAGAAAGAAATGTGTGTACCCAATGAGGAGAAACCAGGAAAGGCAAAGGATTCTTACAGATTTAATAATTCTAATATAATTCAGTTGAGAAAATGTTTTCCTCTGTTGGAAAAAAGGATGGCCTATCACCTGTAAGTTAGGTTTATAATTTTGTATGTTGTGGATTTTATAGTCATGAACATTATTAGGAGTGGGATAAAAGTCATTTTCAGTGGAATGTCCTCCTGATCTAAATAGTAGAACTGAACTTCACAAAGGAATTATTTTCCTTTTGTATAAATTAAAAGTTTATTGTAATTTATGAAATGAGCTTATCTTGATTCTGAAAGCTGCTTATTTACTGATCAAAAATGTACTTATTAATTCCTGGGTTGCTGGATAGAAATGAATGCTCTGTAAAGTATCCGACTGATTAGGGCCCGAAAGCCTGAAGTTATCTGATTATTTACAGATTTGGTTTACCATAGAGGATATTGTCTCATGCACCCTGCTTTTACTTTTAGTTATCTGTAATAATTATTAGATGAAAATATATTTGAATTTTACTAACTATCTTCTTTGATGATCTGTTATTTGACTAGCTTCTATCAGAAACCCATGTCACTGATGGCCCTTTGAAAGCAATGAGTAGGTGACATTAAATGCTGGCAATAATTATGGTTAAACATCAGTCTAAAAGTACATGACACATACATGCTCATTTCTAACTTAGGATAATCTTGTATTTATTTTTGGTGTCATAGAGTTAAACTTGATTAAGTAATCTATATATTTGTATTGCTAGGTTTCCATCTATGGTTGTAGCTTATGTTTATTTATTTAAAAGTATAGTATATAATTGTATAGGTTTGTTGAAGATTTCCAACCTAGGGCTAACTTACATTATGGCTAATTTGTAACACATGGTTAGTGAGACAAATGACCTTTATCTCAGATCTTAAGAACTAAGCAAGATTGGGCATATTTAATATTGTACTTGAATTATAAAACAGTACTTAGATGATGAAATTAAAAGACAAATCCAGGTTCTTTGTCAAATCAATACTTGAGAGTTGGATCCTGCTGAAATGCAATTCAGGCAACATGGCTGTCAGTAGTCATGGGTCTTATATGAAAGAAAAAGCCGTCACTGCTAAGTTAAAATAAGCCATTCCTCTGAACCTGTTAGAAGTAAATGGTGAGGAGACTTTTCATCAGATACTTTTCATAAAAATGAACAGCTTAGTTTAATATTCTTGGAAAATTCCAAAGGAAATACTCATATACACATTATACAATGGCTGTGACAAATTTACAGGTTCGCAGAAGGCAAAGTGTTAAAAGAAACCATCATCCCAACTCAAACTGTAATGCCTAGCATAGTCTTTAACTCACGAAATATTTCCAGACTTACTCTTATTTATTTTTACCTCTTTTGGGGGGAAACTTGGGGATCCTAGTGGCACTTTTCCTCTCTTATAATGTTAAGGGAATTTGAGCTTAGGTATGTGCATATGACTCTCCCACGATGACAGACCTGGGCCAAGAACTCAGGTGTCCCAAATTCCAGCTCTGACCTTTGCCCATTATTTTATACAGCATCTAATATTCTCGTGTAACCTCTGTTCATGCATTTGTTCCATTGATGCACTTTGCTAACTACTGGGATTCAAAAGATGAATTGAAAAGTGAAATTGTTGTAAGTGAACCCAAGGGACAGGATGCTGCATTTGCTTTGGGCTTAAATTCTTGTGTTTATGGGAAGGGACTTTGATAATTCCAATGAATACTTACACCTTCTTATCTTTTTTAAAACTGTGCCCTCATGGTGTGTAATAGAGTCTAGTTTTTGAGACATCTTCCCTTTGGAGAAAACACAGATTCTGCCCATATCCTCCAAACCCTTCACTCAGTGTTTGGTCACTGCTATTAAATAAAATTTACTGCAATCTAAAGAACTGGGCAGATGTTAAAAACCCTCGTGGTCCCCACCAGCCAGGGGGTTCCTCTGTTTGTTATTTCCTGGCTGCTTGGCATGTTCCTGTGACATACAACAAACCCCCATTATAAAGGATTATATGATGAGTCAACAAGCACGTGAAAGATAGCAACCAAATGTGACTCCCAATTACATGAAAAATGACTGTAATCACCCCTGCTGTAACACCCGTCTGTTGGCAAAGTGGTCGATCCCCTTGAAAAGCTTTAAAAGAAGGCCCAGTGTATTAAATAAAAATCTCTGTTCTGTGTGTAATCATAAAAATTAACACTGTCACTTAAAAAAAAGTCTAATTGGTGTCCTAAAGGGAAACCTACTAGGCTATGTAAAGTAGCTATTATGAAACTGTTTAGCCTTTTGAATATATTTCAGACAGCATTGTGTTGCCAGATTTGTCAGCCAAAAATTCACTAAGCAGATTTGTCAGGGGCGGAGGCCATAATCTGTAAAACAGATACTGGCAAAGAGATTAAAGATCAAGAGAATTGTATAGGTTTTGTTACCATATGCCAAGATTTCTTTTTAAAAGTAAATTTATTTTGTGTGGGCTGTAACAAGAAACAATTGCTACCTTTGTTTGGTATCTAAAACAGTAGCATTTCCTACAGGGGAAGGAACAAAACTGTTTTACTGGGGCAAGACGTTTCTGACATTCTGCTCCTTGCTTCCTGTCTCTTTTTCTACAGTGTAATTCTCATATCAGAGTTGCAGATGAAAAATCAAGGGGCACAAGGCCGTTGAATTCACAGTTACCATCTTCCAGGACAGGTGCTATAGAAGCTGGTGGGACACCTTCCCCTTTCAGGGAACGTGCCCCTAACATGAAGAGTACAAACATTGTAATCAGGCGTCTCGTTTCCTGCCACAGATGACATCTTTACATTTATTAAGTTCCCACTTTGCAATTTTACACTTGGAAACATCAATGATCAAAAATGTTTGGGTGCGAGACTTCTGGGTTCCTGTTCTAGCCTTCTGGCAACCTTGCCACGTGGCTCTGAGCAAGTCATGAAATCACTCTGAGTTCCCCATTTCTTAAATAAGGGTATGAATTGGGTGGTCTCTAAAAATCTTTCCACTTTAAAATTCTATGAATCTGTAAAGAATCAGACCTTATGTAGGCTGCAAATACAACCCTCCCAGACGCAGCAAGAAAAAGTACTTTATACTGCCAAAATATGTGCTTTAAAATTTAATAGAATGACAGAATGCTTCCCCAGAGCAACTGGGGGGAAAGTGTTGTACTGAAAAATAAAATAAAATAAAATAAAACAACTGAAAAATATAAAGTGTCTCTTGGAGTTTCAGTAAGTCACAGATAGGGATGGTTTTCCTAGAGTTGTGCACACTGTCTGGAGCAGATTTGGGTATTTACAAACAGCCAAATACAGTAATGACATTCTTGCACATTTACACTTTTGAGATAACTGTGGATGAAACTTGTGGTAACACTTCACAATTTTAACAATGTTTTAACAGAGAAAGCCTAATCCATAGATAACTCTGGGACATAAAAAAATTAATTTACCTATATGGAAAAGGAATCACATGCAGCATGTGTGAGAACTTACAAAGGTGCTTACACTAAAGCTTTTCCAAGCCACTTTTAAATTATATCTTCATCACATAAATGAAATATTGCTCAAAAGAACCGCTGACTGAGAGAAGTGGCAAGCAGTCTTCCCAGACTTGATTCAGTATTCACATCCAATCACATTGGTAAACATAAATACATCACAGTGCTTATTCCAACACTCACAAGTTATCTGTATAAACTACCATATATTCTCTGAAATAGATTTTCCCTCCATTTCTCTTTTTTTTTAAATTTTTGTATCCTGTATATTAACTGAAAAAATTCATGTTTTCTTTTCTTTTTTTTTTCTTTTTTTTAACAAATTATACACCCCTTCTGACTCCACCCATAGTTTTCCACATTTTTCCTGAGACAAACTCTGCCACATTGAAACAATGTTAACGGCAAGCAGAAATTCTAGGCAGTATCCAAAAGGAATTTCAAGTCTGACGCCTTACTGCTGACCTAAGAGGAAAGCAACTGTCTCACTGGGCTACAGTCCTGGGACGTACTCTCTAGGAGCCACCCCTGTCCCTCTCATTCGTTGTAGCAGGAAAGGAAGGGAGATCACCTGTGAGATGTTTTCGTGCTTACATAGACACTAGGGGGTGTCCAAGGACCAAATGTATTTCTCCTTTCCTTCAGACTTGTCTCCTCTGTACTCCTAGGTCCAGTTAACTTAAAGTACAGGAGCTAAGGGAAAATCCATCCAATTAATTCCTATTTTGTGCTGAGATGAATAATGTGGGGTCAGTTGCATCATCAGGCCCTGATTCCCTTGGATCTCTGGCAGCAAGTGTCATCCCAGGGTTCAGAGCCAGGGACCACCCCATAATGTAAGCCACAGGTGACAGGGAGCAAGGGGCTTTGTTATCAAATGCTTTTTATTTCTGTGTTTGCCAGAATTTACGTGCCGTTGAAAAGAAGTCACCAATTTTTCTTTTCTTTAGTTTCAGTTTTGGTCTGTCCCCACTGAACCAGAGGCAGGAGCATTGTAAGACGATAGATCTCTGCCTTTTCATTCTTGTGGGATCCGGTTTGCTTTTTAATGTAGATTATCTGTTGACGATTACCTATTAGAAAACATTTTCCCTTGCTGCTGTAGACATCTTAAGGCTTTTGAGCATGGGTCTGTTTATGAATACCTATTACTTCTTGATTATGATGGTTTAATAAGATACGTCTTTCATTTTCATCTCCTATGTCTCTTCTCCTGTGATTCTTCTCTCTTTGCTATTGGTCCCTAAGGGTATGTTACTGGCTCCTTTTCTTTATTGCCCCCGTCTTCCTTTCACCCCTCCTGGTGAATTAAACAAATAAATAGAGTGCATGTTAAGAGTGGCAACAGTAATAACAAAGTCAGGAATTGCTTTCCAGCTAGATGCACTGATTGGAAGTCCTGTAGAAAATAGCATAAACCTAATTGAAGTCGTCAACCCCTCCCATACAGGTCATGCTCTGCTCTATTAAAATGAAGGTAAAACAAAGCTTGTGACATTTCTGCCTTTCCAAGACTCACTTTTCCTAAGACATATCAATAATATTGACAATAGTATTGTATTGTGCTCCCCAGTGACCTGGGCTGTCATCTTATGGTCCCGGATAATTCTTTCATAATGAAACCTTATCGTATCCTTTACCTATCACAACCAACAACAACAACAGCCATTGTTTCCTCAGGTCGAATTTGAATATTTGAAATCAAAAATTGTAGTGGTGAACTAGCCTAGAATACTGATCGTTTAGATAATGTGGTTACTTAATACCCACCTAGTGTAGCTGTGAAAGATGCTAATACATTTCCTAAATTTGTGAAAATACACAAATTAACAAAGAAATGTCTGATGTGAAATTATCAGGAGAGTTGGGATTATATACAAGGATCTGTTATTTGATTTCATTTTGAACAGTTTAAGTAGGCTCCTCAAGAGTCATTAGTCGGTCCTAAGCTTTATTACTGAAGTCTCTTATATTAGATGGAACTATCAGATTTGATGGCAAAGCACTAGCAGCTGGGAAACTGCTCTTTCTCTCCCCTCTCATTTCCCAAACAATGTTTGCACTGATTAATACTATGCAACAAGACATGACGCAGAGATTGTGTTGGCATTGTGTTCTGATGACCCCACACATTGTGTGCGCTCTGTGGTTCCTTTTGCTGTTCATAGTTATATGGGTTTATCAGAAATTACATGTCAGGCTCCCGATGAGTGTAATTGTATACTGATTGTGTATAGTTTTTTAAACCTCATTATTAGCCTTGTATGCAAACCAAATAAAAGGAAAGTTTAAAAAAGGAGAAAGAAAATAGCCTCCACCGGACGTCATGTCAGAGCCCAGGTGTTTGAGCCTGGATGCAGGGGTAAACAAAATGTTCTCTCAGGGACATCTGCTGCAGCCATGTGCTTGAAAAAGGCCCTAATGAACAGAGGGGGAAGGAGAGGAGTGGCTAGAGTGTGGGGGGAGAGCTCTGTGGCTCTGCTTTCTTCTGGCTCTGTGCTCCTTGAATGCACGATTCATTTAATAACAAGGCAGGAGGACACTCAGGGATGCTGTGTGTGTGTCCTCATTCATTTCAACTTTCGTTAATTGGTGCCCTCATGGCAATTTTTCTGAGTTCTGACCCTCTCCTTAGAATCACTCTGTTAAGAGAAGAAACAAAACAAAAACACCTCCAAGTAGCCACCAAGACTGGTTGGGGGGGTGGGGGGTAATGGGGGATGGGGGAAGTAGACACAGGAAGAGTGATGAAATGAGCAGTGCTTTCTTCCCCATTCCCAGGGCTGTGTCCTTCTGCCCATTTACACCTGAGCATTTATTGGACACGTCTAAGATGGTTAGTACCCAGGGCGTGCACTCTCTGGACTCATGAGCAGGAAGCTCAGCAGGGAATGTTGAAGTATTACATACCAAGACCCGTTAGAATTAGACTTGTCTCTAATGTGGGAAGTACTTAGTTCTCTTTTAAAAACCTTTAATCAGTATACAGTGGTTCAGTACACAGATGTTAGCACCAGTGTGAGGGCTCTCTAATTGTAATTTAAGTTATCCCTGCCTAAGGGCTCCAATCAAATTATTAGACTGTTGCAGTGAGTCTGTGGATCTTGGTTGCACCTTGCAAGGGGGTATTTTCTGGAATGATGAGAAACAGTGGTTTCTCCTGGGAAGCAAATGCACCATTATGGACTTATTAGGTCCTTGATTAGATACACAGCTGATAAGCGAATAGACTTTTCAAGAGAAAATATTGCAGTTTATTTCAATCTGCCTCACTCAGCCATTGGGTTGTGGAAAAGGAAGTAAATGAAATAGAACTAAAGGAAATACGCATGCAATTTTCTTAAAAAGTGGTGGTAAAATTTATTAATCAGTTTTCATAATTGCCATTAGTCCCTTAGGCTCGAAAGTAAAGGCTTTTAACATGTGTTTATTTGTTTGTATGCTCTTTTTTCCCCAATGCCCGAGCTTGCTTTCCATTGACAATTTTTCTAACTGGACTGCCAAGCCTTAAAGAGTTAAACATTCGGAGTGACAATTAATTAATGAAGGGAGTCCTGGAAAGTTAACCTCTCATTTCCTTCCTGAAATTCATGTTTATCTGATTTGCTTTAATAAGTGACATGCTATTGCACTAGTTTTACATACTTTAATTTGAAGATAATTACAGTACTATAATTCACATTTCAGATGTACATTAACTTTTCAAAAGATATTCAGCTAGATACTTCTACCTAGCAGTTTGCTTATTATTATTTTTTATTATTATTAAAGTGTAACCTGAAGAATAATTGACTGGTTGTAGTAATATCTTCCAAGTCTTTCTATTCCTAGACATTTATTTGATTTTAATTGTGGAACCATTGGTCATATTGAGTTCATTTCCTGTTCATGTTGATTTCATGAGTCTCTCCATTAGTATTCAATTGCACAGTAATTAGTCATTAGTTCACCGTGATGTCTTCAAGCATGTGTACACTTATATTCTCATTTTCCACTCAGTTTCTGCAGTCATATTGGAATTCTTGCTTTCTGAAGGAGATGAGGGCTATGATAAAGAAGAGAAAATGCTAGACCATGAATTTATTAGATTAAACATTTTGCCAAAAGGCCCTTGGTTAAGGCATGCAAAACTTGATGCATTGAAAATGAAATAACTGGCAGCTGCCTAACTACAATGCTGAAGTCAGTGAGATGTCAAAGCCTGGGATCTGAAGCATTTGTGATCACAGGCGAGATAGAAGCTATTTAGTGAAACTTCAGGATGGCGCTTGACCCTGGTGTGCACCTGGCTAATTCTGATTAGAGCATCTTCAATTTCTGAAGAAAGGTCAAATTCCCAACTTGTTACTAAGCTCCAATAATGTATTGGATTTTGCCATTTTAACTAACTGCTTGGCTTTACAGATCTATTTTCCTTTACAAGAGAAAGTGTTCTTTAGAAATGTATTGTCAATGGATTCATTAATTCCAAATTTGCTGTGTTTTTTAGCTCACATTTTATCTAAGGTATTCATTTAGCGCTATGAAAAGTAAATATGTCATCTGTCATAGTCTGTCACAAGCTCGTAATTTAAATCCTTTAGAAAATTGTTCCTGCTTTTTATTTGAGCTGGCTTCACATTGTTGTCCTAATTAAATTGGAATCTTATATCATTTAAATGTTAGACTTCAGAATGAAATTATTTTTATTCAGGTGATAATGGCGATCCTCTTGGCAGAGCTCAAAAACTGCTTTCCGGTTAGTTGAGTCAATGTTCAGGAACCCATAGCTGCTGCGTATAGGTTCCTGTTAGCATTTACTCCCTATACAAAATAAGAAGCAAGTGAGATAGGGTCCCCAAGATGGCGTCTCTTCTCTTCCTCCAAATATACCAGTTCCACAGTAGCTTATTCTTGTGCCAATTGTTTTGTTTTTGATTGTCCAAAATTAGTTTAATTCTTATAATTTGACTAAACAAAAATATTTCACACAATATTGTACATAAACGATCCTCCAACTTTGATGTATAAATGAATCTCTCAGGGACCCTAGTAAAATGCAGATTCTGACTTAGTAAGGCTGGGTTGGCCTCAAGATGCTGCATTTCTTATAAGCTCCCAGGTGAAAAAGAAATGGCTGCTCCATGCTTCATACTTGTGTAGCAAGAGTGTAAAATGATCAGTAGGTAAACAGGGATGAATCAAAATTAATATCTTATTATCTAGACCTTTCTGAGAATTGAAAAATCATTCTCAAATTTTAAGAGTAATAATGCCAATTGTTATTTTGACTTGAAATTTTTGCTCAGGTTCTGCTTATTTATTTATTTTTTTAAAGCTTTTTGGCACATCTATGTTTGATCCCTTTAGAAGCAACTGGCTTTTGTAAGAGGAATATGCGTGGTTTCCAGTTCACTCCCCTGCCTTAAACATACTCATTGTGGTATGCTCTTCCATATATAGTAAACTTAATATTTAGAAGTTAGCAGAAGGTATGTTATTTCTGTATCATTTTTGTTTAAAATTACCTTTCATTTTGCTTAAACCTCTAGGCTTGAGGAATTAATTTTCATTTCTAAATTTAGTAGGGGGCGTCTTTCCACAGAATAATATCCAATAAGTTAATGATAAGGGATGCCAATTTCAGAATCACAAAAAACTGTGGAAATCCCCAAATACTCAAGGTGGCTTAAGATAAACATCCATGGAGGTTGTGTGCATGTGTGTGTGTGCTTGGGCACATGCGTGTGTGTGTGTGTTGCATTTTATTTGGAAACAAAATTAGATCAACAAAATATAGTTTATTCATTCTTGTAGATATGGAGTCTCAATTTCTTGGCCCTGGTTTCTCTTCTGCATGTAATTTCAACTGCAGATTGTTCTCTGAATCGAATTATAGTCTATAAATGTCCCCAAATCTATCTAAAGAACTCTTTAAATTTTCTCCAAATTTTGGGAGACAAATTTGAATAAGAATGACTATTACCATTTGTGAAGTAAAGCCCTCTTGACCTTATCCCTTTCTCTTTCTCTCTCTCCCTGCCTCCCTTTCCTTCCCTTCTTTTTCTTCTCTTTTGATGTGTATGTTGAATGACAAATGAATTAGCAGTACAGGGAAATTAGAAAAAAAATCCAATTTCTGATTAGTCCATGAAACTTATTTTTCAAATCTTTTTTTTCTTATGGCGTGAAATCAAAGGAAACATTTTAAACATTTCAGATACACCGTAGGAAGTTGGTTCACCTCAATGATTCTAATTCCTAGTTAGATAATGTGTACAATTTGAAGGAAATACTTTTAAAAAATATCACACTATTTTAATTTTTAGATACAATAGTTTTAAAAACTCAGATAAGTCCAAGAAACCCAACAAAATGAATTAGGGAAGGGGAAGAATTAAACATAATAACAATAAAACACTTATCTCAGTCTTTAGAACCCACTAAGGCTTTAAGTAAATAAGGTGTGATTTCTCTTAGGTAAAACAGGTGGTGGGATGGAAGCATCTCCAAAGACAGACTGAGACTCCTTTTGTCCACCTGCTTTTTCCTACCTTTGCTACATGGAAAATTACTTAGGCTTTGGGAGCTTCAGTTTTTTCAACTATTAAGTGAGAATGCTGATAATTCCTAACTTAAAATGTCAATTTGAATTAAATATGATAATATACTCCGTCTAAGGATTTTGGGTTTCCTGGCTGTGGAAATAAAACAGAGAACAAAACAAGAAAAAAAAAAAATCCCTCATATAGCTTACATTCTAATGGGGGAAGGCAGAAAAGAAAGAAAAAAAAGAAAGACACATGTAATATGTGCTATGGAGAAAACTAGGCCAAAGTAGAAGAGGATAGAGTATGCTTGGGCAAGAAGTAGAAAGATGGCAATTTAAAATAAGGTCATCAGAAAAGATGATATTTGAACAAAGTCTCACTGCGAAATTGTGTTAAGCGGGAGGAAGAACAGACGCGAAAGTCCTGAGGCAGGAGCATTCCCGGAATGCATGAAGAAACTGCCAAGAGGCCAGAGTGGCTGGAGAGGCGTGAGTGGAAGAGTAGAGGACGATCAGGTCAGGGAGGAGGTAACCGTGAGGCCAGATCACACAGGGCCTGAGGGGTTATTGTCAGGACTCGGGTTTTTATCCTGACTGTGACTGGAGGTTTGAGCAGGAGAATGACATGATCTAACTTCTGTTTGTAGAAGAAGTCCCACTGTGGTTTGGGGTCCGTGAAGGAATGAGAAGGACTCAGTTATTTATTTATTTATTTTTGGCCTGAGAAACTGGAAAGAGGAAGTTATTATTTGCTAAGATGGAGCCACCTGTGGCAGGAGCAAGTGTGGGGGAGGCAGGGAGATCTAGAATTGAATGAATATGCTTTAAAATGTGTGAAGCCTCTAGGACACCCCAGAGAAGCTATGATCTGGGAGTCTGGCAAATGTGCTGGTCTGGGGCTCAGTGGAGAGATCCAGTCTGGATATAGAAAGCCATGAAAGGTCACTGGTACCCTTGAAAAGAGATGTTTCCACGGGGACATAGGAATTACAGCACTTGTTACTTAGGAGGTGCTCAATATACATGAGTTGCCCTACATTTATTTTTCTTTTACCTTCTGACTGACAGTCTCACGCCATTTTTTTTTATATAATGATATAAATAGGATCCAGGTGGCAATTATTGGTTGTATGCATGTTTGTGTGTTTTCTTCATTTCTTCTAAAGATGTATCATTCTGTATCTATCGGCTATAGTCTCTGTTTCTTGGTTTAGAATATTTTAGAGCTTACCTTCAATTGAACTAAGCCAGACATCGTACTTTCTCTCTTTCTGTGGAGTATACCGTAATACTTAGCTTCACAAGTATTAATTAATAGACCATCTAAACTGTGGGGTGCTGTCATGGAAACAACTTGAGTAAACTTTGAATGGACCTTTATGCCCTAACCCTTGAAGAACATTCATCCTCAGGCTAATAGGCTCACTCAGAACCTAAATAAAGGCCATTTAGGCACTTAAATAAATACAGAAAAAGCACACAGATTCTAAAAGATGTTTCACATGATGCCCAATATTGACAGGAGCAACTGATAATTGAAGATTTTTAAAAAATGTGCTGATCAAAATAGCAACTGAGAATATTAGGCCATCTGGAGATTCTTTACCTATTAAATGATTAGAAATGTAATAAAATTCAAGTTTGCTTCTCCTCTCTGTTGATATTGTTTTTCCACGTGGCATCCCACATTGCTTCATGACTTAATGGGTCCATAACATACTTTTGTTTCTATTTTATTTATTGCTTTCAGAACTTTTATGTTCATTGAGTCCCTTTATCCATCCTTTACAAGTTGCCAGCTCTGAACTGACAGCTCTCAGTTTAGAAGTAGCACCACAAAGGTTGGGATGTTTTGAATACTTGCTAATGAAGTATTTTGGCTGGAAATTTGCCTTCAGGAAAGCAGAATGTACTGAGTAGAAACATGTGTTTTTCATGAAACCTTTTGTTGAGTGAATCTTAATTTCTCTGTAGTGGACATCTATATGTATTGGTGTATTTCATTCTTAAAGATTAATTTTCCTGTCCTGTGGTTATATAGAAAGCAGTACTTGAAAACACAATGTATAGGCATGGCTTACTAATTGATCATTTATTAATTTAGAAAATACCTGTAGTACTACGTATTAGCTAGTATTAAGAGGATAATCGCATTTCAATATATAAATGTATCAAGCAAAATGTTGTACGCCTTAAACTTACACAATGTTATATGTCAACTGTATCTCAAAAAATATATAAAAAACGAAAATACCTATAATACTAGAGAAAACTCTTTTGTTGAAAGACTCTTATAAGATTGCTTTATCTTTGTAAAATTTCATTTAAAATTAAAAAAATAATTTAGGGCATCCTTTCTTTTTCTTTTTTTATTATTAGTTTCAGGTGTCCAAAACAACATAGTGATTAGACATTTACACCCCTCACAAAGTGAGAACCCCAAGTCTACTACCTCTCTGATACCGTGCATAGCTATTACAATACCATTGGCTATATTCCCTATGCTGTACTTTACATCCCGTGAAAAAATATATATATAATAGTTGACATTCAATATTATTTTATATTAGTTTCAGGTGTATAGTGCAGTGGTTAGGCATTTATATAATTTATGAACTGATCCCCCCAATAATTCTAGTACCCATCTGACACCATACATAGTTTTTACAGCACTATTGACTGTATTCCCCATACTGTATTTCACATCCCTGTGACTATTTTGTGACTACCAATTTGTGCTTCCTAATCCTTCACCTTTCTCACCCAGCCCCCCAATCCCCTCCCATCTATCAGTCATCAGTTTATTCTCTGTATCAATGAGTCTGTTTCTGTTTAGTTTGCTTGTTTATTCTGTTCTTTAGATTCCACATATAAGTGAGATCATATGGTATTTGTCTTTCTCTGTCTGACTTATTTCAGTTAGCGTAATATCCTCTAGGTTCATCCTAGGCCATGTTTTCTGACACAAATCAAATTAAGTATATCTAGTATTATATTTGTAATAAAAATAAATTTTTCAGAAAAATAAAAACTACCTTTCATTATGAAACAATTTCTAGTCAGGATGGGCTAACTGTTATAACAAAAAGTCTAAATTCTCATTGGCATAACACAACAAAGTTTTGTTTCTCCTTGACAGTCTAATTAGGATGGAAGTGCTTTGCTTCACCCAGTCGTTTATGGACTCAGGTTCCTTCCTTCCAGTGGCCTGCCCCACCTTATCTCCAAAAGACAGTGCCCTTGGCTGATTCATTTGTATCCAGACAGAGAGGGTAGAGGACAAATAAATAGCATGGCAGATTGGTAGGAGTTTTTAGAGACCCCAGGGCCAGGAACAGGATACTAGTATATCACTTCTATCTATCCAGTTATCTAGCTAGCTAGCTAGAACTCAGTTACATGGCTTCATCTAACTGTGGGGTAACTCAGGAAAAAGGTTTATTGTGGCTGCCAAGAAGTGTCTTGATCTTAGCTAAAGACGCTGTTAAATTAGCAACTAAAACCACTCACAAAAGTGGACCTTGCCTCATCCTGCAATTTCTCCTCTCCCCCCAGAATTTCTTTTTAATACTACTGCTTCTCCCACCTACTCTTTTCTCCTGGTGTTTACCAAATTGTGGGAACTCTGGGTTGGGAGGGAATTGCACACTGAACTTAAAACTGATGAAGAGTATAAAGTTATTTTTATTATTTATATATTTATAACTAGTTTGTATTGGAGGTATTTATAACTAAATTGTGTTGCTCTCTTTTATCATTGGCTTTGAACATTAACCCCGCTCAGTCTTCTGCTTGCTTTTCCCTGTATCAGAGACTGACAGTCATTAAAAAGGAGTTCCAGCCTGCCAAACAGGCTTGTGGGAATTCTGAGGTGATTCCGGTATATTGTCCTGTTGTGTTCCTGCACAAAAATAGTCCTGGGAATAACATTCACTGAACACCTACTATGTAGCTATGCTAAACCCTTTGGGAATTTTAATCTCATTTAATCATTAGAACAACTCTGTGAATTAGGATTTTTTCCTATTTGGAAGGAGAGGAGACTGCTTTGATTAAAACGCAGACCTGTTTGACTCTGAAACCCTTGCATTTTCCAAACCAGGCTATCCATTGACTGCCCCTCCCTGCCTCCACACCAACTACTTAGACTTCTTTAGCGGCTGCAGGTCTTATCCAAGGCTCATCATGTTTGACCATGTAGACAGAAGTAATTGCTTATCAAAACAGTCAAATCTGTTGTGTGTATAGACATAGGCTGAGCTGGTAATCAAGCCAGTGTATACTCAAACCAGGATTAGAAAACTAACTTAAAAAGAGATCTGTAAATTGTGTAAACATAATAAGAAAGAGATAAACGGCATTCTGCATATGGTTTTAAAAAAAATAATTTAAAAAGAACTTAGTGCTATTTTCCTAAATATTGGGTTCATTTTCGGATATATTTTTTTCCTTTGTTTTTTCTCCTTCTCTCTGTCTCTCTCCCATTCATATTCTCTATTATTATTGACGAAGGAAACCAAAAGGAGAAAGAATAGAGAAGATTACTTTTTCCTTTTCCGTGGACGCCAAATAAAAGAGACATGGTATCAACTCCTATAATAAAGATTTGCTCTTTGCTTCCATCTGCATGTCTGATCTAATTATACTAATAAAATGAGAAGACAAAGGGAGATATTATACTAACAAGTGAAGTTTTTAACTTGCACAAAAAACATTTCTAATCCCTCTGCTCTTCACTCTCCTTTAACCAGCGATTTTGCATCCCTTGAAGCTTGGGGAGATGGGGGGGTGAAGGGGGAGTGGCATTCCCCACGCCAGTGGCAAAATGGATCTGCATGCCTCCACGCAAAATCAGTCCACGTGTGAATTAGCTTGGAGTTGTATTGTGTTTCTTATACTAATATAATATTGTTCTAGTGCTTGCCCCTGATTAAAGAAATACATAAATAAATAATTTATAATTTAATTAATAAGGTATAATATGCAAAGCACTGTAATTTCAAACAGCTTGTAATGTCTCTAATGTACTTTCAATTTTTTATTTTACATAAGGGCTATATTCATTATGTGGTTATGATAAACATACTAATGAATTTTATTACAGGAACAAATTTAAACATGTAAATGAGATCAAATAGTATTAAAATGCAAACGATGGTGAAACTTATTACAAACTAACCTTACCAACATACATGGAATGATGTTACTTTAAAACTTTCCAAGTTGTATTCCTTGAACAAAGGCAATGCCTTTTATAATGTCCCTGAACATAAGAATTTGTGAACTGCATGCTTTATTCTTACATGAACTCCTCAAAAAAAAAAAAAAAAAAAAAGTTAACTAGAATCCAGGGTTTGCATGTAACTTTGGATGACAATTAAAATCCCTTTTCTTGTTCCAGTGAACAGTAATCTGTGCATAATTACATTCAAATGAGATATTAGCATTTTTTGTGCTTACTCTTTGTTAATTGCAGAGTTCACTCACCATGGTGATGCTTTTGATGGAATCAGGCAACCTTATTGACCTGATGCCGTAAGGCGTGTTGGGAAATTCTGCTGTATTCTTCATTTTTTTTTTTTTTATTTTGGCATTTTGAGGAGTCCTGCTGCTTTTATTACATTCCTGACACTTTTGTTAATAAATCATTGCAAAGTTAATGAAAATTGCATTCAGGCATATCCAAAATAATTGTGTCCTTTGTCATGCTAATAAATTGAAAGATGTTGATCCAATGGGCGAATACATGCCCATTATGGAGAAGTTTGTGATATGGGTGCCTGTTGCACTCACTTTTTCCTTGGCATATCATTCCATGTAAAATGTGAAAGAGGAAAACAAGCCGCAATATGTTTTATTTCATACTTTATACAGTGAGCCTTTAATTAAGTCAGCAAATGGGTGAATTATATCGACACTGAAAGATAGAAGTATTTGTATTATGATTTATGAAAGGTTGTTAATATCAATAGGAATCAACAACAGTCTAATATCAGACGCATGAAAATATGAAAACCATGTTTGACTGACCTTTCTCGCATGCCTGGGGATTTTTCCACATTTATATATGACCCACTTGATTTAAAAATGACAATGATAATCACTCAACGTTTCCCAAGGCTTGTCCTTGTACTAATTTAGAAGGAAAATGAAGAAATGTGATTAAAATATTTGTTTTTCTTTTTGTCAAAGCATTAGATCTTTTCATTCAGTAAACCTTAAGTGTACAAAGATGTGAGTGAGTGTTTTGGGGGATAAACACACAGTTACACTCAAACACATAGTGCATCAGGTTTAACTGTTCTAGGTAAGAAGAGCATTCTGTTCTGAAATAATTAAACTCATAATAGATTGCATATATATATATCTTTTTTCAAATTTATCTCAAGGAAGAACTCCAAGTAATTGTTGTCTTGAGGAGTTCTTAATTTATGCACTAGCCCATCATGCTGATTTTAGGTAGGTATTTATTCTGCTATTCAATCAAAAAGCATAGTTTCCATAACAACTGCCACATCAGATGAAATGTACAGCTTGGTATTTGAAATACAGGACTTCTTAGGAGATACGCTTCCTGACATATTGTGTTGAACTTGTGTTCCCTTCATTCTCTTTTAAGCTAGCAAGATCTGTGTTTCTATAAAGGACCATCGCAGTTTTGCATAATTATTACAATCCATCTGCACATTTCCAGGATTTATATTAAAGTAATTAAAGCCATTTTGTATTAGTGGGTGCTGTGTGGAACCGGCTTGGATGCAGGATTCTAAAAGTTCCCACTTGCCTGCTTGCTGTGCTGTAATTTGGAGAACAGAATGTTCCGTAAATGAGGTTTGGGAATACTACATTTTTTCTTTCTTTGCTTTCTTTGCAAAGTAACTTTTTTTTTTCCTCCAGTGGAAAATGGAATAAAAGGTTCACCTAGGGACTGGAATTAATGTGGTCCTTCTGCCTAGGGTTAAAAAAGAGAAAAATCACAGCTAGCAACATTGTGTAAACCCTAATATATTTCGCTTTTTCTATGGAGAAATAATAAGCCTGTGTTTCTAAGGCAACTTTCTTCTAAAGAGCAGTAAGCAATTTAATTTATATTCTCATTTTCCCAGCAGTATTTGTTCAAGGTAAACGAGGGCCAATATTATTAACCCCATTTTATGGATGGTATGATTGAGGCAGACAGACACTGTTGTACACAGCAGATAATGAGGCAGATAATGTACTGGGCAGCGGGGAGGAACATCATAGCAGGGGTAATACCTAATATTTGTTGTATCCAACCCACCGAAGGAACTAAGTGAAAGTGCAGTTGCTGAGAAAAAAATCATGTAAGTTCCAGGAACTTTTGAAGGGACAGTTTGGTACAGATTCAACCACTTCTGCCCTGCGTGAGAATCCTTGGCATCTCCAGTGAGGTTTGCAAAGTATAGGTTTGATTCTCAGTGTTCAGAATCTGTCTCATGAGGATCTGTGATTCCTTTGGGTAATCCAGAGGAGGCTGATGCCATCCAATTAAGGAGACAGCACACTTAACAAAAAGTTAATTCACGTAAAAACAAAAAAACTAGGTGTACTAAATTGTTTCCTAAATGGAGAGAATTCTCCCCCCCCCCCCCCCCCCCCGCCTCCTTGAAGCATTCTTTCTTAGTGTCAAAGCTTTCTCTACAATCAGAGGAGAGAATGGTGGTGCTGAGCACTTCCTTCCCTGAGCTACTTGTCTGCCAGACCATTGTTGTCATGCTTCCTAACAAATGGTTATTAACTGATCTTTCTAGGAGCCCATCATATACCTATAAGGCTGGGTGATGATGAACATTCTTTGTCACAAACAGTAGCATCCACACAATTTATGGGATATGGAATCTTGGCTTCTGCTATAACAATAGAGCTGAGATGTTAGGGTGTCCTGGAGCCCGAGATTGAAAGTGCCTGGTCTTGATGTTAAAGGCTATTGCCCACAGACTTTGCAATTAGACAAACTTGCTAAAATGCCACTTACCTACTGTGTGCCTCGAGTCAGTTACTTCATAGCACTGAGCTTTGGTTCCTTTTCTGAAAAATGAGGATAAGAATTCACTCATAGTGTTACTATGAATGTTTTGTGAAACAATATTTGGAAAGTGCTTAGCACATTAGTGGCCCATGGAAAAGATACAAAAAGTGGTAGCTTCTAGGTTCATTGTCATCTTTCATGCATTTTAGAACCTACCCATTTGCATTATCTAGCTTGCTAATTTTCTCTCTTTTCTTTAGCAGTCTCTCAAAGGTGTTCCAACCCCCTCCCCCTTTTTTTTAATGTGTGTTTTTGGTAAGAAAAAACTCAGGTTTGGCAATGCCATGATTATTAGGTATATGATCATGGAAAGTAAAAAGTCTTTACTGCATTTTTGGTTTCTACTCATGTCGCATCTCACTAAACTTCTGCCACTGAAAAGGTATAGTGGAGGCAACCAAAGTGAGTAAAGAGGTAAACAGATTCTAGAGGGTGGACTTGTTGACAAACTCCAGAATTTAACCTGGAGAGAGTTCTCCAAGCCTGAAAGAAGAAATTTAGGGGAAGAGGATTTGAGATACATTTTGCACAGTCGCTATTGAAATGATGTAATTTTACCCTAAAAGATAGTATATTTTGAAATGAATTTAAAGAAGTTTTGAACTCCTTTTATGGGTTTTAGATCTCATCAAGTTAGCAACCAGCATTTAGCAGGATTAGGGGTCATCTTAAATGAGGTGGGGGCAAGTCGACTCGGGTGGTGGCTGCAGGCCTGGGGACAAGAACAAAGAGCCATGTGGTGCATGAACACTTCTGATCCCTTACCAGGGTGATTCCAGAGGGGAATGCCTCGCTGACTAGACTAGTGTCTCACCCAGTGTGTGTTACATTTCTGATATTCTCAATAGATTCTCCATTGAATGACAACCGGGTAGTTCTTCCACAATAATGCAAGCAGGAATGTATATGCACACAGTCCTAGTGGGCTTTACCAAAAATATTTTCATCTATCCCATGGTCTCTGAAAGCAAAATACAATACAAACAAAAGGTGTGTAAACGTTTGGATTGGGAGTGGAGGAAATCCTGCCGCATTAACGGGCTGGGATTGAAAAAGAGTTTTAAATCTGAGCGAGGCCCATTTTCACATTTGTTCTGGCAATTTAAAAAAATAAGTTGCCTTACACCCACTGCCCTTCCATTTGTTTTGTTTTGTTTTTATATGTGTTTTCCTCATCCCACACTGCCTCTTTGGAATGACTGACTTGTTTGATGTCTCTGTGCTTTCGGTATAAGTACATACAGTCTATGGTGTGCTGACAAGAGCTGTGCTCCCCTTTTCTCGCACATAAAATCACAAAGGTCCAAGTTATTTTTGGATAAATAGAACCACTGACTAACAAAAATTCTGATCTACGAGTCTTTTCATCTAAATGAACGCTCCTAATAATTTTCAGTTTTTTTAAAAATGTTTTTTCAAACGTATCTATTTTAGACTGAGGCTATTTAAGGTTTCGTTTTGTAAAGGATCTGTGTTAACATTGGGGAACTCTTATTAAATAGGAGAAATGACGTTGATTTAACCTCGTAGAAAACATGTAAGGCCTGGGTTATAATCTCTTTTCTGCTACCAATTTCTAAATTTGCCTTCTGCAAGTTTCTTAGCCTCTTGAGTACTTTGTTTCTTCATTTGGGAGAAATCGAGAGATACTATCTGAAATGTTCACCATCTCTAAAATTCTCTAATTCTGTGGAGGTTTGTGTTTGTTGTTGTCATTTGTGTTTGTTGTTCTTTACTATAATTCTCAATAACAGATCTTACCGAATAAAATTTACTGTGGGCTTCACTACTTTAAATCAGTGCAGCCTGCAACAATTGAAACAAATCACTAACACAAATTCAAAATGAAATCAGACCAAATTGAACACCACTCCTTCCGGTATATATAACACCAGTTATAGCATGTTGCTCTTTTGCTCAAAAAACCTTGGTCGGCTCCTCTCTGTTCTTCATACACATTGTTCCCAAGCTTCATCTCCAGCCTCATGTCTCCCTCTCATTGTGTGCCCCAGACCAGTTGAACAGCTTGCCCTTCTCTGAATATTTCATATCTTTTGGCTCTTTTATGCTTCCATTCCTTCTGTTGAAGACGTTCTTCTACCTTCTTTGTTGCTAGCAGAACTCCTGCATTTCCATATTGACTGACTTTAATTTTTTTTTAATAATATTCATCACTTACTAATTCCTTTGTTATATATCTACATCCCCTGGCTAAATTATGTTTTTTGAAACTAATATCTTGCAGCTACCCTAGCACTTTAGAACAGTGTCTAACACATTATAAACTATCAACAAATAGTTGAATAAATAACTAGCTATCCAGGAAGGGGTTGGTGATTCCAGATCTACAGAACACATTGTTCTAGAAGCCAACACAGTAGCTTAGGATTGATGGCTTTTGTGGAATAAAGATATAGTACAATTTTTCTGAAATTCTTTGTTCTGGATTTGGAGGGCATCAGCTAATGACTTGCGATCTTATCCTGAATTGGGTCACTATCAGTAACTCAGCTAGAGGGTCCAAATTTCATCTTCTTTCTTTATCTTTTAATTTTCTGACTTATGGAGACACAATAATTTTCTAAAGATTTTTCTGATAGTTCACACAGTATCATATTTAAATTAACGTCATGATAAGTGACCACCTCTACAATTCAGGGAGACAAAATTACCATGTCTAATTGATGGAGAACAGAAACCTGGAATTCTAACCAAATAAATTAATTCAATATATTTCTCAATGAATGGTGACTATTTGTGCTAGTATCCGTCATTAATGAGGACCATTTGATCAGCTTAGAAAAGGCCAGATTTTGCTGTGACCTTCCTGGCAAAAATAGCAAGAGAGTGGGTAAATGCTAATATTGGATATGGGTGTTTCATTCATTCTTTATTCTCAGTATTCCAGTGTTCTCCATAGTATTTTCCTAACAAATGGACTTCAGTATTAATAGTGGTGTAGCCCTTTGGATTTCTTGTAGCTATTTCTTGGGTACACCATTGGACAATGGGGTACACAGTGCTTCTTTAGTAATTCTTCAAACTTACCAATTATCTTAATATTGACTGAGGCAGGATCAGTTGAAACATGGTTATTATTATATTTTATTACAGCATATGTTTTTACTTCATCAAACATCAGAAGCATATTCTGCTTCTTTTTTTTAAACACATTGTATTTAGTTTGCTTCAAGGAAAAAGGATACTGCTCAGATTCTAAATCTTAGCGCTGGCAGATCCGCAACAAACACTTCATTATGTTTCAATGTGTCCTAGATCTTCTAATGTTGGCTATCACAAATGTATTGTTGCTTAAACTTTGTTATAACTTTGACACTAGGAGATTTAATCCATGTGTATCAGCAAGCAGGTAAGAGATGAGCATTCCTTCAAAATACATCTTCATTAGGGTAGAGTTCCTCCGAACAAACCTCATACATTGACTAGGATAAAGGACTCTAAAAATTTAAGGATTAAAAATAGTAAAGAGGAACCTCTAATATATAACCTCTTCTATAAGGAAGAACTCTAGTTTTGTTTGGTCTCATCTTAGACACTCAGCCCCTAAGTATCTCAATCAATCTTAGCAGTGTGGTGTATGACAAATAGAAAAAAATAATAAATGAATTATAACGTGTTTAGGGCTTCAGAACACATGTGGTGAAACAGCACTACAAAAGCAACTCTGCTTTGTGTTTCTGCTCCGGTACACAACGCCCTGAGCAGGTCTGCATGCGAGACCACTAACCCTTCAGATAGGTGAGGAGTATGGAAGCCTTGAGTAGCTTGAGTAGATGGCCTTTGACCAACTCTGTCCTTTTCAATAGTGTCCCAAGGGGAGCTATCATTTAGCTTGGTGTTTTGTTTCCTTATTTAGGGTTTTCACACTTGTTGTATTGCATTTCTATTCTGTACCCTAATGTTGACTTCCTAAGGTTATGTGTGGCTTTGAAAACCAGTGTCTGATGAATAGTGTGTTTGCCCCTTGTTTATTTTTTCCAACTGACCATTGGCTTGTAACTATAAATAAAGATACCCCTGTCTGAATATGAATTAATTTAGAGACGCTATGCTATCAATAGTGAAAAGGATTTAGAGAAGCAATCTGAACTACTAGGGAGACTGAAAAATTTCATCGATTCTTATAGCTGACATTATGTGGTAGACTAAAGACTTCCAAGACATTTCAGAAGAATTTTTGTAATTGGAATCCACATTTTACAGTATTTTTCTAATATTAATGTGGTAACTTGACTACTGGGAATTTTTGCTTCGTATATTAGCATTGTAGCAGTGACTGAGCAGTGCTTAATATATTTCTTTTTGCCCCTTTCTCTAAGTTTTTGATGGCTTTGTTTGATCTGACACTTCATAGGATTCCCTAAAACACCGAGACTTGTGTAATTCATATATCACAAGTGACAGTTCCATGGACAACATATCATGTCTGACTCTCTATTAGATCTGCTATAATCTATGGGCCCTGTGATAAATGGAGAGAGGGGTGCTCTATCACAAAGCCCAATCACCGTCAATCACACCTGGAAACTACATAGACACTAATTAGAGGAAACCTAAAGTGGGATGGAAATCACAAGTAATTGAATCACAATCTCCCAATAAGCTTCAGTCCAGAAGCTGCTGGGCTGCAGAGTGATCGACTCTGGTTTTATTCTTCTTGCAGCTTGGAGCTTTCTTCCCTTCTGTGTGCAGCTGAGACAAACTCTGCTCCACGCTGCCTGCACCCATGCATCCAAGTATGCCTTCTCTGGTGCTTAGACGAAACATCAAGGTGTCGCATTTCTTCTGTCTCTAATATGTTCTGAAAGCTATATTCTTGCTACTGAAGTGAACCAATTAAATTTGTTTTCATCCATGAAAAGAGAAATGACTTTGTCGGGGTGCTAAGAGTTCTCTGAAAACACAGTCTTACCTTCTTTGGGTTATAGAAAGCGTTTCTTAACTTTTAACATGAATATCAATTATCTGATCTTTTCCAAAATGCAGATTCTGATTTAGTTGATCTGGGGTGGGACTCCAGTTATAACAAGCTGTAGTCCGCAGGCCACTTTGAAGAGCAAGGTCCTGAAAAGACCTCATTGAAGTGTAGGCCTGAAGGTAGTCTGTAGCAGCCCCTGAGCCGATAAGCCCCTGAGTGAGAAGTCCAGCGCTGTTTGCATTCCAGTTAGAAAACTCTCTACTGTAGCATGTGTCCTGCTTATTTTCATTAAGGAATACTGAACCTCATCATTGATCTGACCAGACTTGAAGAGTCAGACTTCAACCCTGAATGAAAGGCTTCAGCACAACCTGAACCCTGAGCCACAACTGCAGGAAAACCACCCAACTAAGGAGATTAACTTCACCCCCTTCTGTCTGGCCACTCCACTTGGGAAGCTAGTGTTTCTGGCCCTGAGCCAGCTGATCTCATCCACAAATTAAGCTGACAGTTCCTTCCAGCAATAAACGCTGTCTTGGAGCCAAATCAACCTTGATTTAATTTGATTCAAAAATCTCACTGGCCACAATTTCACAGATTCCTGGGGGAGACCCTCACTTCCTGCAGGGGTGCTCTTGGCCCTCTTTTTCCTTCTCCATCTTCACTGATGCTGCTGGACAATGGGTTGGAACTGCTTCACAAGAAGCGCGCGCGTTCACGTGTGTGTGTGTGTGTGTGTGTGTGTGTGTGTGTGTGTGTGTGTGAGAGAGAGAGAGAGAGAGGAGAGATGGGCACTGATTAAGGTGAATGGACTTAGATGAAGGCAGATGGGACCAGGATGTATGGTCAGAGAATAAAGAACAAGCACTGGTAGAGAGCGGAGAGTGAACAAACACAGGAAAAGAGTCACCTGTGGGTTTGAGAACATTTAAAACATCTCATAATGTGTATATTTCCCCATGGAATATAAAGGCTGTAGATAGCAAAAACATAAGAACTCAAAAAATGGAGGAGGAAAGGAGCCTTTCTCATTCTCCAGGTTTATTAGAGGTTGCAAAACAACTAATGCCGCGGAACCCAGTCTAAATCATGGTTATATAGAATATGGAACATACAATCAGCAATTGGAATGTACAGCTAAGAGGAGGCTATTAGTGGGTGGTGCCACTAATGAAACCCCGTGAATATTTACTGCATCTAGGCCTGGGATTCATGAACTCCCTTCGTTTCCAGGAATCCTTGAGCCTCCTGAAATCATATTTGGCAATTTGCGTGTATGAGCATTTTTTTTTTTTTGGGGGGGGGAGGTAAGTTCCCATTCTTTTATCAGGATATCAAATTGTTTGCAATCTATAAAAAGCTAAATAAAAGCACAGCTCTAAGAGGCTGTAAAGAGCAGAAAATGTTGGTTCTACCTTGTGATATCTAGTATATTCTTCTGTATTCCAAACTTGATCAGAAAAATTTTCATTATAAATTTAAAAAAAGATGGAACCCAACTCCTCCAGTAGCAAGAACGAAGACTAACACTTGTTTGCTTATGTCACATGAACCATCAGAGCTCAAGAGAAGGAGAATTGACTCTGGGTGGTGAACACACAATGGGATAGATAGATGATGTATTACAGAATTGTACACCTGAAAACTAGGTAACTTTACTAACCATTGTCACCCCAATAAACTTAAAAAAAAAAAAAAAAAAAAGGAGGTGAGGGTGAGAAAGAACGATGTACATCTAAAGGAAACTCAGGCCTAGAACAGTTTAAATGTCTCACGCACTGTTCTGGCAGAGCTAGAATGAAAACCTGGGTCTCCTTACTCTCAATCTAGTGTACATTTGCATTCACTCAATGTTCTGATTCAGCTGTCACTCTCTCAAAAATTGTTCTAGCCCAGTTTTCTGTTTTAACTCCACCTCTTCCATAAAGGACCCGAGTACCACATGTCCTTAGCATATACCCTTAGAACCAAAATTACCTAGTCATTTTTAGTTTTTTTTCCTGCTTTATTTTCCAAAAATGTAGTAAAGTTTGAAATACTGCTCTTTACTTTCAAGATGTTTTCCACTTTGCCTTTTAGTCAAAACGCCATTCTAATATTTCACAATATCGTAAGAATGCAGAGGATTCTAAATCTGTGCCTGAGTCTCTGTTACATGTATTCTATCCGTGTCTGTATATTCTGTAGTCTCATCTGGGTTCATGGAGTTGCATTATGCACTCTGACATCCATGTCATGTCATGTTTATCCAACTGTTTTACTACTAGTCAAAATCAAAATTTTTTTCCCTCCCCAATTCTCCCAACAGGGCCTTCCCAGCTCACAGAAAATGAAGCTGTCGGCTATCAGTTTATACATCATCACCAACAACAAACATGCCAGGATCAGAACCTGCATTTTGTTACCTGACCATTGTTGATGGCAGGGGGGAAAAAAAGAAAAGACAGCTTGATTTTCATTAGCTAGGCTGACCCCCAGCCCTGAGAGCAGTGGGGAAAATATGCATTTTGACTGGAAGTAAACTGAGGAAACATGACATGGATTCAGGGAGGAATTGTAGATCTGTCCCAGAGGGGTGATTTTTTAACAGACTGACTTTTGGCATTTGAGGAAAATCTCAACAACTCTCTGGATAACATTTTTATAACTGTCCATTTGGCAGGGCTGATGTGTGACTTAAAATAGTACTCCTACTATTTTATCTTATGTGCTCTGGCTTTTGTATACAAATGGTCTTGGTTCCTGAGGCCACAAATGGGGACTTGTCCCCTCTTTCTGGTCTTACTCCACTTTGTATCTGTGGCCTCTTACACGGCGACTGGCACGAGAGGTGTGTAATAAACATCCTCCAAAAGGAGTTAAGTGTTTATATGGGGATCGTAATTGCCTTTTATTTGCCATGTGGTCCAGGCAAGGAGCAGGCTTTGGAAGTCAGATAGGTCTGTGTCTCAGTCTGGAATGCTGCTTAGTGATTTGATCTCAATGTTCTCATCTTTATCATGGGTAATAGACCTAGACCTTCCTCCTTGAGATGTTAGAAGGAAGTGAATTAGCATATGTTTAAAAAATGCTGGTGTGTAATAAGTTCTTGAGATAGGTTAATCCCCTTTCCTGTTTTGATCCCTTCTTCCTTTTGATATAAATGCTGGATGTTCTGTAATGAAATACAGAGCAAACTCTACAACTTTTACATGAAATTTACAACCTTGTTTTTGAATTTGCTGTGTGATTTAAAAAAAAAGAAGAAGAAGAAGAAGGGCATTGGAATCAGATCGTCATAAAACTCATTTTTCTCTTTATAGAGGGCTCAACTAAAACAAGAGTCTTAACACAGCAATTGCCCAAAGTAAGATAAATTAGTTACATACCACCCCGGTATCTACAACCAGTGATTTCCTGTTTTTCTATTGTGTTTTCACTTAAAGGTAATGTTTGTGGATCTAATAGAAGGTGGACAGAAGAGCCTTATTAAATGGAACATTGAGGTAGTCTCAGGAGGGAGAAAAGTAGGGGGAGAAGGACCAAGGTGTTGGGCATGGAAGAGAAGGGTAAGGGTTTGTCAAGCGAGATGGGCCCTTATGTTGTACTGGATGGGATGAAATACCACCACTGCCTGCTCACCGCCATGTCTTTTCCCCCCATGGCCTGGGTGTCACTGTGGCTGTTCTCTCTCACTGGAGTTTTCAGAGTTAAGATTCAAATCTCTGTTTCTCTTCCTCTTTAGAATCATAATAAAGGCACCAGGAGGGTCTTGCTCCCTCTGGCCCAGAATAAGATGAAAGAACAAAGGAAATTTGATTCCATGCCTGCCAATTGAATTTTCTTTATTGGGTCCATTTTTAAAATTCTGGAGTAGAAGATTCACCTGGACTTGGGGGCATTTCATTTGGACTTGGCTTAACCCCTTGGGTAGGCAGCTGGAATGACACTTTGCACACTTGGTGGATGTTATAAAGTGTGCGTGTGCCTATGTGTAGGGAGAGGATTAAGGAAATGTTTTCAATAAAGAAGGTTAGAACTTCTGTTAATCATTGCTAGGGGACAACGATCTCTGTGGAACATTTTCAATACGCTTCAACAAGTATTTGTTGATTGTGTACTATTTGCAGGAGAGGAGCAAAGGGTTCCCTGCTTTTCTGGGTCTAGTATTATGGTTAGGCAGAGCCAGCTTACACAAGAAACAGTTAAAAAACAAAACAAAATGGAAGTAAACAGTAAAGGACTCAATTAGCCATAATAAAGTAGCCTGTAAGATTCGATGAATAGTCTATGGGATAGGGTTAGTCAGAAAGATCAATGACCAGGGCTGATTAAAGCAGTCAGAAAGAGGTTCTTGACAGTGGATTTCATACCAGTATGAACAAGGTACTCCTTCCGATGGCACACAAGATGGAGAGACTTACTGCTTGTCTTGACTCCCCCTTCTCAGATCCTCATGTATGCCCTAAGAAAGAATTGCAGTTCTTCTCATGTACCCTATTCCCTCATGTCTGTGCATCTTTGCGTATGTGCTCTCTGCCTGGAAGTCTCCTCTCTCTTCATTTATTTCTTTGATCATTCATTCACACATAACCTGGTTGAATCCTACCTCCTTTTCAAACACACGTTATAGACCACCTTCTCCAGGAAGTCTTCCCAGAGAGCTGCCCTGTCTGCCCCCCAAATGCCCCTCGCCTGAGCAGTGTTCCTCCTTCATGTTACACCAACACTACGCATATACAGTGCAACGAGGACCGATGCTGTGTCCCTCACCAGACTCTGAGCTCCTCAGGACAGCTCCTCGGTGACCTCTGCCTCTGCACTCGTGGCAATCCCTAGCCAATTCAGGAAAAGTATGTTGAATGAATGAATAGGAGAATACCAGAAAAACAGTCACAAACATCTCATTGCTACTTTAGCCCACACTCTTGGGAAGAAAATGTATATGGCAAAGTGTCCCATTTCAGAATCAAAATCCCGAATGCATGTCTCATTCCTGAAAGTGATGCCTTGCCTGGCAGTGATTCATGTGCATCCAGAAGAAGAAACCTCTTACATGGGCCACAGGTGACCGCATGCCCTGGCTCTCCTGCTGGCAGTTGGCATTGCTCCACGTTGCCTCCAGGAGTGAGAATGCTGCGGCCGGCTTCTTCCAGGGTGAATGAAGCATCCTCGCAATGCTAACTGCACAAAACTTGGGGTCCTTGTGGAGGCTGACCTCCCGAGTTGTGCCACACACGCTCTGCTGGGGAATGGGTGCTGTGTTTAGTGTTCCATTTTCCCTGCAAGAGATGCAGAGATGTGAGGCCAACCAGAGAGAGGTTAAAGAGATGTGGGAGCCTTGCAGCTGGGGATCATTAACAACAATCAAGACCAACATAAAAAGGCAGCAGGACTTCCCTCCCTCTTGGCCTTGGAAGCCATCTGGATAGAGGAAATTTGGTTTAAACTCTGGTAAGGGAACTTTTTAGTACTCTGAGATTATTTTTTTAACTTCTCCATAGAAGTCCCTTGAATCCCTAAAATCTCCCGCAAAACCCCTCACCAGCAAATTTGTTTCCCTTTAGACCAGAGCAGATGGTGACTGACGGCATAAACGATGCACTTACTGCCTTTTGTAGAAATACCTGGTAGGCCCAGCAGATCTTTTCATACATCTGGAAAGCCATGATCCTGTTCTAGTCAGAACGAGGCAGGATTCTTTCACTGCCACACCCATATGCCCCTACTAAGGGCCCACTCTCTGCTACAGCTGATTGAAACACAGGAGGCCTCCTGATTGGAGGGTGGCATACTGGTGTACAATGAGACCTGGCTAAGTCAATTGGATTTTTTTTTCCCTAAGAGAACTGGAAGCAGGAACAGAGAGAATTTGCAGTCGAAGAAGGACCCTTGAACTGAAAGGTTAAGGTCGTGTAGAATTAATGCTGGGACTGCTTCCTTAATATTACATGCACACTGAAGTCATGAAGGGCTGGGCAGTGAAGACCTGAGGAAGCAGCTGAGCAAAGGGGATGGATCAAAATGTGCAGAGAGAAGTACAGATAAAACCCCACAGGCCTTTGAAGGATGGAGGGAGTGGCCTCAGTTACTGCATCCTGGTTTCCAAGTCGAGGTCCAACTGCTGTGTCTCCTGTCCTTGGATGCCTTGATGTCTATGACATCATTGTATCCTTATAACTCCTTTTTTACTAGCTTGAGAGTCTCCATTCCTAGAAAGGTAAAATGCCCAGATGTGCCCCTGTCAGGCTTTGCATCACTGTGGAACGTGTATTACTTTTTCTAAATGAAAACAATATGTTTAGAAAACACTGGTCTAAAGGTGGGCAATCCGTGACTATCCTTCTTAACACTCACCATAGTTCACGGCCTCTGGAACCCACTGACTCTGTCTTAGTAGTTCCCTTTCTTTCTCAGTCATCTGTAGTATGCGGCCATTTGTGCCTTAATGGCACTCTGTTTTGCAGTAGTCTCTAATCATTCTAGACATACAGCATTTTTGTTGAGATGGCTTCAACAATGTCCAGCAATCTGTTTCATGCTTTCCTGATTTGGGACGATGTAGCCATCCGGCAGCTCTTTCCTGACATGAAAAGGTAATTCTGGTGTCTCATGTTTTCCTCTTAAATATTGGTGAGTAAAGGAAACAACCCTAGTCCTTTGTATAATTCGCTTTTGAAACTAGTGCTACAAAATCAAGGGTGGAAGCTCAGTTCCACCTCCTCCTTTCATAGCTGATATTCAGAGTGTCAGAGTGGCTAGTTTGATGATGGAGGTCCAGGGCTAGGGAACATTCTATGGCCTTGAGAAATTTTTCTTTATCACCCACATGAAATAACCTTATTGTTTTTTTAACCTGATTATAAATGAAATGTGTGTTTACAACACTCAAGGCCTTGGCATTATTATTCTCTCTGCCTAGAATGTTCTCGTCTCTGTGATGGTCATGGCTGGGCCCTTTGTTTCATTCAGGTCTCTGTTCAAATATCACCCCTCTGAGAGGTCTTCCTTGACCATCCTAAGTGTAATAGCCCAGTAGTTGCTCTCAATCACCTTTCTCTGCTTTAATTCCCTTCATTGCATATATCACCTGCTGGCCTTTCATTCTATTTTTATTTGTTTATTCCTTGCCTCCCCCACAACACTGTAAGCCCAGAAGCACAGAGACTTTGTCTTGTTCTGGGTCATATCTTCAGTGCCTAAAATAATACCATGGACATGGTACCAAAACAGATATATATCGAATATATATAAATGAATTGTAAAAATGTAAAGACTTCATAAAAAATAAGATAGAAAGTAAACATTCCCCGTACTTCCAACACCCAGTGATAAATGCTGTTATAATTTCAGTGAATAGCATTCTGGAATTTTTTAAAGACAAAAGGGAGCATGCTATTTTAATCTGATTTTTTTCTCATTAAAATGGAAGTGGGTATATTTCAGTGTTTCATCAGTAGTTCTCTACAATGGTGGTGCAGCAGGTGGAAAGTGCTAAAATCCACATTTCAAAGCCCTACCTCAGACCAGCTCAATTAGATAATTCAGAGCCAGAACCACATTCCTAACTTTGGACGTGACTTAGGTGCACAGCTGGAGTTGTAAATTACTGGTCTACAGAGTTATTTCAGTTGCATGGAATGGAAAGGTTTCTTTTCTTTTGGCAGAGCTGGACCCTTATGGGAATCTTATTACCAATGTGTCAACCATATTTGAGTTCATAATATGGTAATATTAAAAAATACTTTTATAGTACTTACTTTTATTATAGTTTGCTGCAATTCAAGATACACACACACACACACACACACACACACATAAATCCTCACAGGAACTGTAAGTTTAGCACATTGCTATCATCATTTTACAGATGAAGAATTGAAGTACAAAGAGGTTCAGTAACTCACCCGATGTCAAGGTCACACAGTCACACAGCTTAGTAAGAAACACATCTTGGATTTGAATCAAGGAATATGGTTCCAGAGTCTATTCTTCTAACCCTGACACCATACAACCCTCCCATAGCTTTTAATATATATATATATATATATATATATATATATATATATATATATTTAACCATTATCTCCTTAATGATTGGCTGACCTTGGGAAAATTGTTTAACTGCTCTAGTTTAGCCATATCTGAAAAATGGGAACGGAAGTAACAACTGATCACCTATAGAGAGAATGTGCATGATACATCTATTGCAGGGCCTGGCACAGGTAGATCCTGAACACATGATAGCTTTAGTGTCATCACTTCGCTTGATCCTCAAAGAAGGACACAGGAGGGGCTTTCCAAAGGGTGAACTATGCTGGGCTCAGTGTGTAACATTTTGCCTACACTTGTCTCCTACCAATAATCAGAGTAACTGTAGAGGTCTGATTCTGCTTTGACACGTAATTTGGTGGGTGAATCCTCTACTGCATCATGGAACAAATGTCTAAAGTCTTTTTTCCCCCTTTCTCTCTGTAAGTTACAGAGAAAAAGGCAAATGGGGATAGAACGGGGGTAGGAAGATAGGTGGCATATCTGCCTTTTCCGGTTGTCTTTATTCTATTTTACTAGTGAGCGATTTAATTTTACTTGCAGAATAACAGAGATGTTAATTGTCATGTCAGAGCTTTTACATGACAAGATACGGTTAGTTATTGAATAGATAAGGACAATTTCAATGCAGTACAGTTATGGTTGAGGTAGCACAAGTGAACAGTGACATTTTTTATTTAACTCCCTATTACATTAAAAAATCAAGTCCTTCTGCCTTTTCTTAAGAAATTATCAGCCATCAGTCTTTTGAACTGTGAGCCTCGTGAGTTAAATGTGTCTCCAAGAAAACGTCTGAACAATCACATTATAAAGTGTCCCCTGCCTACGAGGTTGCCAACTGAGTCTGTTCTTTCCGAGGATGCTCAAAGTCTAAGGAGTGAAGGGTAGGAGAGAGAAGTGAGTGGGCATAAAGTTGGAAGGGAAGATTGGAATAGGAATTTCCTGCTGAGTAGGAGAGGTGATGGGAAGGGTGAGACAGGATTTGGAAGACTGTGAGGCTATGACAGTGTGTGAAACGGTAGTTTTGTTTTTTCTCTGAGGTTTCAGAGCTTAGGAAACTCCTAGACATGATCAAAGTATTATTGTGTGAAGTTTAGTCACATGTCTCTAACATTTTTTTCTACACTGTCTTTATTTCTTTACTCCTCAACACGGTTTACTTGGGTTTCCATTATTGAACCAGTTCACCTCTCAAAAAATGCCAACAATAACCTAAATGCATTCTTGGTCTTCATTTTTTGTGACCCCCCCCCTCAGCATTTTTTGACATTGAATCTCTTTCTCCTAAATCAGGGGTGTCAAAACTGCAGCCCGCGGGCCAACTGCGGCCCACAATCCATTGTTAACTGGCCCGCAGCAAATTCCAAAAATATATTTGGTTTACTTAAATAAACCAGGTGAGGCAATACGTACTTCACCTCGAGTGAGTGGCCTGGCTGTTTGTGTATTTTACCGCATATGGACCTTGGTAAAAACCTTTGAAAAAAGTTTGGACACCCCTGTCCTAAATGGACAAACGTGTTCTCCCTTGGTTCAGAACATCACATTTTCTAGTTTTTCTTCTATGAGTTCTAGCTACTTTTACTCAGTTGCTTTTTATTAGCTCACTCTTTTCTCCCTAATCTTTAAGAGTTTGAGAGTTCCAAAGTGTTGTTCTTGCTCCTCTTCTCTTTGAAGGCTGTGTTTCTCCCACAGGAAACTTTATTTACAGTGATGACTTATTATTGTATATCTCTAGCACAGAGGTCCCTTCAGACACATGTGAGATGTTCCTTTGCCGCAAGCCCCATTTCATGGGCAAACTCAGTCTCTCAAAAACGAACTCATCATCCATCCCACCTCAAACAAAATCTTCCACTTCTCCCTATGCTAATTTTGCGTTCTGTTTCTCACCTCCCATCTCCAAACATTCACCATGTTCTGTTGCTCTCACCTTCTAAATGTATCTTGGCTCTGTCCACTTCTCTCCTTTTACAGTGTCATTGTTCTAGGTGAAGCTGCCACAATCTCTTTCCTTTGACCACATGGCCTCTTAACTGATGTCCCTACATACTTTTGTTTTCCATCTGTTTTTTCTCAAGCCCCAAATGGTGGGGAATCTTCCTTTCCTACCAGCTAGAATACCTCCCCGCGTACTCTCTGCGTCCACCACGCAGGACACAATAGCGCCTGTGTTCCTTCCTGCTGAGAACCTTCCTATGTTCCCCACCCTCCTTCACATGCTAAATAATTAATTGCTGCTTTTTCACTTCCTAAAGGAAGCCTTTGCTGACCTTCCAGGTCCCTCTGCTATATGCCCCTATTATCCCCTCCAATCCTCCTTTATCCAACACTTATCACAAAGTGTAGCTAACTAGTTAACTGAGGAAATAGTCATTTAATCTTTTTACTATCCCAATGAGATGGTAATATCTATGAAAGTGGAGTTTCTATATCTATTGTTCTCTAATTTCATCCCAATGCCTAGTACATTTCTTTGTACATGGAAGACACTCAGTAAATATTGGTTGAAAGAATGAAAGAGAAAATGGAGAGTGGATTCCTTTGGGGATGTAGAAAATTCTTGGGCAAGAAAATATTCCATTATTAAATCTGGGAAGGATAGTTTAAAGTTCTTTCTCTAAACATCTAAGTCTATAGTTTTTCTTTTAGTCAAATTCTTTTCTACCCGGTAAAATAGGTGAGATGACGGGATACTTTTCCTGCTACAAAACTTCAATCAGATGAGGGCAGTCATGCTATATTTATGCTGAATATATGCCCAGTTGTATAAATATCCTTTTCCTCTAAGGAAGACACTATTAGTTTTTCTTTTCTTCTGTTCAAAAAAGTGAGAAAGTTGAAAGATACTATATTCCTGATTGCTGAAACATATTTCTGATTTAAACCCACATTTCTTGATGAATGTAATTTAATGATATATTGAAGATGTTCGAAGGGTATAAAGTAGTGCGCTGGTATCAGTGTGAACACACCTAAGTAATTAATAAAGAGTGTAAATGCTTTCTTTAAATAAACTGCTATCTTCTTAACACTTGAGGGAGATTTCATCTTATCCTTCTTTCTTTGGTTAAAAAAGAAGTGCTATGGCTGTTGTATCTCAAGGGCCTTTACTCATTTCATAGGCAATGTTGACTCTGGAGACCATTGCATGAAGGGGAAAAGACGGCAAAATTCTCACCCCTAACAAAACTCACAAAATCACATTTTCACATATCTGAGGGGAAAAACAAGAAAGCACAATGCTCTTCTATTCATTTCCAATATGGATTTTTCAAGCTAAATACAGGTGGCAAATGAATAGTATTACACGATTATTTTTTTTCAAAAAGCACGTCTCCAATAATTATCACTGAAAGTCTTTTGTGTGGAACAATATTTGGGGAATGGGCAACTGAGAAATGGTAATAAACGAAGAGTTGCCAGGGTGGAGACTTATTGGAAGACTGTTCAAAAGGTAAGAAAGGAAAGGAACAAGTTTCTGTGGAAAAAGCAGGAGGGGAAGGTGGTTTGAAGAGATTAGTGAGAGGGAAAGGATGTGGAGTAGACGCTGCAGGTCCACAGAGGATAGAAAACCAGAAGTGGAATTTTGAATTGGATATACATTTGAGAGGAATTGATTGAGGACAGAGGAGTGGGATGTAGTATTTCAGAATTATAAATGTGAGGAAATGGACAGGGCCGTTGTCCGCAGGCATTGATGCACTGACCTGAGTAAAAGAATGAGCTCATCATGGTCTGGGGTGGGGAAGGCATGGATATTGCGTCAGCCTCTGATGAGGTCCTTTTTTTCTCCTCTGTTTTTCTGAGCCACTGGCAAGAACTCCCTTAATAACATACTTCCTATTTTCCAACACCTGATGTAGTGCTATCCCTGTTTTTAATTTTTATTGTTAACACATAGGGAGGAAAATTGGTCTGATGCCTAAAAAGATATCCCTAAATGATGAGAGGCGTATATAGAGATTTGGAAATGTTTCCATTTGTTTATTTATCCACATACATAGGATGCCAATGTCTTTAAGTATTTGAAAGCTTTTCATGTTGAAGAACGTTTCTCTGATGCTGAGGGGTGGCTCTAGAAACAATGATGACAATTACATTTTGACTCATACTAAGGAAAAGCTGTCTGAAGAAATGGACTATGCCTTAAGGAGCGCTGAATTCCTCATACTTAGAAGTGTCTGAACGCAGGCAAGGGCCGCTTGGCAGGAATGTGGTAATAAGAGATGCACATCAGAAAGGCTGGACGAAGTAGCTTATGCACAGCTTGTTAACCTGTGATCCAGAGGCAGCCATGGTCCTCAGAGAGGCTTTGTCTGTCCCTCTTGGGTTTTATAAGTTTTGAACTAGTTGCCAGTGCTTAAAAGTTGGGAGAATTCACAAGATTCAGATTTCCAGCTTTTCTTGAAAAACTAGGAGATCTGGCAATGGGGTACTTACTGACCTTTATAAATGACAAGCCTGCCAGAGGAAAGTAGCTATTGTCCCTTGAGATGGCACATAGAACATCCTGTTTGTCACAGATCAACGCAGGTCACGTCTCACCATCTCATTACTTCCCTGCTCCATGTAAGCATTGGGGTTTTCACCTGGCTTGTATGTTTTCCTATCCTGAGATTTTTCCCCCCAAATTTATGAAAATTTCAACATTATCTTTTTCATTTTAGATAATGTATATTTTGAGTGTGGTATGATTAGCTAGTAAACCTTGGTAAAGCTATTCCATGTTTGAGATAGTAGTGAGAAGATCCAAAGGAGGTATAGGAGTTTATACTGAGTAGAAACCATTAAACTTCTGTAATGGTTTTAAGTGAATTATGTCAAAGATATTTTATATTGATAATCACACATCTGATTGGATCAATCCACTATATTGCTTGTAAAATGACTATTTTATAAAGTACTGTTATTTCTTTATGAGTAAATATATGCTTTTCTTCATAAGACATGATGCTTGCAACTGTAAGACAGCAATGAATCACTATCATACATCTTATAAATCTTCCAGGAATGTTTTAAACCTGATTGTAGTGATTCTGGTGGAATGTATATAGATTCTAGACATCCATTTTTTTTTTTTTTTTCATAAACACCTATTTTTTTTAAAGCACCTGTGATTAACAATAAGATAACCAAGCAAATATATTTTGTTTGGGAATTTGACGTCCTGTAATACTGAAAAGTGTAACCAAGAAATCAGAAACTGCAAGCAAGTCTTTCTAAATTTTACCATGCGTTCCTATAATACCTTCTTTGTCTATCTCATTAGCAAAAACATGTTCAAAACTTACCACACTTTATCAGTATTGTATAATTTTAGTGCTTAAGTCCTTAGATGTAAAATTGCCCAATTTATGTAGGTTTTGAAACGGAATCAGCTCCTAGATCTGGTCATGGACAAAGTCTCAGGCAAGCAGGAGCTAAAAGAAGAAGAAATGTGTTTCTCTTTTCTTCCTTAAAACTTTGAAGTATATTACCTGTTTATCGTACGAAAAACACCTTTAAGACACCTCTGTCCTGCTTATGATAGTTCCTCTATCTGTAGTCAGTAAATGTTCTCCTAAAGATTTACTATATACATATCTATATCTACATCTATCTCTATCGATATATGTATTTTGATCTGGTGACTTTTCTCCATTAAAGAGAAGAGAAAAGCAAAATATTTTTTTAAACCACTTTTTTTTTTTTTTTAAGACAGGGTGTTGCATACATATAATTTATAAATAAGCCTTGAAATAGCCATGAGATGTATGTGGCAGACAGTTGAGTAAACGTGGTCAGTATTAAGAGTTCCACAATTGACTCAAGTGGGTAGAATTGATTTTTAAACCTATAACCCATTATGAGCATGCATTTAACCTAACCAAATTCATATGGTGGCATTTACATTCTTGTGTGGCTTGGATTTTCTGTCTATTGTCTAGCAAATGTTAAGAATGGGGAAGTGGAGCTCTGCTAAGACGATATGTGTGAAATCCATAAAGAGGCTTTTTAAATAGTGGAAGAAAACTTTTTTTTTCCCCTATTTTTAAAATTCAGAATAACTTGCTGTCTTTAGAAAAGATAGTATGTAATGTTTGCATCACTAATTTTTTATGACCCCTGATGAGAAGTGTGTCACTTTCTGGAATAGAGAAGGCAAAGTTGAGTTCCACAACCTCTATATTTGTCCCGATGAAAATTAAGTAGTTTATTGACTTTCGTTTTCTATACATGTTGACTTGTCATCTTCTTGCTTTCTAGTTTTCTAATCATGGTAGCTCTTGTTTGTAGGCTGGTCTTTATAGGGGCAGTAGCAGAATGCTGCTTGTTGCAGTTACTACCTTTTAACATAGCTCCTCAATCATGTCTCAATGATTGCGAAAGAGCCAAGTTAATATTTTTAAGAACTCTTCTCTAGCCTGAGGCACTTCGTAGAATCACAGAAAGCTGGAGCTGGAGGGAATCTCTATAAGCATTTAGTTGGGCATTCACAAACTGGTAGTCCACCAACTTCAACTCAGCATTATTTAGTTTGATTGGCAGAGTAGTTTTTGCTTGTTTGTTTGTCTGTTTTTAGTCTGAGCCTCTTCAAGTGAGGCATTGCTATAGACTCCTGTACTCCCTAGTTTCTCACAACTACCTACTTGACACATTTATGCTACCTACCTAGCCTATAGAGGTATTTATGTTTATAACCTCTAATCTATTGAGTTAGAAACCATATGAAATTGTCATTTGTTTTAGATTTAAAAGATGGTTGAATATTAGAACCTGCATATAGTTCAGTCTTGTTTCACAGATAAAGAAGTAAAGCTCTAAATAATGACTCATTTGTTTAAAATAACAGCTCCTAACATCTTAAAACAGGTATATTTTTTTTGCAGGGCTTCTCGGTAAAGGATAATTTTACTAGATTAACAAACATTGTCTATTAAAATGCATTTACCCCTGGGATTTATAATTTTTGAAGCCTTATCATTAAGTATACCTATATGTGAATAATTTATTCCACTTCTTTCCCGAGAGTAAGATTGGATAAATAGGAAGATGATGATGAAAGGAAGTGAACACCAATGTCCAAGAAGAAAAAACAGGATGTCGCTGAAAAAAGGGCAAATACGGACAGAGAAGGGGGGCGGGGAATGTGCAGAAATAAAGAGAACGCAGCCAGCAGTTCATGGGAGATGAGTGAATTTTCCTGAAATGCTGTTGTCTCTGTAGATGTACCACTTGCTTTATGTGGATTGTCATCAGAATCAATATGCTCTAAGTGATGTAAGTGAATTTTAACATTCTTTCATTTAACAGATTCCTAGTGTGACCCATATTTAACGATCAGCCTGAAAGTGGACATAGATATTTATTGCGGGGCTCTAAGTTATGAGTTCATTTCGTAATTGAGTTGGGACAAAGATATGATTACAGTTTGTTCATTATATGCACTATGGTTTAAATAATGCCTTTGAAATGTATGCATGTAGATGAAACCACATCTGTGCGTCTAAGGAAAAAAAAAATCTGTCCTTTTTATTTCAGAGTATTGGGAAAATGGGTTCTGAGATTGATTTTGGCAGTTAATAAAAGTAAAGAGTTACAATATTGTATTGTACTCTAAAAATTAGAGAGAACAGAGCCGCTTAATTACAAGTAGCTGGTTTTTCAGTTTTATATTTCTATGCTTGTTATGAGATCAATAAGGATTATTTTCAGATTTTTCTAGTTCCAAACATCCCAAGAAAACAACAGCGTTAACGTAATATGCTAACATTAATAAATCATGATTATGTTCTCAACAATAAAAGTGTACAACATGCTCAAGAGTTTATACAACACTTAAAGCTACATTGTCTCCTTAGATTCCTATGACAACCCCATGAAGTGAGCATTAGTATTGTTCCCATTTCTCAGATGGGGAAATTGAGGTTTGGCAAGAGAAAGTGGCCTGCCATGAAGTTACAGGAGTGAAATTTGAATCTGGATACTTTTATTCTAATTCCCATATGTTGTTCCCTTTCCACTGAGGGAGAGGGAAAGAGCAAAGAACCTCCCATACTCAGAGTCTTTAGAGCGTCAACCAGTTTGGACACCAACAGAGAAACTCCTGACAAAATTCAGAGGTGGCACTCAGATTTCGACTAACAGAGGCCTTTCTAACCACCTAGACACTTAAATTTGCTGCAGAGGAAAGGCTACTGTACCCTGTCTTCATGGCAGATCAGAACTTACACTGTCATGCTAGCCTCCTGCTTAAAAGTGTCATGGCTCTATGCCTTTCATTATCTAGGGAAATACCATATTATTAACCAGGGGCACTGAGGGATGTATATGAAAACTAGTGGCACAAACGTATATAGATGATATTTCCCAGGGGTCTGTGGAGTGAGCCCATTCGAATGCATTGAAGAATTTCAAGGCACATTAACAGAGAGAAACTCTGTTCACGGTATCCCTTCTGTCCATGAGGGAGTCAAGTGTATAGAGAAAGAAGTTCAATTTCTATTTCTCTGTAGCCATAAAATGTTTTTTGTTTTTTTTAATTTTGATAAGGAATATCAGTCTTTGCAATTGAGAAAATTCAGTTAGAATTATTGAAATGATTGCACTCATTGGGCAATTATATGAAGATGGCTCATTTGAAAACATCTTTTGTTGTTTATCTCAAAGAGAATTTTTATCATCCTGTTGCTAGGAGGAGGGCAGCTCTGTGACTGGGGTAGGCTGGTAAGTGAGAGCTGAAAACTACTTCCTTGCATAATATGTTCATCACTTGCAGAAAGACTAAAACAACTGAGAGGAGCTGTATTAGGGTAGAGGAATTGTGGAAGATAGTTTCCAAACAATTTTGTAATGAAGCTACACTAACTATATACAGGAAATATGTTTATAATACCAGTGGATAATAAGTCTTTATTAGATGCTACAAGTGTGTTATCACTTTTATAAATATTTCCACCAGAATTTAATTTGGGTGGAAACAAGAAAGACTAACAGCAATATACATTTCAATTATATATATATATATATATATATATATATATATATATACACACATATATATGTATAAATACATATATATGTGTATATATACATATATGTATGTATGTATATATATATATATATATATATATATATATATATGTATAATAGTCACTTAAAAATTGGGGTTTGGATATATTACCACGTGTTCAACCTGAGTCATTTATTTTTTTCTAAGCAGCAAGAAATGAGTATAATAGACTTTATAAAGAAAAATACACCCCAAGAAAATTTGTCAGAGTATTGGAGGTTGTGAGCATATCACATACTTGTTGTTTGTTTATTTGTTTGTTTGTTTGTTTGTTTCTGGAATCATAGTTCCATTTCAGTCCAAGCGAGGAGAGCATTCATAAAGAAACAATTGTCAGAAGGTTCTTTCTCTCTATAATCGTCTTTTCTCTGGCTCCTTGGTAACAACGAAATGAACTTGCTTGAGTGCATTAAAATTTTTGGTACCAATGTCACAAACCAATATTTTTGAAAGTCCTTAATATTTTAGGTGCAAGTCAGAATATAATAGAGAAAGACTCAACCCTCAAGGAAGTTGTGATCAAAAGGCAGTCTGTCCTTCAGTGGTCACATGCCCTGCCAGATGAAGTGACTGCTTGCTTCTGCACAGAGCGATTGTCTTTTGCCTTGGCACTTTGCAGTGAGAAGTCCCCGCCCTTAACTGTTAGTTTTAGAGAACAATTGGGGGAGAGGAAAGTCTTCAGAATATTTTTCTAATTTAATGTCCATTCAACTTATAAAAGACCAGAATTTGTTTCTTTACTTCTGTTGTCTTCCTGTGGAAGAACTGTGTTTGCATTCAGAAAGCTGTTTACCAAGTTCTGCAGCAGACACTAATTCAGTAGTAAAGAGAAACCCAGGAATTTTCAGTGCAAGGTATTGCAACAAGTGAGGTAACCCAGAGAGAGATAATGTGGACTTTTTATTGCCCTATTGGACATAAATGCTCTATAGTATTTCATTCCATAGTGCCAGAGTTCTGGCCTTGGAGGACCTGACAAGGTGAGGAGACAATATTTGTCATTTTTGTCTCTCATACAGTCCTGATGTTTCTGTCCAAGGTCTCAATTTCTGATTATTTCCATGGCTCCCTGTACTGTAATACCTCTGAGCCCTCATCATGCCTGTACAAGTTCAAGGAGTGTCTGGCTCATTTTACAATGGAGCTTCTGAGCGACAGCTTGTTTGAGAGTATTGCTTGTGGCCGGGAAACAAATAAATAACCAAAAGAAGCTGTCAGTCCTCATTCCATTTTAATTTCCGTAACACATTAAAAAAGATAGTTTTGAAACTATTTTTACAATTTTATGATCTTCTGAAAAATATTTCCAGTTACAAAAAGGGTCACTTGTGCACACACACACATATGATAATCTGGTGTTCATCACAAAAAGACTTTTAGTATCCTGTCATTTGTCTGTGATATTATAACTAAAGTAAAACTCTTAGATTGTACGTTCTGTGGATGATAAATTCTGATATTGTGTTTGGGTCAGTAACAAAAATTCTTAGAATTGCTTTATACATTCCATAATATTAACTAATAACTATTTAAATTCCTTCTCTGAATATTAAAATGCAGTAGCTTTTTTACTCAGAAAGTGAAAGTACAAATCCAAGCACAGACAAAAATATACCACTTTCTGTGTGTGTGTGTGTGTGTGTGTGTAATCTGTTATAAGCTTTGGTTCTTAAATATAAGCTAGTGCTGCTAAATATTAAGATAGTTCCTGTACTCTGTATACTTATCCAATGATAGAAACCATGGCACTCATTTTGTGGAGATGTGTTTGTTTAACTACTGGAGGTTATCCCAGTGGCAAGTTCATCCTTATTTGATAATAATGAAACATAAGTTTTATGTGTTTGCTTGAGTAAGATTGCCATCTGGTAAATAATATGTTTTGTGAGTGTTTATAACAATCATGGTTTAAGCCAAAATTGACTTATCATGATTGCTGCAAATAACACTTGAGTGTCCTAACTGGTTTGATTTTTTTTTTCTTTGTTGAATTGAGAAAATGTATTTTACGAAGCTTCGTGCATTTATTTTTAAAGTATTTTGTGGGTTTTAAAGCTTGAGTTTTCAAAAGCAATAATTACAGCTGATTACTATCTCCATACAGTACTTCTGCTCTAAAGTAGAAAAAAAGATTGTTTATATAGCATCATAAGTATTGTTTTATATATATATATATATATATATATATATATATATATATACACATATATATACATACATATACATATATACATATATATGTACATATATATATTTGGTTTCGCCTTCAACACGTTTGAAGTTTATTCCTTTATGAATTGAAGAACACTACACATTTCACTTTGGTAGAATAGTGTATTAAGAAAGTGTGGCTAACAGATCAGTCAGGAGTACCCCGGTGTATTATTTCTCAGGTAGCGATACCATTAGCAGCAATTGTAGAAATGGTCTCTAACCCATTATCCCTCTTTAAAAAAGGAGAAACTTATGATAGAAAACTTTTTTCTCAGCCTAAGTAAAGTTGAAATTGTCTTTTCTCCATGTCACATATGAAACAGCTTTTCTAGTTGCCACAGGATTAATTTTCAACATATCAGTTCAATTTGAAGACTTCAAGTGAGATTCAATGACTTGTGCTTGAATATGTCAATTAAAATCTTCAGTTGCTTTGCATATCAAAAGGAATAGAAAGAAATGAGTATTTAGACTAGAAATTTGAGCTGTCTAGACAGGGCATGTATAGTTGGTTAGTGATGTTTGGTTGGTAGGCCAGAATTTTGATTCTTCATGCCCATCAATTATTTTACTTTCTTCCAAGGTACAGGTTATGGCACTTCACTATAGTTGACCCTCTTGGTTTTGGGTAGTGTGATCTGAAAGGGAACAGGAAAGGCTGAGAGTATAATTGAATCAATGCAAAGCTATCACAGAGCATTGATGATACTCTTTGAAATGTTCTTTTTTTCTTCTTATATTTTGGAAAACTATCATATCATCATTAGAATGGTCTTCATTTATATATACAGCATATGTAGATACTTTCCTTAATTCTATCTTCATCTCTCCTATCAATTTAAATTCTTTATTTTAGGATGTTAATTTCCACTTACAAGTTCAACTTCCACTTACATATGTATAACTCCAAATATACATTGTGGCCCCTCAGCTATAGATCCCCGGCCATACACATACGAACACTCCCAATGGCTGATCCATGGCTCCTTAACCAATTGTCAGGGTTCATTATCTCCCCTCTTTTCTTCTTGTTCTTCCCACATTCATGACTTCAAACATACCCATGACTCTGGACATGACTGCCTCTAAACTAGAACTCCAAAATCCACATTTCTAGCGCAAAGAGATTGCCTTTCTACAAACGCTCTATTCCTCCTCTTGTTTTGTCTGTTTCAGGGAAAAGGCTTGCCCCCACCCAGAAGCTAATGTTACAACCTGGTTGTCATCTGGCCTTCATAATACCTTGTCTGGATATGGTAGATACTTCATAACCAGTTTTCAATGCCATCCTCCAAAACCCTGCTAAAATATTTATTGAAAATGCAAATCTGAATGTGCACTTCTCTAATACCCATGACATTTGTGTTCACCTTTCTATCCGTGGAGACTAACACAATGACTGGCACATAATAATAATGGGATTCACCTCATAGTGTTGTTTTAAGGATTAAATTAGATTATTCATATACTACATAAACATTAGGCATTAGTTACCAGTATTGTTATCATTGTTGTAGCTGTAATTATAGCAAAATGGTTAAGTAATATCTGTAAAAGAGACGGTCGTTTTCAGGATGAAGTTCATGCTCCTGCCACAGCACAAAAGAAGCACTGTAGTCTGGCTCTGCCAGCACGGCAACATCATTTCATGCTATCTTCATCAATCCATATGAGCTCCAGGATTTCAGAACCTCCAGCACCTTGGAGAATGGTCATGGTCTCTATCACCTTCCCAACTTTGCAAATACCACATCCTCTGTATTACATGCTCTCACTTGCATGCTTCTCTGCTTAGCTTATACTTACTCATCCTTCAAGCCTCAAACTACCGTGTTTCCCCGAAAATAAGACCTAGCTGGACCATCAGCTCTAATGCGTCATTTGGAGCAAAAATTAATATAAGACCCGGTCTTATTTTAATACAAGACCCGTTCTTATTTTAATATAAGACCGGGTCTTAGATAATATAATATATGACCAGTTCCAAAAGATGCATTAGAGCTGATGGTCCAGCTAGGTCTTATTTTCGGGGAAACACATTAGGTTGCCTTTTTCTTGCACTGGGTTAGGTACCTGTCCTCCATGACTTAAAACATTCTGGGCGTAGCCCAAGCTCAATAGTTATCACATTGATACAATAATTTTCCTTATTTGTCTGTCTTACCTGTTTATCAACTTCTTGTTGATAGTGACTTTTCATCTACATCTTCCTATCACATGGGACAGTGGTTGGCACAAGGCTAATCAGTGAATCAATATATTTTTCCACCATAAAGTTTTGTTGCTGGTGGTTCTCTTTCAATTCTCTTTTTCCTCTTCTTTCTCAACTTAAGTCAAATATCATTTTCATGATGAAGCTGTTTATGCCCTTTTTGAACAATCGCTCATTCCCATTACACAGTGCACAGGTAATGCTGTAGCATGTGGAGAAGAAGCATGTGCTTTGAGTGGGGCAGAACTGCCTTATAGTGGATTCCCCCAGCTCTTTGTGTCTTGATTTCTTCCTCTGTAAACTGTGTTACATGAGGCATTAGAGGTAAGGAGATACAGGAGGAAACGTGTAAAGAGCCTGGCACTCCTGGTGGTTGTAAATATTTCTACCCTGACCATAGTGTTCAAATCATAGATCATTTTCATCTTTGGTGAGATGATAATTATCTTATGGAAAAAAAAAGGAAATGAGAACAATAAAATTCATCCAGGGAATGGATGATTATTTTCCTTAGGACTAAATCCACACTTCTGGAAAAATTAGAATATTGTTATAGTACATAATCATTTTTAAGATCTTTTGTCTCTAGCCCTTCTTAAGATTTTGCCAGGTATGTCTCATTTATCCTATTTCACAGTTTAAGAAACTAGTGTTCATAGAGATTAAACAATTTTCAGTAAGTATCAATATTTTAAAAACTATTGATATTCTTTGACTCCACAATTCCACTTTTGGGACTCCATTCCTAAAGAAACAAAATCAGAGGTACACACAAAGATATACATGTATTTGGATATTTACCATGGGCTTATTTATAATTATATGAAATTAGAAAAAAAAAAAGCCCCCGTTTTCCGAACACAAGGGATTATTTAAATTTAGTATAGCACTTTCACAAAAGGAAAGACATGAACATTTGTTCATTAACACTCACACCTTAATATGTTTGCTTCAAAATTTTTTAATGAATATTATGTTTTTCCAAGGATTCCTTCATTTGTACGTTTGAAAACTAAAGATCAAAATTGCAATAATTTTTTTTTCTTGTATCTGGTCTAACCCAGTTCTTTGTATCATTTGGTATCTATTGATCTGATACCTTTTTCCACAGGTATACAAGGAGTTTTCCTAGTTTCTTGGAAATTTTAGGCAAATTCCAACCAGAAGTGTGAATTTAGCTCAAGAGAAGCCATTATTAGAAAAGGGAGTCGCTTATGGTATTCCAAAACAAACCTATCATTTCTGCAGAGCTGAAGCGTTTACTTAGCCAATGAGGATGTAAATATTTGCATATCTGATAGACTAATGCCAGCTCTAGATTTAACACACAGTGCACAGCTGCTGTCGACTGATGATTTTACTCCCGCTAATTCAAATATTAACTAAACCAAATGATAGATTTTTAGCTTCTGTTGATAGAAGTTTTGCAAAGTGGCTTGAATACCTGAGATAAAGGCATTCATGGTTTGTCAAGGTAAATGTAATTGTTTATTAAAACTACCGCAATAGCAGTGTTAAAAAATGTTGATGTTAGAGGAAAATGCATGTGAAAAGGCAGTATTAGAAAAATGATATAAAGCAACCAACTGTGTTTTTAATCACATAACATAAAAATAAATCCTTTCTGCTCACTCCAAAAATCTCTTCAGGATTTACTATTAGAAAATGTTAACTTTTCTTATTTCTTCCATTTTTCTGTAGATCCAATACACCTGATGTGGGTTATATTCTTTGATATATAGGTAATCGAGTGTTCTTTATGTTACAGGAGATTTTACAAACTGATTTTTCAACTTTTTTAAATGATTCATTTTGACACAATCTATAAAAAAATCCATCCTTTGGCCTGCTTGGTTAGACTACCACAAAATAAAAGTGCAGTAAAAAAAGCCCGGGGTGAGGTCATCCTCACAGAGATCTGGAAAGGGGGGCTCTCAGGGCAGGTGTGCTATGGTTGGCCATCAGGGACAGTGCGATTAAAAAGCAATTTGGCCATGTCTCTTTCTCACTAATAACACATGTGACAGCTGACCAGGAATAAATGCATTATGGTAAAAAGTTGGGTCAACTTCATATTTTCAAACACCAATACAACAATACACACAACGATATTGAACATTTAGTGAATTCAGTGCAAAGAATGCTCTGCTTTGGTAGCAAGCTTCTCAGTTAAAAAGCTGAGTTTTACCTCATTGATTTTGGGCATCACTTAAGTCTTTGTACTTTATTTGCCTTTTAAAAAACATAGGGGAATACAAAGTTGACAAAGGATGTACTACTATCTCAGAAAATATTCTTAATGTTTTCTGAAAATACAATTAAATAAATACAATATATTGTTAATAGCATGAATGTATAGAGTTGTAATAAACTGGTTGATATGAGCTTTCAGAGAAAAAAGTTATATAAAGAAAATTTGGACTGAAATTTGCCCCTTAAACTAGAATACCAACCTTTGTCCGAACCAAAAATAAAGGTCAATGTGGAATTGTCTTAAGGTTGTCAGAGAGGGTGAGGAGAAGGTTTTAATCTTGACTCTGTTCCCTATCTCCTTTAGCAAGTCCTTTAAACTCTGTGTCATAAGTTCCTGTTCTGTAAAATTTAGGTTTTGGGCATATTATATTGAAGACCCAGTTTTAAAATTCTATCTGTAGCATGAATCATAATTTATTCCCCTTTGGGAATATTTTATTTGACATTTGTTTAGATCATAAAAGATGATTGGAAATTTTAAGGGACATAATGAAATTGAAAACTGGCCTTAAAAAAAAGCATATGTGTCGAGGTGGGTGGGTGGGAAGGGTAAAAAACATTGTATTATAGGCAAAATGCTCACATTTCTGGTGGAAACTGTAAAATCCACTTAGGAAAACTGGTGGGAATGTCAAAACTTATGTTTAGATGAGCACTGATGATTAAAAATATAAGAGTGACTTAATGTAAGAAACTTGATTTAATAGCCCCCAAAAAAGGAGGATGAATGAGAGCTTCCTAACACTAAGTATCTCTGAAGATGTGAAGCAATTGAAACTCTCATACAAGGACTGGAGTTGCTTGTGAAGTTAAACTTAGACTTGCTCTATGACCCAGCAACACCACTCCTAGATATTTATTCAAAAGAAATGAAAACCTATATCTACAATACAAGATGTGCATAGAAAAGTTTATAACAGCTTTATTCATAATAGCCCCAAACTGAAGCAATCCAAATGCCCACGAATAGGAGAATAGGTAATCGTGGTATATTCATAGAATGAAATACGAACCAACAATGTAAAACCATGCTAGTACATTCAACAACATGGATGAAACTCAAAAACATTGTGTTCAGTGAAAGAAGCTTAACATGATAACATATGTTCTGTTACATGAAGACGAAGAACAGCCAAAACTATGTATTGGTGGATGGTGATTGATTGGAAGGAGACATGAGAGGACATTCTTGGGTGACGGAAATGATCTATAACTTAATTGGGGTAGTGGTTATATGGATGTGTACATTTATCAGAATAAATAAAACTGTACTCCTAAGATCTGTGCATTTAACCTTATGTAAATTTTACTTCAATAAAAAAAAGAGAGGTAGGGAGAGGCTTTTATGCTAAGTGGAAAAGTTGACAATGGAAGGATTAAGGACCTACCTGATAGAAAACAATAGGATGTTAGTGGTTTATGGGCAGGAAAGTAGATATTATTCACAGCAAGATTGGAAGAGATGAATTTACTTAGTTCTCAAGTGGAGAGTGTTCTAAGTTTAGACAAAGCAGCAGTTTGCAGTTATTTCACTCTGCCCTTCATGCTGATAGAGAACAAAAATAAAGTCTCCTTTCTCATATTAAATTATTCCTTATGATTTCAGAACATTAAATAACAAACACCTCCTCAAGTTTGGAAAATCGTAGACATTTCCTATTGTAAAAGACTGGGTTTGTTTCATGTTGTTATTAGAAAGACCCCCGAGTGGTACCCCAAAATTAGTTTCTATACCTAAGACTCAAGAAGAACATGAAGAACTTGTGAGACAAAACAAGAGGATGGAGGTTTGCATGCTAGAGCAGCTGGTAATAGAGATGTGCTGCCAAACCCAGGTGACCACAGGAAAGGGCCTAGCCACTCGCCATCCCTCATGGGTTTTTGAGAGTGGATGCAGAGCTCTAGGTTTTAATTGTGTGTGACGTGAGCGTGAATGCTGATTAGCATCGCTCTGCTAAAATACATGTTTTCTGAGCACCTAGGCTGCTGTTGATTAGTATGTTCCATTATTATCGGGGTGGGAAGTAGGTGGGGAAGTTCATTTGTGACCCATGGGTCAGCTCAAACATAAACAGATTTTGACTCCAGATTACGCCACATAATACATATTTTTTTCATTAATAATCAGTTCAGTAACCTGAATCAGATTTCATATTATGTAACTTCACAAAACACAAAATCACTTTGTATTCTATCTTGATTAATCTACTGTAAGTCAGGCTGAAAATTCCATTTTGATATAGATTAAAAAATACCTTCAACAAATCAACTTCAGACTAGTAAATTAATCGTTCATGTAAAGGGGGGACCTGGATGATTTATAGAGTTCCTTAGAAATACAGCATAGTATTTTAAAGGATCTAGTAAAAAAAATTTTTTTGTGGAGAGAAAGGTTCAATAACTTCCTGGTAATATGTCTTTTTTTCATTAAAAATGCTTTTTGGGAATAGCTTTTTGGCCCACTTGTTATAAGATTATAGCTTAAACTACCAACAAAATCATGTTTGCCTCACACAAAAAAATCTAACCTATTTATTTATTATAAAAGGCCTCTAAACATAAAGTCACTGTCTTCAACTGCTTGAAGGCCTGCCATGTAGCAGAGAAAGAAGCAGTATCCCAGGTTGTTCTAATGGGCGTTCCTCCTACATGGTAGAAGAAAGGGAGATTTCCAAGGAAATGAAAAAAAATTGTGACATTTAGAGAATGGAAGTATTGAGTTTCCTGAAGTAGATGTTTATTACCAAGGGGTGCAAATCTCTCTGATGTTAGCTGACCTCTCTCAGAAATTTTGCATAGGGAATTCTGCAGTGTGTGAGAAATTGAACCACGGACCTCTCCATTCCCCAGCAACTCGAAGGCTGTATGTACTTGATACACATGAGTATTTTTAAAATGATACTTTCTTTAGAAGCAGGTATCTGTGGAAAAGTGATGTCCAACATTGTGATAGAATAATGGCACTAGATTTAGAAGGTAGAATGGTTCAGTATACTCCCTTCCTCAAGCATGAAGTTCTTGAAAAGTGGTAATTCAGCCTTTCCTTCCATAGCTACAGGAGCTTAGAACTTGTTGTCTCATGACGTGATCCACCTCAACTTTGTACATTTCTAATTATTAATAATGTATCCTTATACTAGGCCAATATTTCTCCAAGTGTATATCTGGAACCCTGGGATTCCTAAAACTCTTTCAGGGGACCCTCGCAGTCAAAACTATGTTTTTTCATAATAATACTAAGATATTGTTTGTCCTTTTCATTCTTGTGCTCCTAACAAGAGTACAGTGGAGTTTTTCAGTAGCTACATGACATGTGATATCATAATAGACTGAATGCAGAAGCAGATATGAAAATCCAGCTGTCTTCCATTGAACCAGATATTAAAGAGATGTGAAAAGAATGAAAAACTATGCCACTTTTCCTGTTAAATTATTTTTTTCTTAGAAATAGCTATTTTTCATTCAAAATGTTATTTATGTTTAGATGTAATCGGTTTATTGTTTTTTTTTAAATGAATTAGTAAATATTTTTTGAATATGTCATTTTTAATTTTAAATACAATAATTATCAATAGATATAGCCCACATAAATTGAAGCTCATAGCAGTCTTCAGTATTTTTTGTGTAACGGGGTTCTGAGATCAAAAGGCAAGTAAAAGACTGTTTCCCTCTAACTTTTACTCCTGGAACCTAGATCTGTATAGGATATGTTCAATACAAATTTGGTTTGAGAGCCTTGTAAATACTTGAAGGCAGCATATTAACCTCCTTCTCTAAGTGTCCCTTCTGCAGATAACGGGATATCACTTCCTTCAGTCATTATATGTAACGTATGATTTTGAGTTTCCACACTTTTTGCTAGGTCTTTTACAAATGTATTTCAGTGAGTGTGATATATCTTCTGAAATATAAAAATGAACAACATATTGTATGTCATACTTTTAATAGTAGTGGGACCATTATCTTTATTATTGGAATTTTGCTACTATTCATGCTGCTTAAGATTGAATTAACATTTTTGGCAGCCATATCGTGAGTTTTAATGCACATGGAGCTTTCAGCTCCCTGTGAGTCCTAAATGCTTTTCAGTCATGCCAACACTTCTAGGCCACATTTTCCAAATCTTTCACTTTCTGTAATAATTCTGTTTTTGTCCAGTGGAAGATTTTACTCCCTATTAAATTGAATCTTACTTGATTTAACTTATTATTACAGTATGCTGGGATATTTTCAGAACCCCATTGTGCCATCATCTGATATATTAGGTTTCTCAGCTTTGAGACATTCAAGTATTCAATACACATGGCATCTACTTTCTTAAGAGCTGACCAAGGTATCAATCGTGAGTTCTCTCAGTAGCCTGAGCAAGATTACTCTCATGGGCCATAAAGTTATTGCCAACCTCTGGGTACAACTATCTCTCCTGTCACGTATCTTTCCTTCTACCCTAGATTTCAAGTGTCTCCCCCATAATTTGTTTATCCTTTTATAGAAAGAAGTCACTCTCTTTGACAAAGAAAGCACAACAAGAGTTGACTGGCTTTGCTTTCTCTCTGTCATCAGTTATTTTATACCTTCTTCCCCAAGTAGATTTTTCTGGCACTTTTCATCTTCCTCCTCTCTGATACAGATTTAAAAGACTTTGCATTGTTATTAGGGTTTCTCACAAGTCTTTCCTCACTTTGTGCTTTGTACTCAAATGATACTGTTTCTCCCTGTAGGGTACTTTCTTCACCAGTGGTGATTTACCTTCCTTTAATCTACCGTACGCACCTTCACAGAATTTGCAGTTGTCATGATGCTCCCCGGGCAGCCACATGACTTGTTTAGATACCTCTCCCTTCTATATTGTCAGCATTTCATTTATGAAAGTCTCCCTATTGTTTTGAGAAGCTTTTGTTTTTATGTGGCTCTGGCTCTGAGATCTTGCTTACCTTTCCATGTAACAATTTGAAATCACCTTTTCTGAAGTCTACAGTACCAATATGACTATGCTTAGCTCTTTCTTATTTTTGGCTTCTTGAACTCTGAAATAACACAGTCACTTTAAAAACATCTAATGTCCCCAAACTCTAAGTTCTTAAATTTATATGACATT